>NC_086319.1:25058084-25378084 GCF_036172605.1 Pelobates fuscus | reverse complement strand
GTATCGAAAAGCAGTTTTCATATGCTCGCTCTTAGTATTAATTTGTAATCCTGCATTCTTGGGTGTGCGGTCTGGAATCTGTCTTGTCCAGTGCCACCCGTTTCCCTTACATCGTGTCGGTGTGCAGAGTAATGTGTGTCGTGTTGTTGCGTGTTATTGTGGGGTGTGGCAGTCCCCGAGGCAGCCGTGGTTTCCGCCAGCTCAGTTCTGTCATTCCCGAATTCTCGGTTGTTTTTTACCTTTAGGCATATCATATCCTGAATGTGGGGGTCGTATCGCCCTCACTGTCCCCGTGGGCCCCTGGCATGTCCTCCTCATAGGTGTGTTACCTCCTCCCCCTATCATCCCTCCTGAGACCATGTTTAGGCCTATCTAAATGGCTCCTCGGTGGTGTCCCTACCTTTTTGTGGGGCCCAAGGGGTTGGGGCGGCCCCCCTGTCTTCTCACCTGGTGTATGCTGCAATTGACCTTCCTTTTGCATGTTCGCTAGGGTTTACATGTGGTGCCTCTGTATTAGGTGTTTAATGATGTAGAGAGCAAGTTACTAAATTCTGGGGTGTTAGTCTTTAGTATCCAGTGTGTCCATGTGTTGAGGTATTTTTGGTAGGTGTCATTAGCTGAGTTATGGAGTTCTTCCAGGGACCGTAGTTCCTCCATGTGTGTAAACCATAGTTGCAGTGGTGGGGCGACTGTCTGTTTCCAATAGAGGGGAATCAGTGCCTTCGCTGTGTTCAAAATGCGTATGGTGAGTGACTTCTTGTATGCGGACCTAGGGGTTTGGGTATGATGTAGCAGCATTGCTGCCGGTTGGAATGGTGGCGGGTCATCTGTGTATTGGCAGATTATGTTGTGTATTGCTTTCCAGTAAGGGGTTATCTTACGACATCCCCACCAGATATGTATGAGAGTGCCATGTTCCTCCTCGCATCGCCAGCAGTGGGATGGGTGTGTAGTGATTCTGTCATGTAATGTCGCTGGAGTGTAGTACCAATGAGTCAGTAATTTATAGGCCGTTTCTTGGGTTCTACTATAACTGGAGCAGTGATGTGTTAGGTAACAGACCTTTTCCCATTCTCCTTTGTCTAATGTATGTCCTAGCGCCGTTTCCCACTTCCCCATGAATCTCAATTGTTCCGTTGGTGTGAGTGTGAGTAGTATATTATATATAATGGATACCCCATGAGCCAGTGGGCCAGGTTCTAGGCACAGATTTTCGAATGCGGTGGTCGCCCTCATTAGGATTGGGCCCTGTGGGAGGGATGCTGTGTAGCTCCTTATCTGCCTATATTTGAGGTGCGTCATAAAGGTGTGATCGGGCTGTCCCCGCAGGTTGTCAAGCGTCCTGGGGCCCGTCGATGTGAGAACGTGCATAAGTCTGGGTAGTGGTTCCCTGATCAGGTCCTTAAATGCCCTCGGGTCTGTTCCCGGTGGGAAGTCCGTGTTGTATGTGAGTGGCAGTAGGGGGTCAGGGTATGTGGTTAGACTGTGTTTCCCTTTTGAGCGGTTCCACACCTGTAATGTCGCTCTCGTGTAAGGGGAGGGTGTGGAGTGTCCCGCTGCAGCCCCCGGTGGTAGCCATGGTAGCACCGCTACCGGGGCCCCCGCTAAGTGTTCCTCTACCTGCTTCCATGGTTTGTGGAAGCCTGATTTCGTCCATTCGACTATTCGCAGGAGGTGACACGCCCTATAGTACAGGGTGAAGTCTGGCAACGCCAGGCCCCCCCTGTCTTTCGGTAGTGTCAGCAGAGCGTGGCCGACCCTTGGTTTCTTCCCATTCCATACGTATTGGATCAGCGCTGTTCGCAGTGCTGCGAAGAACGAACGTGGGATCTGTATCGGGATAGTTTGGAACAGGTAGAGAAGGCGTGGTAGAAAGTTCATCTTCGCTACCTGTATCCTACCCAGCCACGAAATGTGGGGGTGAGCCCATTCCTGCATTTCTGTCCGCATTTTTGCTAGTATAGTGGCAAAGTTTTCTTTGAATAGGTCTCCCTCCTTCCTTGTTAACCAGATACCTAAATATCTGATTTTCTGTGTCGCCCATTGAAATGTATAGTGTTGTTTAAGGGGTTCCGTCCTATGCTCTGGGATGTTTATGTTTAGTATGTAAGATTTGGATAGGTTAATCTTCAGATTGGATAGCCTTCCATATTCCTGGAAGGTTTTCAGTATGTTAGGGAGGGATATTTCAGGGTTAGTCACATAGAACAGGAGGTCGTCCGCATATGCCGCAACTTTATGGTGGGTTTCCCCCGTCTTTATCCCTGTGATATCTGGATTGCCTCTGATGGCCGCCAGCAGTGGCTCCAGGGCCAAAACGAATAGAATCGGGGACAGGGGGCATCCCTGCCGAGTGCCATTTAGGATATCAAAGGGCTCTGTCAGGGCCCCGTTGATTATTACGTGTGCCGATGGTTGTGTATACAGGGCTTCTATCCATCCCCTGATGCCCGAGCCCAGTCCCATGTGGGTCAAGGTCTGAAACAGGTATTTCCAGCCCACCCTGTCGAAGGCCTTCTCCGCGTCCGTGGATAGCAGGAGAAGGCCTCCGGCAGCGCGGCCACCCCCGGTCGTCAAAGCGAGGGTTCGTATCGTGTTCTCGCGGGCTTCTCTCCCCATCACAAAGCCCACCTGGTCTGGGTGCACTAGGGTGGGAACGTGTGGCTGCAGCCTGTTCGCTAGTATTTTAGTCAGGAGCTTGAGATCGCTATTTATTAAAGATATAGGACGGTAGCTCCCGCAGTGTTCCTTGTCTTTCCCGTCTTTAGGCAAAATCGTGATATGTGCTGTCAGAGATTGTTTAGGGAGCGTGTGACCCTCCCTGATGGCATTAAATGTATTGATGAGTGGGGCATAAAGGATGTCCGCGTAAGTTTTATAGTAGCATAGTGGTAGACCGTCCGGGCCCGGGCTTCTACCCGTTTTCGTCTGTTTCACCGCTTGTGTTAGTTCCTCGAGTGTGATTTCCCTGTCCAGGAGTTCAGCTGTGTCCCTATCTAGCGTCGGTGTCGGATGGAGTGTGAGATAGTCTTTTATTGTCTCTGTTAGTTTAGCGTCTGCTTGCTGGGTTTGTGGTCTGGGTAGTGCGTATAGGCTCGCGTAATATGCCCTAATTGCCTCCTGTATCTTGCTGGGCTGTCTGTGTAGAGTGTCCCTACGGTCCCTAATTCGGTCAATGTATGTCTGCTGTCTACGTTTGGCCAGCATGCGTGCCAATAGCTTACCACTCTTGTTACCGTGTAGTGCAAAAAAGGCTTTGTGTCGCAGCGCGTCTCGGTGGTATTTTGTCTGTAGTAATTTAGTTAGTTCCCTTCGAAGTGAAAGTAGTCGGGTTTGGTGTTCTGGTGTCTGTTGGGTTTTGTTCATGTTATCAATCTCTCTTATTTTCGTTAAGGTATCTGTCATAGCCTTCTCCCTACGTTTCTTCAGTATGGCGCTTTTCTGAATGAAATGACCCCTAATCACGCTTTTGTGGGCCTCCCAGAGGATTGTCGGGGTTGTTTGGGATGGTGTGTTCGTGGCAAAATATTCTCTTAGGGTTGTGTCTATATCCGATTTTACCTCTGGGTCGGTGAGGAGGTATTCATTAAGCCTCCATTTAGCTACTCTGGGTCTATAAAGTGGGGATGCCATCGTGAGTGTGACAGGGGCGTGGTCCGACCAAGTGGCCGTGCCATGTTCCACTTGTAAGACGAGTGGGAGATGGTAGTGTGTCAAGAAAAAATAGTCTATTCTAGTATATGAGTTATGGGGGTGAGAGAAGAACGTATAGTCCCTCTCGTCTGGGTGGTGGGCTCTCCAGCTGTCTACTAATTCGTGCTTGGATATGAGGTGTTTAAGCGTGGTTAGGTGTTGATTCGGTACTTGTGAAGTGCCCGTGGATGTATCCCATTTCGGATCAAAGGCTAGATTGAAGTCCCCTCCCAGTATTAATGTGCCTTCTGTGAACCCTCGTATCCTACGGAGTATTCCTGAGAGGAATTTGTGATGTCTCTGATTGGGGGCATAAATATTAACGAAGGTGTATATCCGTCCTGCTATCGACCCTTTTAGTAGTATGTATCTGCCTTCCCTGTCCGTCTGTAGGCCCTGTTCTTGGAATGGGATACCCTTACGTATCAGAATTGCCGTCCCTCTGGCCTTTCCCCCATGATAGTCGCTATAATATCCAGTGGGATAGTGATGGTTGTGTAGCTTTGGTCTGGCCCCCTCTTTAAAGTGCGTTTCCTGAATGAATATGATGGATGCCCTCGCGGCCTGGAAGTCTCTCATGGCCGCTGCTCTCTTTTCGGGCTTGTTTAGGCCCCGTGCATTTATTGTAATTAGGGTGAGATTGGCCGGGATCAGTGACATTTTGAGCGGATTCTCTAGGGCCCTAGCCCCGGCTGCCTCGGAGTCAGGTGGGAGAGTGAGTTTGTGTTATGTCCGATAAGTGTGTGTGAGTGTGTAGTGTGACGTGTCCGCCGGCAGGTCGGCGTTAGGGTTGTTGCGTCTCAGTGGTCGTGAGGGCCCTCTACCGCCCTTAGATGTTCTATGTCGGCCACTGGTTATTGGCGCCTGACCCTCGTGGGAGTGGTTGGAAGGCCGAGGCCTCCGTTCGTGTCAATATGTGTCCGGTATATACCGTGTTTGTCGTGGAGTGACTTACTCCTATGTGTTACCTCGTGTCTCTACTTGAATCCCGTGAAGTCCCCCTGGGCTCCATGTGTTGGTGTGGATGTTGCTCATCCTCGCCAGTGCGTGTGTGCATTACCTATGTGGTATCGATACCTCGTGTAGTGCCCTCAACCATGAAACATAAACAGTACAATCAGAACATTTGCATCAATAACAAAAATATTTACAGTATGTTTATCTGAAATGCAATTAGGCTTCGGGTACGTTCGCCTTTTCTTGAGACCCCTTATCCAGTATAGTATTATATACATATGTTTAACTCTGAGCCCCACATTGCACATCCCCACCAGCCCCGCACCCCCCAGCACCGTCCCTCCCCGTCTGTAGCTTCGCCCTTTCTCACGCTCCCTCAAGGCAATCTTGTATAAGCATCCCCCGTCCCTCCCGTCCCTCCCCCTGTCCCCCGAGTTTTAGTATGCTGGCCCCTGTGTCCTCTCCTAACCGGTTTACCTATCCATGTTTCTAAGACCCTTCCCGCCTGAAACATTCCGGATTCCTGATATTGTGGTTGTGTCTGGACCCTTATGTGATCGGGAGGTCGATGTGCGAGCGACGCGGGCCCTCGCCCCCCCGGCCTGCTCCTGAGTGGGTCATCACTAGGCCATCGAGGGGGGGGGGCGGTTGCCCGCGCCGGTCACCCACCCGTCCCGTGTCATTCCATATTTGCGACATTATATAGTAAACCCATACATTTTACCCTTCCCCTCCTCCACCCGCCTCGCTTTTACCCCCTTAGATTAGGATACCGTGGATATGTGGCATCGTGGACCATAGGTCCCACAGTAGGATCGGAAGTCTCTTGGGCCTTTTGGCCATTGATAGTCGGTAGTAGAGTTCTCTAGGGCGGGTATCGATATCCCATAGATACTGTCCGCTTGGTTCGATTTCAATATCCCCGTAATATGTTAGTCCGTTGTGTCTCTGTACATGGATAAAATGTCCTTGATTATAATGGAGCATAATAGCCTTCGTAGTCTTATCAAAAAGTCCCATGCGGTCTGTGTATTGCCGGTGTCATCGATGGCTAAGGTGCAGCGCCGTGAGGGTACGGAGCCAGTGGGGAATGTCAAATAGAGTCGGGTCTAGGCCATGATGTCAGTTGTGTTCTCTTATAGGCCTCGCGGGCCCTTCGCCTGTTGGCGGTGGATCCTCGGGGTCCGGCTGTCATCCGCTTGCGGTCGAGGACCCTGGGGGGGGGTGTATAGGGCCAAGGGGTCCGGCCATGTTAGCGGTGCCGGTGTGATCTGTAGTTCCCTCCCCAGGGCCTCCAAATCAGCCATGTCCTTAACCATGAAGGGTCCTCGTGGTGTGTGGGCCTGTAATCCCGTCGGGAAGCACCAGCGGTACTTGATCTTGTTGGCTTGTAGTTGCCTGGTGAATGGGCGTAGTGCTCTGCGGTACGCTAGCGTGGTGGGAGACAGGTCTGGGTAAAGTTGGACTTCGGTGTTGCCCGTTAGTACCTTGTCTGTCCCCCTGGCATGTCGTAAGATTTCTTCTTTCAACTGGTAGTCCGCCAGGCAGCATATTGCATCTCTGGGCAGGCTCCCGGGGGGGCCTTTCGGCCTAAGCGCCCGGTGTGCTCTCACCATTTCTATAGGGGTTTGCGGAGCGCGGCCCAGTATCTTGTTGAAAAGTTCTTCTAAGGTGGTCTGGATAGGGGTAGTTTCGTCCAGGTCCTCTGGGATCCCGCGGACCCTGATGTTCTGCCTCCTTCCCCTATTATCTAGGTCCTCCAAGTGGTGAGCAATCTGCTGTAGCCGATGTGTGGTTAGCCGGAGGGTTCCTGTATTTGCAGACTGCGCCGCTTGCATGTGGTCGCAGTCCGCCTCGAGCTGGGAGACCCGTTGGTGTAGGCCGCTGAATTCCTCCCGCATGGCCTGCAATTCCTCCGTGATGGAGGCCCGGAGGCTGTTGTTCGCCTCCGCCAGATCCGCCTTGGTAGGTAGGTTGCGGAGGATGTTGATCCATTCTGGGCTCGGGTCTGGGGTCTGGCATGGTATCGGCGACCCCGTTAGCGTCTCCTCTCCATGTAGGGAGGGCGGCGAGCGGGCCCCCTTTGAGGCCGTCGAGTCACTCGAGGCCTGTGTTTCCTCCTCCGCCTGGGCCGTTAAGAATCGCCGCATAGATGAGGTCGATGCACCCCTCGGAGTGTCGGCGGGCTTGGATGAGTGAGGTATCTTGTTCGATTTGCCCATTTTTGGGGCAATTTGGTGCTTTTGGCGAGGTTTTTCTAAGAGCCTTGTGGGGAGCTCCGGGTTTACGCCGCCATCTTCTTCGGCTTCCAAGCCACGCCCCCCAACCTTTACTGTTTTATGTAGTTTATCTAAGTAATCAAATGTGCAGTTGTGCTTTTAGGGAGTGCATTTTGCGGTGCAATGGGTATTTAGTCGCAGTCCCCTGCTGTCTAATTTTTCAATAGCCATTATCGAGACATCGATAAAAACAAACTATGAGTATATCTTTTTTTTAGTCTGATTGGCATTTATTTATTTTATATTCAACATATGTGAAAATATTTGGTGAACAAGCATCACACGTGTTCTTGTAATTTTTCAACAGCTATTACTCAAGGACTTTCATTATACTGCAGTCATGCTTTGAGTATAATAATCTTCATTTGGATGGCTAGATGCTGTGAGGGGGATTCCTATTCCCTTTATTCATGACTCTCCTGTGGTTCTTCTGCAGGACCTTGCTGATCATTGCACTTTTCACATCTGGTCTGTCATAGATGATGACAAATACCCATTATGGGAGTTCATTCTGTGTATTTATTGGAGGTGGACTGGCTGTGGTAGTTGTAAAGAGAACAGGTATCTGAATAGGGAATTAATTAGTAATTTTTCTTATTCGTCACCATTATTTGCCTAAGGATGTACCGTATATATTGTGTATAAGTAAAGAAATTTGCGCTGTAAAAACGCAGAGTTGACTTATACATGGGTCAGTGCAACTGTCTGAGGAATGTGGCTAAAGCAGGCAAACAGCGCCCCAAGCGGTTACACTGTAACTGGGCATGTTAGTCTTAGCAGCAAAACACTGCGAGAAGCCGGCGCAGCAGCGCCATCTCACGAGACTTCACAGCAGGCTCCAGCATAGAGAGAAAGAGAGAGAGAGAGATCTTCCCCCAGAGCTCCTGTACCTAACGTGTTGGAAGACACCAGCAGTAAGCAGTGCGTGCGGACCATGCCAGCTGAAGCCCACGTAATCCTATAGGGTTACAAAGTATCAGCTCCTGTAATTACAGCTGTCTGCTCATTGACTTTACAGGTGCATGTCTGCGTTAGAGATTAAGCCAGTTTGAGTTCCCATCCTTTCATTGCTCACCTTTTTCCTATTTACTTTCCTCAGATACCCTCAGGGCTGTCAGTGTTAGGGGGTCTCAAAAGACTGAAACTATGCAAAGACAGATCTTTACACGTACAGTCTCTCTATTTCTTTCTATCATTCACTGCATTCTCCCTTAGGGGAATAATATTGGGAACCGTAATTACAAAAATAAATCATAAACGTATGTATTAAAGATGAATGTAAAGTGTATTTCCTTATCTGATTTTTAGGTATTACATTTTTTTCTTAGTTTTGCAGGGTTAACTATTGGGCGTTTGTAAATAGGCTATTTAATTCTGATTTGTATTGGATGAGGTCTAGGTGTATGAGGACATGTAGAAAATAAATTGGTCATTTTGCAGCCTTGTTGCTGAGCTTAAATACCACAAACTTATCATCAGTAACTTGTCTTTGATGTCATAGTCCCAAGTTTTAACCTCAACTTATCCACGAGTCATAGCATATTTCAAAATTGTTGGTCAAAAAACTGCACTCGAATTATAGACGAGAACGACTTATAGACGAGTATATACGGTATCCTCTCAAAGAATGAACTGATGATATCCCCACTGAACAGTGTGTCTTGTGTTCCACAAAGCTTGCTAACTCCAGATGAATAACAATATCAAAGTTTATAACCAGGAAAGCCATATTTAGATTTGCTAATTTTCAACTACATGCTGGGTCTTAAATGTTATTGATAGGCAACATGATTTCCCAGTTCTACTTACTGAACATTGGGCTTCTATAATTTATCGGAATATCATTACTTAAAGGGATATTCCACTGCCCAAATACAAAATAAATAAAAATAACTGTTTAGTAGATATACCCCAAATTAAAATTTGCATGCATTCAATCATATATTTCTTCATGGGTTGATATATCTAAAAACAGTTTGGAAAACCTGCAGTTCTCTTGTCTGCAGCATTTGCAAGCCCTCCTCTTCTAACCCTGCCCAGACTTTCTGTGGCTGTCCAATCACAGATTTCCTAGTGCAGCACAATAATGATCGAATATGATCGAATCTCCATAGGCCACCAGGAAAGGCACCCTTGGGCTTAATATACAGAGCCTGGCACGGCTCTGCAATTTGTGAGTTGTTCCACTTACTGCTTTTCAATTATTTTTACTTAAACAGTATACACTATGTTTTGTATAATTATCTTACAGACATTGTGAAGATTCCCTTATCATTTATATACATAAGTATTATCATATTGTACAACTATTTTCAGTCTGAAGGGTCCACCCCTACTCGGTGTGATTGTTTACACTTTGTTGCAGGTGTTGTTGTTGTTTTGTAATTTTAAAAAATGTCAATTTCTCTTGAAATCTGCACTTTTTGTAAAATGGAAAAAAAAGAGCAAACTAAGCTTATTTATGGGTCTGGAGTGACCCTTTAAGTCGATTTCCTAAAATAAATAAAAAAGACAAAAACTCACATTAAATGTATATAACTGGAAGACGGCTAATATATATATATATACAAGCAAATTGATATAATGTAATAATTAAAGTTCTAAACTACAGACTATGCCATGGCAGGAATATACTTTTGAACTTACATTTTTTGGTTTCCATTTTACTTGCTATCAAAGCCAAACAAGCGATCTTTGACACCACATTAGAACCAATTTATCTCAGCTTTTGGACTTCATCCTAAATTACACATTTTCGGTTTCAAGCGGTATTTTAAAAAGAAAAAAGCATACAATGAAGAACACAGTGTCAAAGATGAATTGATTCCCCCTTTTCATTTGTCACCGCAAAAAGAGATTAGAGAACAAAAATATGGCTCATGATGTCTGCTGTTCACTCCATCATGACTGAAGGCTAGAAAGTAGAAAATAAATAAATTAAATAAAAAGATTCAATCAGCAAAATTCAAGGAGCAATTCCAATCAGGACACATTTATTTAATTTACTATTAGAGGGTTATTAACTAATGGGAGAAACCAGCGTGAATGTTACATTTAAGGATAGACTAAGCAAATTGAAAACAGAGTTGACATAAAAAAAAAATCTAGTTAAATTTGAAATTCACTTTGAATTCACTAGGAATTCCCCCTTAATATTTAATATTAAAAGCTTGTTTACACCTTTTTTTCATTCACTCTATCCATCAGTTTGTCTGTCTATCAATCCATCCGTCCGTCCACCTGTCTGGAACCAGCGAGCGTTTGAAGAAGGAATACGATACAGATGTCTCTGTGTATGTGAGAGCAGTCTACCATTATCACTACGTGACTTTCCTGTGCGTGTATAATTTATATGTCAGTGTTTGTGTGACTTGCCATTTGTTAAATGTGTGAAGATTCTGAAAAATATATTTTTAGTGAATAGACTCTCAAGTGCCTGACTGTATTCTGGGGGCATTGAAAAATGTTAGGAGAAAAAGAGACCAGCTTGGAAGAAATGTATGGGGAAAAAAAGAATAGGGGGGGGGGGGAGGCAAATAAAAACATACATTGGAAGACAATAAGGGTAAAAAGGAAAATATTAGGAAGACACTAACAGGGTTAGTTTAAATTTTAGAAGCTTGGCTCTTTTTGAAGCTTGACTCTTTTTGCTTCATTTATGCCATTCCGATTTCAAATTACTACAGTTTGGAGTGCAGTGACTAAACCACTTCAACATTTGTATTACATTTACCACAGTTGTTTCAAGCTAGATGAAAAATATAAACTGTGACAAAATATCTAGTCAAGCAACGCTTCTAAAGCTGACGTCTTCTTATTGTGATTCATAAGTTGTGTGTTTACAACTGTGACATTTTAAGAGAGCATATTGTTTTAATGGACAATTGAATGAATTGTTCAGATGTATTGGATATTCCTTCATTGTTAGGTGTTCTACATCATAGTTAATAGTTAATTGGTCCAAATCCTTGATGCTTCCTCTAGTGAAGTTTTAACAGATCTAAATTGTATGTTTTATAACCCCCTTGTGTATTTGGATGCTTTACAGACCTCATTAATGTTTTTTGTTTATTATTATTATTATTATTATTTTATTTCAGTACTGCCTAGAGCTGGACTTTGTCATTTTCAAATGCAGTACTGAAATTATCAAATTAGTCTTAGCTAAAAAAGTTAAACATGCGTTCAAGGGATGCCTAACTGCCTAAACATTTTCTTTAGAAGAGTTGAACTAACTAGGTACCATTTTTTAAATTGGGTCTGGTTTTGAACACACCTCAAATCCTCAACCATGAAGACGACATCATGGCTTCATTTCCAGTGTATTGGTATCAGACCAAATGGTCAATTCCTATATTTCCACAGGAAGTACAAGACTGGAAGAATATAATGGAAAAGGAGGGTTCTCCAGTTCTGCACTGTCAATCAATACTTGACATAGACCTCTATCTCGTCAGTGACAAGAATTGATCCAATAGTTTTAGCTTAAAATGTATACATTTGGACATTTCCTGCCTATATATATATATATATATATATATATATATATATATATATATATATATATATATATATATATATATATATATTTATATATGAAGATATTGCCATATATATCCTAATGGTTATTTGGCTAATGGCAGGTATAGAATGAGTGTGGAACGTCTTCTATTCCATAGAATTCTATTGGAGAGAAAAAACTAACTTACTTGTTTCTGCTGATGTGTAGAGTAAACTCCTCAAGCTGGCGAATAAAGAATAAATACAATATATGAAATCACTAACCGGTTTTGGATTACAAATGAGAAAGTAAAACAAATCGAAAATATTAACATTGTGGCAACCCTTTTATTCATAAATAAATAAATAAATAAAATAACTGTTCTGAAAATTGAATATATAATTAAGGCTTACAGGAGAGCATTGTTATAAAATTGCATTAAAAAAAAAATCATCAGTTGTATTTGTCTAACTATTCTTGTATTTTCTTCCAGTACATCGCTATTTTTTTGGCCTTGCCGTGAAGATTAGAATGTAAACCTAGTCATTACCTTGGCACCAATCTCAAACATCCAGACACTATTGACTGATCTAGGTTTAATCAATTTGCTCAAACCCCAGTGGTAAACTGTCAAATCCACATGCATACCAGCCGCATGAACTTTCAAATAGATCTATTGTTCTCCGAGAAACGTTTAATGACTTGATTTATTGCCAAGTCTTAAAAATGTATAAGGCTGGAATCTAATAATTCCAAAATATATTTTTTTTTCACCAACTGATGCCATAAACTTACACCAGTGATCTTTTCAATTTCCCAGTCCAGCCAAATCAAAAATATGTTTATTTAGAACACATCAATTATGGGAAACTACAGAACATAGGCATTTTTTTGGATACCGAATTAACAATATAAATAATGTGACTTTTTAATTCCTTCTTCAATACATTGCCATACTGTATATTATTATCTTAAATATTCTCTTCTGAATAATAAGACTGAAATAAAATTACAGAAAATGTTTCTTGTGCTTTTACGAGAGGTAAAGATGTTTTATCACCAATAATAAATAGAATAAAAATATTCTGTAACTAATAAATTTTCACGCTCTTTTGTTATTATTTTGGTGATATATTTTTTACTTTCCTAATTATAAACCAGACATCAAAGGAGGATTAAAGACTTAGAGAAATGTGCCTAACTTGTTTCTTGCAGGCCCATGAAAAAAGGAATTTTTATTTTATTTATTTATATTTTATTTTTGACAAGTCCAGCTGTTTGTTGTTGTTTTTTTTTTTTTTTGCATTATTTATCCAGTGTCTCAAACAACAACATATCCAGTCATGTTCTTTAACCCCTTAAGGACTGAGCCAAATGTACCCGTTTTGATCAAAATAAAACGTAAACAAAACCTGGTATTTGCGCTATATGTCTGTTCAACCGTAATTCAACTCCTTCATATTAAGTGCACCCACACTTATTATATATCATTTTATTCAGGCAAAATGGGGCCTTTATTTAACATCAAATATTTAGCTTTGAAACATAATTTCATATGAATAAAATCTAAAACAAATGTGAAAAATTAAGAACTTTTGGTATTTTTTTAGTTCTACGTGACATTTTAACTGTGAATGTCATACTACTGTTAGCTTTTACTGCAATAAAATACACACTTTTGTATTCAGTGATGTATCACGTGTACAACAGTACTCATTATGTAGAGGTTTTATGGTGTTTTGGGAAGTTACAGGGTCAAATATAACATGTTACATTTGTCAGTTTTTCACATTGAAATTTGCCCGATTGGTTACTTTGCCTTTGAAACTCTATAGTAGCCCAGGAATGAGAATTACCCCCATGAAGGCATACCATTTGCAGTAGTAGAAAACCCAAGGTATTGCAAATGGGGTATGTCCAGTCTTTTTTAGTTGTGACTTAGTCACAAACACTGGCCAAAGTTAGCGTTCATATTTATTTGTGTGTGAAAATTGCAAAAAACTAAATTTAACGCTTCATTTGGCCAGTGTTTGTGACTAAGTAGCTACTAAAAAAGACTGGACATACACCATTTGCAATACCTTGGGTTGCCTACTTTGGTAAATGGTATGCCATCATGGGGGTAATTCTCATTCCTGGGCTACCATACGGTCTCAAAGGAAACATAACCAATCTGGCAAATTTCAATGTGTAAAAACTGAAATGCAAGCCTTATATATGACTCTGTAACTTTTGAAAACACCATAAAACCTGTACATGGGGTGTTATTCTCGGAATACTTGGCAGACGCTCATACTCAAGGGAGGGGCCAGAAAATAGTTGATGATTCTGACCCACAGGCTGTTAATATATGATGAAAAGGGGTTATATATGAAATGCAAATATTGTTTTTGGTGTATGAATTATGTAGTAAACATAAGCAAACATAGATTGTCACTGTCAGAAACACAAAATATGTGCACATGCATCACTAATAGATTTGTATGTATAAACCCTGCTCTTCATAAACACTTCATATTAGTCATTTATTTGACATTGGGTGGCAATTATTTTGCAATATAAGCTACCGTTTCCAAGCAGCAATTATACAACAAAAGTACCCAAGATCTGAAAGTTCCCAGAGTATAATGCGATTCTGTAATGTAATAACTCTATGGCACACTCTTCAAGTTAATATTTGCTCTTTGTGGTGCAGAACAAGGTACAATCTGTCTTGGTTCGGGAAGTTTGACGTGGTCTGTTAGCATGTCTTCAAATCATTAGACATTGGAAAAGTCACATTTGCATAACTGCCTTTTTGGAAAGACGTGGAGGTAAATTCATAAAATAAACGTTAGAAAAATATCCCCCAATAAAACAGAGTCAAATAAAAAAAAAAACACACCAGGTTTTTCATTTTGTATTTGTTTTTCAGGAGCTGCCTCCAAACATGTTTTATTACTAGCTGATGATATATTTTGTTTAATAAACATATTACAATTTCTTTGCATTGCCTTTATGGCTACTAAATCTCTTAGAATTGTAGTTAAAGGGTGTGACAGAGCGCCGATAGCCTGACCAAGTACCTCCGCCAGGTTCGCTTCCTCGCTGCTACAGGGGACTCTAGAGCAGTTCAGATCCAGTCGTTGAAAGCATGACCGGGGTCTCTACAGAGCTCTTCCACCCGACCAGGCTACCGCTCTTTTCTTCCAGGCAGGTATCATTCCCTCTGCCTATTCCTCTGCATCACTCCTTCCAGGCAAATATCCCCACCTCTGCCTGTAATATGATTAGCTCTTGCCTATATAAAGTCACTTGTGGCTTTCAGTCCTAGCTCTTTTGACTTTGTCCCATGCTACATGGACCATGCAGCCAGCCAACAGATCCAAAGACTCTGCTCCTGGGATCCCTGAACAAATTAGACACAGGACACAGAGTTCCAAAATGAACTAACATACAATACTTAATTTTTGATCAAGGACTAGAATTTGCCGACTAGTCCTTAAGCATGTGGTGACAACCGTAAAAATATAAGCAACATGCATAGTGTGAAGAACATGCAACAAACTAATGCCTCAAATATATAACACAATTACATCTTTCTAAACTATTGGAAAACAGAGATATACCGATGCAACATGTCAGTTTTTACAATATTCTACTTTGCATATGGAAAATGAGACTATGCCAACAATGCATTGTTTTATTTTACCAACAGAGAACAATGTAGAGTCACCACGTGTCTGAGAATTATGCCCTTTTAAAACAAGGGTAGTCCAACTCTGCAACAAGGCCCATAGTCTGTGGGCAAGAGGCTGGCCTTCAAGCCTCTCCAAAACGCCCTGGCCAGGGGTAGTGTAGCTAGGGCTGCATAAACAACTAAATATGTTTTGGTGCCTATGGTATCCCTTTAACATTTTGTCATAAAAATCAGAAAGCCCAATGTCAGGGCTCTATGTATCCTACATTTGGAAACCTATTGCAATTTGCATTTAAATATTCCATGTTCTGTTCTAGGTCTCCATACTGAAAAACATTTTTTTTTTTAGTAGTTATTCAGAACCAGAAGGATTTGCTGAAGTCATAGCATGCTTTCTGAGATATATCTATTTCTTTATTTGATTATTTTTCCATTAGATGATGCAGGAACGGGGCAAAGCCTTACACATTTCACATTAAATACTGTAATGGTAATTCTTCACTGATCTGTGAGTGAAAACCGGTTTTATGTTGTAGCCTAGTGTGTAGATTTTACAGAGTATATTGAAAATGAAAAATTGGACAGATATAATTTTGTCATCACATCTCAAGAAAAAAGTACGCAACCTCATTCAACACATATTTACCTAAGTAAGAAACACGCACAAAATGATTCAATACAAATAAGTGTAATACGATACAATGCAACCATAGGATCTTGTATTAGGACACTGGGGAGAATGAAGATTTCTATATGTTTAAATAGTGACAGTGTGAAGCCACCATAGACAATTACAAATTGTAATAATTTTAAACTTTTTTTGAGGAATAGTCTTTAACTGCTCCACTCTTTATGAACTAAGCAAAAATATTTAACTTACCGTACATCGCTAGCATTTGCTTGATGGTGCTTACTCTACTCCACTGCAATCATAATATATCATATGGACTACATTATGTAGAATTGTATTTACTGTTCCAATAGTGAATCAAATGCTACGTTCTAAAAATGGCTATCCTAATGTAAGAAGTATGAGAGATAGTGCTTTATATAACTTAAGTGGAACATTGATTTATATAGTGACATTTAGAGTGAATGTTTGAATTACATTGCCCTTTCTAAGTGACGTAGCAGAAGCAGATTTTGAAATATTCTAAAATTAGCCACCGGCCCACCTTCCCTGTAAACTAGCTTTTAGTAAGCATGAAAGATATCTGGAGCCTAAAGAAAACAAGCATAAAATTTATAATCTACCTGAAACCGCACAGCCCAAAGCAAGAGGAAAAAAATTGAATTAACTTTGTAAGCTGAAATGATAGTATGAAAAAAGAAAGGATGACAAGATAGGAAACAAGGCCTGGAGACAGAAAGCATTTAATCTGCAGAAAACAAGAACAATATCAAACTGTACATTCAGTGCTCCATGTATGCAAGTTACATCTATAATATAATATGTATAATAAATTGATAAGTACGTTCAAATCAAACAAAAAAGTAGGAGTGAGATGCACATAGAAGTGTGGTTTGTACCAAGAAATCGCATAATTCTTATTTTTGTATATATAAATTACATTTTAATAAAATTGTGCTGACATATCCTTTATGTAACAATAATACATTATTGCTGGTCTATTTAGAATATTTTTTACTGTCATATTTGTAGCATTTTTAATGATACAACATACAAAAAGAAAATCCACTGTTTTTTCAGTGCACCCTTAGCATCTCTAAAAACACAGTGAATAAACATTTAAAGAAATAAAATAAGAAAAAAAAATGAATTAAAAAAAATTAAAAACATATAAAGCACTACTACAAACAAGATTAACATTGCATTGATTTCATAAATGCTTGAAACTATTCATTAACAGCAGACATGTACTTAACAAAAATAATTTATATAAAAGTATACATAATGCATTTAAGGCAATTACGTTAGACAGTATAATATCATTTTTTATTCTACTGATTGTGACTAATGTAATTATTCTCTTTTCCATGTACAGTAATGAGATAATATACTAACCATAGAGATGTTGTCCTTGGGTCATGTATAGCAATGCATCACACTCTGTAAATGTATAGAGGTTGATGCCCCTTTCACTCATTACAGTCACAATATTCATGAAGTCATTAGATTGCTCATATGATCCTTCTTTATCATCCTGACAATTTAAATGAGATACATTACAGGTTGTCTGTTAATGTATGTTTTAATTAACTGCGCAGTTTTCAAAGCCATGAGTGAACTGCTCCGTGACTGTATATTTGTCACTCCAGCTTTGGGAGGAAATCAATTTCCTTCCAATAAAATACAAACGTGTTGCAAAGTGTCAAAGATTCAACTTTATTAACTCATTTGTCAAACATAGAAGGCGCGACCTATATTAGAACATTTGCCAGTTGTAGAGGATTTCAATTCAATAGGCAGTTATGTCCAATTTTCACCAACAAACTTTTGTGAGTTGTAGTCAATATGAGTCGTCGGTTCCCTAAAGAACGTAACTCCCTGAAACTAGTGCTGTATACAAAGATATTAAGTAGAAACAAGTTGCTCTTGCAATCAACATTCTTAAAGGAAAAACTCCTCCTATGATCCTGGCTCCATCACTGCCTCCTCCTCCCAGATGTCATCTCAAAGAGGAACCTATTGCACATGCGCGTCAATCAACACGCGCACATTAGACCTTCCCAAAGGAAAGCATTGAATCAATGGATAAATTGGAAATATGGGAAATTTTAATATGATTGATGTCCTCATGCCCAGCATGTGGACCTCTAGCTTCGGTTCACAGAGTTAAACTCTGTGACACAGCAGAAAGCACCACTAGAGGAAATTTTAACCCTGCAATATAAAAAGGGGTCTAGGTGCCAATATTGTCCATTTAACCCCTTAAGGACACATGACATGTGTGACATGTCATGATTCCCTTTTATTCCAGAAGTTTGGTCCTTAAGGGGTTAAAGCTTTGATTTAAAAAAAAAAACAGAAAAATAAAATGAGGAAGGTAGAGAGAACAACAGCATGCGCTAATCTTGCCTAAAAAAAGAGAAGATGTTTACTGTAAGCTTCAACACTATATCAACATTCTACACCAATCACAAAAAGAGCTTCAGGCAAGGTGGGTCGGTGGCTAATTTTAGAATATTTCAAAATCTGCTTCTGCTACGTCACTTAGAAAGGACAATGTAATTCAAACATTCACTCTAAATGTCACTATATAAATCAATGTTCCACTTAACACTTAAGTTATATAAAGAACTCTCTCTCATACTTCTTACATTAGGATAGCCATTTTTAGAACGTAGCATTTGATTCACTATTGGAACAGTAAATACAATTCTACATAATGTAGTCCATATGATTTATTATGATTGCATCGGAGTAGAGTAAGCACCATCAAGCAAATGCTACCGATGTAAGTTAAATATTATTGCTTAGTTCATAAAGAGTGGAGCAGTTAAAGACTATTCCTCAAAAAAGTTTCAAATTATTACAATTTGTTATTCTCTACGGTGACTTCACACTGTCAGTATTTAAACATATAGAAATCTTCATTCTCCCCAGTGTCCTAATACAATATCCTAGGGTGACATTGTATTGTATTACACATATTTGTATTGAATCATATTGTGCGTGTTTCTTACTTAGGTAAATATGTGTTGAATGAGGTTGCGTACATTTTGCTTGAGATGTGATGACAAAACTATATCTGTCCAATTTCTCATTTTCAATATACTCCATGAAATGGGCCAACAGCTATTGTCCTTCTTGCAAAGGCTGTTAGTTCCAACAGCAAAAAAAACCCAGTTTCTTTCATTACTCTGCAATGTATACTTTCTTCAACAAAGTTAAGTCCATGGGGTATTACCTGTATCTCACCAACAAAATAGAAAGGTCTATGTGTGAGAGTTTTAAGATCTTTCTGATGCCATTTGTTACTGAGTGTGTCAGGGATTTTTCAATGAAATAATAGTTTTCCACTCACATCATTTTTATATTTTTCTAATATGTGGGAGAGAAATTTGAAGAATGTGATGGGATTCATAAAAGAGGGGGTTAGTTCTAGATTGTAGATAAAAGTAGTGTTAAAGAATATGTAATTAAAAACACTGTTTAAGAGATGTATTTTTTTTTGTTTATTGCACTTGGCGAGCAAACCTTTTTTAGTGATGGATTGCTCTCTCTCTCTTTAAGAATATCAGCCTTTTTAGGAATATCAGCATATTATTTTGCCTTTTGTCTTTGCTTTGCACTTTATTTTTTTTTTTTTATTTTTTTTTGTGATTTAGGAGATATTTCCACGTTGTTTCACAATATCTGTCATTTTTACACTAATAATAGCTCCACGTAACATGATCCCTTAACTGAAATGTTTCGGGTATTTCTTTCTTTCTAAGCATGTTACTCAAAGAGGTATCATTTTTCAAAAATCCCTTTGGTTGGCACCTTCCAATGCCTTCTAAAAGCTTATGAATGCATTAGTTCATTCCCAGCATATATGCCGTCACTGTCATGCTTTACTTGGGATGTAATTAACTTCATATATGAATTATGCAAACCTCCTATACAAGCTGCAATAAGGAGCTTTTCATTCACTGTGTTTTTTTTTTGTAGATATGACTGATTTTAAATTTAGCAAAGAGCTCAGTGCCTGGATTGGTTGTGTGCCATCTCTCTGTTCATCATGGAGTTTTTGTTTAAGCTTTTTCAACAATCCCACATGCATCTGCCTTCTCATGAGTTGACCGTATTAATGCATGATACCGGATGGTGAACACAGATAATATCAGTGACGTATTCCTCTCAAAGGTTTGAATGGTCAAAGAGCCACATGTTCTCTTCAGGGAGTGTGGCTCTGAGATGCAGTGAGGGATTGGAAGTGTTCCAGAATTAACTTAATGGTTATCATTCATGGAATTGTAATTTAGAACAAGACTGACGTACCATAATTAACAGGCTACTTTGCTGTGAGTTTCTGTTTTAGACTTATATACAGTGTAACACAACTCCCAACTTCGACATCCTGTGATTCAAGACGCCTGTGGGATGGGCCAGTGATGTGTTTGCATCACTAGCTCTGCCCCCAAATGAGCGGACCAGCCTGGAAATGGGACAGGTCCACCCACATTAACCCCTTAACGCCGTTACGGCGTGCTATGCCGTCACGGGTTAAGTGGGCTTTAAAGCCGTTATGACGGCATAGCACGCCGTAACGGCTTGCAGCCCCAGGAGGTAAGATGTACTTACCTCCGCCGCGATCCGCTTCGGGAGGACTGCCTCACAGCCCAGGCAGCCCTCCCACGGCAAATCAGGCCCCCGGGGGCCATGTAATCGCTCTCAAAGAGCGATCACATGGCCCCCTATAGCTGGCTGTGGATCTGCCAGCAGGGGGACTGTTTGAAATATCAGACAGTCCCCCTGCTGGTGGGAAGTATAAAAAATAAATAAAATACAAGTGTAAAAATAAATTAAATATATTTTTACATATATATAATATGTATATATATTATATATATAATATATATACATATTATATATATGTAACGTCATACAAAGTGTATTTTAATATTAATATAAGTATATATATTAATATTAAAATACACTTAGAATGACGTTACATATATATAATATGTATATATATATTATATATATAATAGATGTACATATATATATTATATATAAATACGTATAATTAAAATAATAAATAAATAAAATAATAAAATAAATAAATAAAATATTGAAACAAAATTTAATATAAATTATATATGCATATGTAATTTCATTCTAACTGTATTTTGTTATTAATATATATATATCGGTAACAAAATACACTTAGAATGACATTCTATATATATATCTATATATATATAAAATACAAATAACCGCAAATATATATATATAGATAAATACATATAATTACATAAAAGATTACATTAGTATACACGTAGAATTTAAATACCTATAAATGCATATATATTAAAATTCTACATGTATATTTAAATAATCTTTTAACGTAATTATGTGATTTGATTAATTAAAATTTGATTGACATGCCTGGCAACACAGGGAGAAAGTGCAGCGAATTTAATTCGCAAGCACTATATTTGACCCTGTAACTCTCCAAGACACCATAAAACCTGTACATAGGGGGTACTGTTTTACTTGGGAGACTTCACTGAACTCAAATATTCGTGTTTCAAACTGGTAAATTGTATTACAACGATGATATTTTAAGTAAAAGTGTAGTTTTTTGCATTTTTTACAAGCGAACGGCACTTTTATGGTCTATATTATTGTTGTAATATGTTTTACTGTTTTAAAACACTAAAAACACTATTTGTGTTTAGTGAAGTCTCCAGAGAATAACAGTACCCCCCATGTACAGGTTTTATGGTGTTTTGGAAAGTTAGAGAGTCACATATAAGGCTTGCATTTCATTTTTTTCACATTGAAATTTGCCAGATTGGTTATGTTGCCTTTGAGAGCGTATGGTAGCCCAGGAATGAGAATTACCCCCATGATGGCATACCATTTGCAAAAGTAGACAACCCGAGGTATTGCAAGTGGGGTATGTCCAGTCTTTCTTAGTAGCCACTTAGTCACAAACACTGGCCAAATATTTGTTTTTTGCTTTTTTCACACAAAAACAAATATGAACGCGAACTTTGGCCAGTGTTTGTGACTAAGTGGCTACTAAAAAAGACTAAACATACCCCACTTTCAATACCTTGGCTTGTCTACTTTTTCAAATGGTATGCCATTATGGGGGTAATTCTCATTCCTGGGCTACCACACCGTCTCAAAGGTAACATTACCAATCTGGCAAATTTCAATTTGAAAATGGAACGTTCTATATTTGACCCTGTAACTTTCCAAAACAACATAAAACCTGTTAATGGGGGGTACTGTTGTACTCGTGAGACATCGCTGATTACAAATATGTGCATTTTTTTTGCAGTAAAACCTAACAGTATTATGACATTCACAGTTAAAATGTCAGACGGAAATGCAAATTTAAAAAAAAAATCTTATTTTCTCACATTTTTTTTAATTTTATTCATAATGAATTATGTTCCATATATGAATAGTTAATGATAGATTAAAGCCCTGTTTCTCCTGAACAAAATGATATATAATAAGTGTGGGTGCATATAATTTGAAAGAGGGGAACTACGGGTGAACAGACATATAGCGCAAATTCCAGTTTTTGTTTACGTTTTGTTTTGATCAGAACGTGCACTATTGACTCCGTCCTGAAGGGGTTAAGGAGTCTGGAATACACCCCAGAGCTCAGCCAAACTTACATCAACAAGTTTTGATGTAATAATGTCACAAAACTTTTTAAATGTGTAGACATGCTCACCATTTAGCAGATAGTGGAGCCCGGCATCCAAAGTTGGGGTGGTCGGATCCAGCACATACAGCAACTGAACACAATCCATGGATACGCCCACTAACGCTCAAAATCATGTATAAAGTAGATGAAATCCGTGTTTGTATAAAACATACCTTTTATTGAAATGGTCTAAAAACAGAAAAAAGTAGAGAGATAGTGCAAAGCATAAAGAAGCATAACCCAGGAAGATAGCCTAACGCGTTTTGTGCAGCAATGCACTTGAGCTTAGGCACTAAATCTTAAGCTTAGTTACGTAATGTTAGCCCACTGAGGGCAGATCCTGCAAGGAGCACAGTTTCAGTGCTCCCTGCAGGATCTTAGCGCCTTAATCATAGCTTGAGTGTGTTGATGCGATCGTGCTATAAAGGTTAGGGACAGTTCCATGGTGTCCCCATCAGTGGGATTCCAGGGAACTAAGGCAGGATGGTAGGACAGGACCTGAAAATCTGGACTGTCCCAAAAATGTTAGATGGTTGAGAGGAATGGTGTATAGAGGGCTGCTAACCCCTTCACTATCAATTTACTGTATTAATGTTTTTTTTTTTTTTTTTTTTAAAGAACAATAACACATCAATGTAAATTTCACACGTGCATAAACAAGATTGATATTGCTTAACCCCTTAAGACCGCAGCCAAATGTACAAGTTGTTAACCAAAATAAATGTAAACAAACCACAGATTTTGACTATATGTCTGTTCAACAATAATTTACCTCTTTAATATTAAATGCACCCACACTTATTATATATCATTTTATTCAGGGGAAACAGGGCTTTAATTTAACATCAAATATTTAGGTATGGAACATAACGTAATATGAATACAATATAAAAAAATTAGAGAAAATACGATTTTTTAAAATTTTCTTAGTTCTATGTGACATTCTAACTGTGAATGTCATAATACTGTTTGCTTTTACTGCAATAAAATACACATATTTGTATTCAGCGATGTCTCACGTGTAAAACAGTACCCCCTATGTACAGGTTTTATGGTGTTTTGGGAAGTTACAGGGTCAAATATAGCATGTTACACTTTTCAGTTTTTTCACATTGAAATTTGCCAGTTTGGTTACGTTGCCTTTGAGACTGTATGGTAGCCCAGGAATGAGAATTACCACCATGATGGCATACCATTTGCAAAAGTAGACAACCCAAGGTATTGCAAATGGGGTATGTCCAGTCTTTTTTAGTAGCCACTTGGTCACAAACACTAGCCAAAGTTAACGTTAATATTTGTTTGTGTGTGAAAAATGCAAAAAACTAATTTGAAAGCCAATTTTGGCCAGTGTTTGTGACTAAGTGGCTACTAAAAAAAACTGAACATACCCCATTTGCAATACCTTGGGTTGTCTACTTTTGCAAATGGTATGCCATTATGGAGGTCATTCTTATTTCTGGGCTACTATACGGTCTCAAAGCCAATGTAACCAATCTGGCGAATTTAGTTGTGAAAAAACTGAAACGCAAGCCTTATATTTGACTCTGTAACTTTTGAAAACCCAATAAAATCTGTACATGAGGGGTACTGTTATACTCAGGAGACTTTGCTGAACACAAATATTTGTGTTTCAAAACAGTAAAAAGTATTACAGCAAAAATATCGTCAGTGTAAGTGCAGTTTGTGTGCGAAAAATGCAAAAAATGTCACTTTACCTGACGATATCATTGTTGTAATACATTTTACGGTTTTGAAACACAAATATTTGTGTTCAGCGATGTCTCTCGAGTAAAACAGTACCCCCCATGTACAGGTTTTATAGTGTCTTGGAAAGTTATAGGGTTAAATATAGTGCTAGCAAATTAAATTCCCTATACTTTCGGCCTGGGTTGTTAGGCAGGTCCCGCAAATTGTAATTAATAAAAGGACCTAATTATGTAAAATTATTACATAAATATATATGTAAAATTATTATATATACACGTGTGTATATATATATATATATATATATATATATATGTATATAATTTTTTTACAATTATTTTTATTTATATATAGGTATACATATAGTGATGTATACGTATATACTTAGGTATATACATATATATATATTATTTTGTTCTACGTGTATTTTGATATCTATATATATATATTAATATCAAAATACAGTTAGAACGAAATTACACACATATATATTTTTAATTATTTATTTTTTATTTTTTTATTTTTATTTTTTAACGTATTTACATATTTTTTTATTATAAAATATATATATAATTATAATTATGTATATATTTAATCAATATCCTTCTACGTGTATTTTGATATTAATATATAAAATTATATATATATATATAAATATTAAAATACACTTAGTGTATGTGTAAATGTGTATGTCTATATATATATATATACAGAGAGATAAGAGATGCACTCACAGGACTTGATACGAAAAAATCAATCACTTCTTTATTTTCCAAACAAGGTTTACATCATCCGATCGACGTTTCGACCCCTTAGGGTCTTCCTCAGGATCAATGTATCCCCACAAACATACAAAACATATACAGAAAGACAGTACTGTACTCACCAATCGTGATTCAAATCCCTCACCTCCGTCGTGTGTACCCGGAAGTGCATTCGCGATCATGTGACCTAACGTGATTGGCCGTGATGCGTGCGTGCTGACGTGTCAAGCGGTTGCTAAGTAACCAGTGAAACAAATCTTAGAATAGCGAGAACATCTTTCCCCGGGCATACGAGAGAAAATATGAATGTGTGTACGCAATCTGTGTTGTGCACCCCATCTGGGATGTTGCACTGAGCTGTATTAGGCTGTGTATAATGCTGTGTTAGTGATCAAAGCGTGTAGTACGCACTCAAGTGAAACAGTGTATATAATGATGTGAAAACAAATCAAACACCAGTGAATGTGTATATAAATAGTGTGGATCATCTAACAACAATGTGTGCACAATCCCGTGTATAAAAATTACCTGATACCAGAGTGAATTACCAGAGTGGTGTAAAGATCAAAATACCCCACTATATTACATGTACCACTGATCATGTCATATACATGATTACTTGTCCATGTGGTCTGTCATACGTGGGGAAAACGGATTTGACACTGCGGGATCGGATACGAGGACACAGATCCACGATTATGACCGCTTTTAGAGATCAACACAGCGACAAACCGGTCGCCAAAAACTTTCTGAATATGGGACATAGACTCCCGACTTTAAGATTTGTGGCCATAGATCACATCCCCCAGATGTCTAGAGGGGGTGATCGATCGAGGATGCTGTTACAACGGGAAGCCCAATGGATACACCGATTGGACACTGTGGCCCCAAAGGGACTTAACGAGAACATAGTCTTTTCTATGTTCCTATAAATTGAACAGTTATTGGCTCACCCTTAAAAAATGTATATAGTGGTTTATTTTTGCTTTCTGGATTTAGATATAACCTTGAAACCGACTTCTAATAAGTGAGCACCCATTGGAGATTGAGATCTTATACCCTATACTTATACAATAGATTTGGGCTTACTTCTGATCCATTTTTTTGTATTTGATCTTTTTGGTTCGAAGGAGGGATGTCCCTCATTATACTGTCCGTCTTCTACCAGGTGGTGTCTGGTTACCATATATTTTCTATCTAGGTTCGTCCATTTACTAGTGAGAACTGTATTTGTTCTTTATGGTCCCTATCGGTTAACGGATGGGACAGCATATCCATTTAATATGATGACCTAGCCTATAAATATAGTAACAGAGAGCTTATGGTGTTCACACGGCTGGTACAGAATTACAGAACCACCCAGATGTTGATAGCTGCAGGAGGTTGTTAGACTACCTCTACTGGCATTGATTTTGATTTTGAGTTTATTGTATTTGTAGGATTATATCACTTTCAAAGTCCTTAAAACCGTTTACTGTATTATTTCTCCATATATAATTACTCTATGTATAATCATCTTTGCATACAGAATCATAGAACAAGGTCTGCCTTTCATTGTATTTTTAGAAATATTGTATGTGTTTTTATAATGTATAATTTATCAGGTAATTTTTATACACGGGATTGTGCACACATTGTTGTTAGATGATCCACACTATTTATATACACATTCACTGGTGTTTGATTTGTTTTCACATCATTATATACACTGTTTCACTTGAGTGCGTACTACACGCTTTGATCACTAACACAGCATTATACACAGCCTAATACAGCTCAGTGCAACATCCCAGATGGGGTGCACAACACAGATTGCGTACACACATTCATATTTTCTCTCGTATGCCCGGGGAAAGATGTTCTCGCTATTCTAAAATTTGTTTCACTGGTTACTTAGCAACCGCTTGACACGTCAGCACGCACGCATCACGGCCAATCACGTTAGGTCACATGATCGCGAATGCACTTCCGGGTACACACGACGGAGGTGAGGGATTTGAATCACGATTGGTGAGTACAGTACTGTCTTTCTGTATATATTTTGTATGTTTGTGGGGATACATTGATCCTGAGGAAGACCCTAAGGGGTCGAAACGTCGATCGGATGATGTAAACCTTGTTTGGAAAATAAAGAAGTGATTGATTTTTTCGTATCAAGTCCTGTGAGTGCATCTCTTATCTCTCTGTATATATATTTCACAACGTGGGATAGCACCCAGGCATTCTAACCTATTGATTTGGAAAGGGTGAGTGCCAAGACAAGACTTTAATTTATATATATATATATATATATATATATACTTAGATCATATATATAATATATATATATAAATGATCTAAGTATATTTTATTTGTAACTTTAATTTATTTTAAACTTTAAGGGGTTAAGAGGGGAGGAGAGGGGCAGAGACAGTGTCAGCCAGTGATTTTACATCACTGGCTGACACACAGGATCAGTGATCACAGTGACTGGCTGTCACTGTGATCACCTCCTGCAGATTGCGGTAATTGGCCACAGGGGGAGTGCCTGGGTGGCCAGGCATGCCCCCCACCGTGATCTGCAGGGCGATCCTGCCTGCAGTTACTATGGGTCAGCCAATAGGCTGACACATAGTAACCTCTGATCGCAGTGACAGGCTGTCACTGCGATCAGATCGCAGGGAGAGGCTGTCTCTGCATTCAGATCGCAGAGACAGCCTCTCACTGCGATCATACTCTGCAGATCGCGGTCACTGACCGCAGGGGGACTGCCTGGGGGGCCAGGCATGTCCCCCGACCACGATCTGCAGAGTGAAAATGCCGCGGCTCCATGTGTCAGACGATTTTAAAATCGTCTGACACATGGTAAATACCGATCGCAGTGACAGCCTGTCACTGCGATCGGAAGCTGCAGACCGCGGTCCCCAGGCACAGGGGGGCTGCCTGGGGGGCCAGGCATGTCCCCCGACCGCGATCTGCAGCGGCCATGTGCTGCCGGCCATGTGAGGGGTAAGACCGCCCAGGACGTTCTGTGCCGTCCTGTGGCGTTTAGAGCCGGCCAATTAAGGACGGCATAGAACGTCCTGCAGTCTTAAGGGGTTAAAAAAATACTTGCCAATACTTTCTTTACCATTAGTTGCTGAAATGGGATGACTACATCCCAGCTCCCAAGCATCAGAAAAGGTGGCAAGGAAGCAGACAGTGCAGAGTAATTCCAGCAGCTCTCTTGCCTCTAACTCCAGTGTCTGCACAATTAAATAAACAGAGTAAGCAACAGGTACCCGATCTGGCGAGAAAACGGAGCTTTGTGCTACTGTCCTTGCAGATTGTCCTACCCCCTGGTCCTCCTACAGCAGTTCTGTCATTGTCTGGGGACTTTGCATAATATAGCAAAGACACCTCGATGATGACTTTGCTGTTGGGTGTTTGGTTGCTGCAGGGTACATGGAAATGTGACTTGTGCTTACCTGAACATGTCCCTCATGGCTGCCACCATGCTTTTCCTGCTGGTCCTGCTGGTCGTCTTTAACTCCTGGCTATTCATCTGCCAGTAGCCCATATCAGTGTTGTACTCTTGCTCATGCTTGAGAGTACGGCACTGTGGTCTATGTTTACGATATAGGTTTCTAGTGCATACAGTTGAAGGCAGCTCAAACACCCAAACCAGAGTCTCTCTGTTCCAGACCAAAAGAAAATGCATATGGTAGAAGAAGGGGGTAGACCCTTGGTATGATCTCAGAGGTAGAGGTAGTCTCAGTGGTAGTTGGATATATAAAAGCTTAATAATACAACAAAATATAGTGTCGAATATAGTTCAAAAGTAAGAAGAAGTGCACTTACTAAGTATAGAGCTCAAGTAGTTCTGCTATGTATGATATCCGCCTAAGGATGGCTGGTCTCTTCTTCAATAAGGTGCTAAGGTACGTGGTGATCTAAGGTAGGCAGGTTAGCTCAAGATGATATATATATATCTCAGTGGAAGATTTTATGATTTTGCATTCAAATAATGTGATGCTCTTATAAAAAATATAGTGTACACTAATAAAACTATAAAATAATAAAACAAGATAAAAGGGGTACTCACAAAGAGAGAGCAAACACATGGTTTGGCTCCAGCATAAAAGATCAGGGTAAGTCTAGAAGATGTTTAAAAATAAACAACTACTTTATATGACAAAACACGTATATGTAAAATCAATCCAGATAGTCAAAAATACTTAATGCGTTTCACCTCTAAAATCACACGCCACTTGGAGGCCATGGCAGCACTATGGGACACCTGGGACTGGAAAGCACTGGTGGGTAAATAATTTATTTCCCTTTTAGTTCAGGTTCTTTTATGGTTTTTTGTTTTTTTAGGCTGGGTGAGGGGCACTAAAACTAAGTAGTGACATGAATATTGTACCGTTAAAGGATTACTATAGGCACCCAGACCACTTCAGCTCAATTAAGTGGTCTGTGCACCAGGTTCATCTAGGGTTACCCCTGCAGCTGTAAACATAGCAGTTTCAGGGAAACTGCTATGTTTACATATGGGTTAATCCAGCCTCTAGTGGCGGTCTCATTGACAGCCGCTAGAGGCGCTTCCGCGCTTCTCACTGTGAAAATCACAGTGAGAAGACGCCAGCGTCCATAGGAAAGCATTCAGAAATGCTTTCCTATTGACTGATTGAATGCATGCGCGGCTCTTGCCATGCATACACATTCAGCACTGAAGTCGGAAGAGGGAGGAGATTTCCCCAGTGCAGAGGGAGCTCGGCGCTGGAGAATGGTGAGTGTTTAACCCCTTCCTCCCCCTTCAGGCCAGCGGGAGGGGTGAGGGGGGGGGGGAACCTAAAGACCCTATAGTGCCAGAAAAACAAGTTTGTTTTCCTGGCACTATAGTGGTCCTTTAAGAATGCAGATATGCATTCCGAATGCCACAGTATTCCTTGAAGTAAGGTACCACTGAACATACCTATCTCACACACTACCCACATACTCAAATACATACCTTTTATTTATAAATACCATGACTAATCTATGAATACCCTGAGAAAATGTATGCCAAACAAAATAACACACACACACACACACACACACACACAAAACACATATATTTACAAACATGGAAAATATTTATATACAAAATGTTGTATGTAAAACAGAAAAAATTATCACCCTATTGATATCCTCATAAAAAGGATTTTTATATACAGGTATTAACATTTTAAATAGATTTTAAATGGGTAATAAATATCGTAAAAAGAGCGAAAATATTCTGTACTTTGCATAGGAGAATAAAATCAGGTAAGTGAAAAATTAAAATATAATTGATGCATCACTTGTCCTTTTAAAAGACAAAAGAGATTTAGAAATATGTGTAAACTATTTATAACATGTGAACTTCATATGTGGGTGCTGACATATTGATGGATAGAAGCTAGTTAAGAAATGATACATAGTATATGGAAAACGAATGCTGTTCCAGCAGATTTGTTATAATGATTGGGGTTATATACTAAGGTTTGAATATGTAATAACAACATTGAACAAATCAATTGGGACAATATATGGTGGTTTCAGCTGCAAAACAGAGAGTTAATTAGCCAAAGGAGAAAAGCTATGTCTGAATTAAGACTTTAAAGATGGTATATCTTTATGATGTTAATATAACTTAACTGTTTACTTATAATACAGTAATTAATGGACTTTTATTGCAATAAAATGTTTTTTTAAAAAACCTTAGGATTATATAATTAACAGTTTCAATGAACAGTCACTTGTTTCTAAAGTACATAATAATAAAAAAAACAATTCATGCGGATAATACCATTTTTATGAAACAGAGTTTAAAAAAAAAATTCACAACAGATCATGTATTAGATTGGTAGACAGACAGAAAAAGACAGACAGACAGACAAATAGATCTTTTATATCTCTTTTCTGATCTATAGATACGCCCCTTCTCTCTGTTCTGCCCATGACCTTCTCCTGCCCATGACCTTCTCCTGTACGGCCAACTCACACTGCAGGACTTCTCATGGGCAGCTCCCTTCCTTTGGAATAGCCTGCCTACCACCATCAGACTCATCCCTATTCTTCAACCATTTAAGAAGTGCCTTAAAACCCATGTCTTCAGGAAAGCTAAAGGCCTCCCAGAGTAACTTCTGCCTCCAGGGCCGGCCCAAGACATTGTGCTGCCTTGGTCAAAGGATGAAATGCTGCCCCCACACCAGCAAAAGCACGGCCACTCAGTCACCAACAGGAAGTGGAGCACTGTATGCTCTCCTCCTGTTGGTCACCCAGAGCCTGGATATTGCAGCCCTGACTGATGCACCCTAAGGTGGCTCCCTGTGCCATCTTATGGTAGCACCGGCCCTGAGTGTGTGTAGTGTCTGTGTTTGGGCAGTTGATGCAATGTGTGTAGTGGATACAGTGTGTGTAGTGGATGCCATATCTGTGTAGTGCGTGCAGTGGGTGCAGTGTGCGTAGTGCATGTAGTGGGTGCTATGCCTGTTTAGTGCATGTAGTGAGGCAGTGCCTGTGTAGTGCATGTAGTGGGTGTAGTGTCTGTGTAGTGTGTGTAGTGAATGCAGTGTATTTATGGTGTGTGCAGTGTCTGTATAATCCATGTTGTGTGTGCAGTGTATTTATGGGGTGTGCAGTGTCTGTGTAGTGGGTGCAGTGTCTTTGTGGTGCATGTAGTGTGTGGTGGGTGCAGTGTCTTTGTAGTGCATGTAGTATGTGTAGTGGGTGCAGTGTCTGTCTTTATGTAGTGTGTGTTTATGTAGTGCATGATTGTTTTTTATATGTATAATTGTTTATTCCCCCCCCCCTTCCTGCCTGTAACCTGTGGTCAGGCAGGGGGGGACAATGGATTCCATGGTGCTCCGGTGGCAAAGCATGTTGTCCTATTTAGTGATGGTCCGGCAGTGTAAGCTTCCCCATCTCTCGCGAGCCGCTGAGCATGTGTACAGGTTGCATGCAACGCTACGCGTGGCACACACTGCATACCGGAGAGTTGCCATGGCAACCCATAGCCACGCTCTCTCGCCTCCTGAGAGGAGAGAGGAGTACCTGCTACTGGAGGGGATGCTTACACTGCTGGACTGTCACTTCACTGTGTAAGCTAGCATTGGACCCGGAACCACATATATATATATATATATATATATATATATATATATATATATATATATATATATATAGCGGTAATCGCTATATATATATATATATATATATATATATATATATATATATGCAGATAGGCGGCCAGACCCTGCACAGTACATTTGTTAGTGTACAGGGGAAACAAAATGCCACCCCCCCCCCCTGCTAAAGTGCCACCTGGAGCCATGGCCCCACTGGGGCCAATGGACTGGCCAGCTAGAACAGCCTTTGGTTTGTAAAGCAATTTTTATTTTCGGAAAAAACTTGTAAGACATGTTTGATATACATGATACTGACTTTCCATAGTATCAGTGCACCTATGCATCAATTTTGGTAGCCACTAGTGATGTACCGAACTGTCCGCCGGCGAACAGTTCCCGGCGAACTTAGCGTGTTCGCGTTCGCCGCGGCGGGCGGACACATGCGCAGTTCGATCCGCCCCCTATTCGTCATCATTGGGCAAACTTTGACCCTGTGCCTCTCGGTCAGCAGACACATTCCAGCCAATCAGCAGCACTCCCTCCCTTCCACACCCTCCAACCTCCCTCCCAGCATCCATTTTCGATTCATTCTGAAGCTGCATGCTTAGTGAGAGGAGGGAAAGTTTAGCTGCTGCTGATTAGATAGGGAAATTGATAGCTAGGCTAGGGTATTCAGTGTCCACTACAATCCTGAAGGACTCATCTGATCTCTGCTGTAAGGACAGCACCCCAAAAAGCCCTTTTTAGGGCTATAACATCAGGCTGCTTTCTTTTTTTTTCTTTTTCCTGTGTAATGTAATTGCAGGTGCCTGCCTGCCAGCTTCTGTGTGAGGTTCACATTGGATACTGTGCCTACTTGCCCAGTGCCACCACTCATATCTGTTTTTACAACAGGTTAAGCTTTACATTTAAAAGAAATTATTTTTTTTCACTGTAATAGAAGAGCAGTTGCCTGCCTGCCAGCTTCTGTGTCAGGTTGGATGCCTTGCCCATTTGCACAGTCAGTGCCACCACTCATATCTGTTTTAACAATAGGTTAAGCTTTACATTTAAAAGAAATAATTTTTTTTTCACTGTAATAGAAGAGCAGTTGCCTGCCTGCCAGCTTCTGTGTCAGGTTGGATGCCTTGCCCATTTGCACAGTCAGTGCCACCACTCATATCTGTTTTAACAATAGGTTAAGCTTTACATTTAAAAGAAATCATTTTTTTTCACTGTAATAGAAGAGCAGTTGCCTGCCTGCCAGCTTCTGTGTCAGGTTGGATGCCTTGCCCATTTGCACAGTCAGTGCCACCACTCATATCTGTTTTAACAATAGGTTAAGCTTTACATTTAAAAGAAATAATTTTTTTTCACTGTAATAGAAGAGCAGTTAGTTGTCTGCAAGCGTCTGGGTGTCAGGCCTACTTCAGCGTGTGCTCTGAAGACCTGTGCCAGCGTGCTTTGACAGTTGCCAATCATATCTGGTGTCTCTTTAGCGTGCTTTTACAAAGAAAAAAGGTTTTCAGTGTAAGCTAATAGCAGCCAGTCAGTGTCCTTCAAGCGGCTCTGCCAGGCCTTCCTTCAGCATGTGCCCTGCACAACCCTGCCAGCGTACTTTGACAGTTGCCACTCATATCTGGTGTCTCTATAGCGTGCTTTTACAAAGAAAAAAGGTTTCTAGTGTAAGCTAATAGCAGCCAGTCAGTGTCCTTCAAGCGGCTCTGTCAGTCCTTCCTTCAGCGTGTGCTCTGCAGACCTGTGGCAGCGTGCTTTGACAGTTGCCAATCATATCTGGTGTCTCTATAGCGTGCATTTACAAAGAAAAAAGGTTTCTAGTGTAAGCTAATAGCAGCCAGTCAGTGTCCTTCAAGCGGCTCTGTCAGTCCTTCCTTCAGCGTGTGCTCTCCAGAACTGTTCCAGTGCACATTGCCAATCATATCTGGTGTCTCTATAGCGTGCTTTTAAAACCAAATTTTTTTTTTCACTGTTATAGATTGAATAGCAGTTACTTGTCTTCAAGCGGGTGTGTCAGGCCTACAGTGTGTGCTCTGCAGAACTGTTCAAGTGCACATTGCCAATCATATCTGGTGTCTCTATAGCGTGCTTTTACAAAGAAAATTTGTTTTTCACTGTTATAGATTGAATAGCAGTTACTTGTCTTCAAGCAGGTGTGTCAGGCCTACAGTGTGTGCTCTGCAGAACTGTTCCAGTGCACATTGCCAATCATATCTGTTGTCTCTATAGCATGCTTTTACAAAGAAAAAAGGTTTCTAGTGTAAGCTAATAGCAGCCAGTCAGTGTCCTTCAAGCGGCTCTGTCAGTCCTTCCTTCAGCGTGTGCTCTGCAGAACTGTTCAAGTGCACATTGCCAATCATATCTGGTGTCTCTATAGCGGGCTTTTAAAACCAAAATTTTTTTTTCACTGTTATAGATTGAATAGCAGTTACTTGTCTTCAAGCGGGTGTGTCAGGCCTACAGTGTGTGCTCTGCAGAACTGTTCAAGTGCACATTGCCAATCATATCTGGTGTCTCTATAGCGTGCTTTTACAAAGAAAAAAGGTTTCTAGTGTAAGCTAATAGCAGCCAGTCAGTGTCCTTCAAGCGGCTCTGTCAGTCCTTCCTTCAGCGTGTGCTCTCCAGAACTGTTCCAGTGCACATTGCCAATCATATCTGGTGTCTCTATAGCGTGCTTTTACAAAGAAAATTTGTTTTTCACTGTTATAGATTGAATAGCAGTTACTTGTCTTCAAGCGGGTGTGTCAGGCCTACAGTGTGTGCTCTGCAGAACTGTTACAGTTCACATTGCCAATCATATCTGGTCTCACAGTAGCATAGTACCACTAATCCCCAAAAAAATGACAGGCAGAGGCAGGCCACCCCGCAGGGGCCGTCGTGGTCGTGGTGCTGTGATTCCCTTTTGCCCTAGAATAATGCCCAGTTTTCAGAAGCCACGTACCCTGAACTTGAAAAGTTCTGAGGGCATAGTTGACTGGCTAACACAGGACACCCAATCTTGTACAGCCTCCGCTCGGAACCTTGACGCACCATCCTCCTCCAGCTTAGCTTCAGGCACCTCTCAAGATACCACTCACCCGCCTGCCGCCTGCCGCCACCACCAAAACTAGCACCACAGCCGCTTTACTTGGTATGTCAGAGGAGTTATTCACACACCCGTTTGAAGAAATGAGTGATGCGCAACCATTATTGCTAGAGGATGTAGATAACAGGGATATGTCTCAGGCAGGCAGAATTAAACACATGGAGGTACGGTGTGATGATGATGATGTTGTACCCGCTGCTGCTTCCTTTTCTGAGTTGTCAGATACAAGCGAAGCGGTTGATGATGACGATGCGTCCATGGATGTCACGTGGGTGCCCGCTCGGCAAGAAGAAGAACAGGGCGAAAGTTCAGATGGGATGACAGAGAGGAGGAGGAGACGAGTTGGAAGCGGGGGGGGGGTCATCGCAAGGAGCTAGTGGCACAGTCAGACAGCATGCATTGGCACCCGGGGTCAGCCCGACAGCACGCCAATCAACGCATGCTGTGTCCACCACCAGAATGCCGTCATTGCAGAGCTCAGCAGTGTGGCATTTTTTTTGTGTGTCTGCCTCGGACAACAGCAATGCCATTTGCAACCTGTGCCAAAGGAAACTGAGTCGTGGGAGGTCCAACACCCACCTAGGTACAACTGCTTTGCGTAGGCACATGATCTCACATCACAAACGCCTATGGGATCAACACATGAGTACAAGCAGCACGCCTACTCTAAGTCGCCATCCTCCTCCTGGTCTAGCATCTTCAGCCACGTCAACTACTGCTGTCCTTCTTGCCCCCTCTCAACCATCCGCCACTACGTCTCCCGCCTTGAGCAGTTCCCGCTCATCTGCCCACAGTCATGTGTCTGTCAAGGACATGTTTGTGCGTAAGAAGCCAATGTCACCAAGTCAACCCCTTGCCCAGCGTCTGACAGCTGGCTTGTCCGAACTATTAGCCCGCCAGCTTTTACCATACAGTCTGGTTGAGTCTGAGGCGTTCAAAAAATTTGTAGCTATTGGGACACCGCAGTGGAAGGTACCCGGCCGGAATTTCTTTTCACAAAAGGCAATCCCCAACTTGTACTCGATTGTGCAAAAGCAAGTCATGGCATGTCTGGCACACAGTGTTGGGACAAGGGTCCATCTGACCACTGATACCTGGTCTGCAAAGTATGGTCAGGGCAGGTATATCACCTACACTGCGCATTGGGTAAACCTGCTGACGGCTGACAAGCAAGGAATGCGTGGCATTGCAGAGGAGTTGGTGACACCGCCACGAATTGCAGGCAGTCCTGCTGCCACCTCCTCTACTCCTCCTCTCCATCCTCTTCCATAACCTCCTCGGCTGAGTCCTCTTGTGCTGCTGCGTCTTGCTCCATATCAACGGCACCCCCCCAGCTCCCCAGGTACTATTCCACATCCCGGATACGGCAGTGTCACGCCGTCTTGGGTTTGACTTGCTTGAAAGCAGAGAGTCACACCGGACAAGCACTCCTGTCCGCCCTGAACGCACAGGTGGAAAAGTGGCTGACTCCGCAGCAACTGGATATCGGCAAAGTGGTGTGTGACAACGGAAAAAATTTGATAGCGGCATTGAAGTTGGGCAAGTTGACACATGTGCCGTGCATGGCACATGTGTGTAATCTGATCGTACAACGCTTTGTGCATAAGTACACAGGCTCACAGGACGTCCTGAAGCAGGCCAGGAAGGTGTGTGGCCATTTCAGGCGTTCCTACATGGCCATGGCTCACTTTGCCGATATCCAGCGGCGAAACAACATGCCAGTGAGGCGCTTGATTTGCGACAGCCCTACACGTTGGAATTCAACACTCCTAATGTTCGACCGCCTGCTCCAACAAGAAAAAGCTGTTAATGAATATTTGTATGACCGGGGTGCTAGGACAGCCTCTGGGGAGCTGGGAATTTTTTTGCCACGTTACTGGACGCTCATGCGCAATGCCTGTAGGCTCATGCGTCCTTTTGAGGAGGTGACAAACCTAGTCAGTCGCAACGAAGGCACCATCAGCAACATCATACCATTTGTTTTCTTCATGGAGCGTGCCCTGCGAAGAGTGCTGGATCAGGCTGTAGATGAGCGTGAAGAGGAAGAGGAAGAGTTGTGGTCACCATCACCACCAGAAACAGCCTTATCAGCATCGCTTGCTGGACCTGCGGCAACGCTGGAAGAGGATTGTGAGGAAGAGGAGTCAGAGGAGGATTGTAGCTTTGAGGAGGAGGAGGAGGAGCAAGACCAAACACAACAGGCATCCCAGGGTGCTCGTTGTCACCTATCTGGTACTCGTGGTGTTGTACGTGGCTGGGGGGAAGAACATACCTTCAATGACATCAGTGAGGAGGAGGAACGGGGAATGAGTAGCTCGGCATCCAACCTTGTGCAAATGGGGTCTTTCATGCTGTCCTGCCTGTTGAGGGACCCTCGTATAAAAAGGCTGAAGGAGAACGACCTGTACTGGGTGTCCACGCTACTAGACCCCCGGTATAAGCAGAAAGTGGCGGAAATGTTACCGAATTACAACAAGTCGGAAAGGATGCAGCATTTGCAAACTAAATTAAAAAGTATGCTTTACACAGCGTATAAGGGTGATGTCACAGCACAACGGGAATCTAACAGGGGGAGAGGTGGAAGTCATCCTCCTCCTCCTCCTCCTCCCACGACCACGCCGGCAAGGACAGGACGCTTTAAAGACGTGTTGTTGATGGAGGACATGCGGACCTTTTTAAGTCCTATGCATCGCCACAGCCCTTCGGGATCCACCCTCAGAGAGCGACTCGACCGACAGGTAGTAGACTACCTCGCCTTAACTGCAGATATCGACACTCTGAGGAGCGATGAACCCCTACTGGGTGTGCAGGCTTGACCTGTGGCCTGAGCTATCCCAATTTGCGATAGAACTTCTGGCCTGCCCCGCTTCAAGTGTCCTGTCAGAAAGGACCTTCAGTGCAGCAGGAGGTATTGTCACTGAGAAGAGAAGTCGCCTAGGTCCAAAAAGTCTAGATTACCTCACCTTTATTAAGATGAATGAGGGATGGATCCCGAAGGGACTGACACTGGGCGATACATTCGATTAAAAAAGGCCTGATGAGATGAGCTGCCTTGGGCTAAAAATGGTCCACACGCTGCTGTATTTTAGCTCTGAATGACGTTTGACTTGCGTGACTTATCCGCCACCAACTAGGGTTCAAGCCGCCATGTTTTAGGGCACTTTCTGCCTGTGAAACAAACATCAATTTTTCTGGCCGCTGCTACAGCAGCGGCTGCAACAATACCAAATTTTTCAGGCATGTGTACATGCCTAATTTTTAGGCCCACTGGTGCAGCACTGTGGCTTCAAAAACCAAACCAAAAAAAAATCCTCCAAGATGGCACCAATATACCAGTGGTCTAAGCATCTTCCCACCTTGGCCTAAAAAGGGGAGGTGATTCAACAATTAAAAATCTCTGCCATTTACACGTCCACTGATAGGAGACGCGGAAGGTATTAAACTGATATGAACAATACTAAACTCACCACTCCTATCTGGTGGCACATTAGCTTGCCCGCGCAGTGCCCCAAATTTCAAGTAAGAGGACCGACCAAGCATCTTCTTCCATCTCCCTGTTACATAAATCAATGCCATATCCATAGAAATTGTAGAGAATATCCAGGATAGTTTTACAGGGCCAAATCATGTCGCCTGTTGAAAGAGGTGACCTTGCTCGGGTCCCAGGTGTGCGGTTCCTAAAATGGCTGCCATATACATGTCCTCTGATAGGAGACGCGGAAGGTATTAAACTGATATGACCAATACTCCACTCCTATCAGTAGGTCCGTCCCATTGTGATTTATGCCCCCCACCCACCGCGCAGGGATGGGGGCCAGGGGGGAAGAAAGTAGGCCCCCCCATTGTGATTTATGGCCCCCACCCACCGCGCAGGGGTGGGGGCCGAGGGGGGGAGGACAGTAGGTCCCCCCATTGTGATTTATGGCCCCCACCCCAGGGGTGTATTTGCCGCGAGGCAAACAAGGCATTTGCCTTGGGCGGCATTTTCCAGGGGGCGGCAAAAAAAGCCGCCCCCAAACGCCCAGGGCAAATGCCTTGTTAGCCTTGCGGCTAACAGACATCCTGGGCTGGTGGCTGCTGGGCTGGCCTGGTTGCTGGGCGGGCGGCTGGCGAGGGAGCACTTCCTCTGAGCTGTCTGCTCAGCTCCCTCGCGCGCCGCAGAGTGAGGCTGGGAGCCGGAATATGACGTCATATTCCGGCTCCGCCTCCCAGCCTCACTCTGCGGCGCGCGAGGGAGCTGAGCAGACAGCTCAGAGGAAGTGCTCCCTCGCCAGCCGCCCGCCCAGCAACCAGCCCAGCAGCCCGACCGGCAGCCCCACTAGACCCCAGGGAGAGGGAGAACCCCCCCAGCATTCCCAAAGGTAAGGAGGCTGGGGGGGTAAATAAAAAAAAAAATGAGTTAATGTGAGTGAGTGTGTGTGAGTGTGTCTGACTGTGTGTGTCTGTTAGTGTGTGTGAGTGTGTCTGTTAGTGTGTGTGTGTGTGTGTCTGTTAGTGAGTGTGAGAGTGTCTGTTAGTGTGTGTGAGTGTGTCTGTTAGTGTGTGTCTGTTAGTGAGTGTGTCTGTTTGTCTGTTAGAGTGTGTGTGTGTGAGAGTGTGTCTGTTAGAGTGTGTGTGTGTCTGACTGTGTGTCTGTTAGTGTGTGTATGTCAGTGTGTGTGAGTGTGTCTGTTAGTGAGTGTGTGAGTGTGTCTGTTAGCAGCTAACAGACACACTCACACACTCACTAACAGACACACTCACTAACAGACACACTCACTAACAGACACACTCACTAACAGACACACTCACTAACAGACACACTCACACACACACACTCATACACTCACACACACACACTGACAGATACGCATCCATTAGCTAACAGTTAGCTAATGGATGCGTATCTGTCAGTGTGTGTGTATTTAGAAGGCGGGGGAAGGGCTGGGTGGGGGTGGCGGGGGGGGGGGTGAGGGGGCGCCTGAGTTTTGTCCTGCCTAGGGCAGCACAAAACCAGGATACACCCCTGCCCCACCCACCGCGCAGGGGTTGGGGAGGACAGTAGCTCCCCCCAGTGTGTATCATGGGCTTTGAGGACAGGTGTCAATCCATACCTGCCAAGTGACCCTATGTAGGGGTAACAGTCCCTATTCTGCTCTGTGTCAGTGTGTATCATGGTCTCTGTGGACGGGGCACAGTCTCTATTCTGCTCTGTGTCAGTGTGTATCATGGTCTCTGTGGACAGGGAACAGTCTCTATTCTGCTCTGTGTCAGTGTGTATCAGGGGCTTTGAGGACAGGTGTCAATCCATACCTGCCAAGTGACCCTATGTAGGGGGGACAGTCTCTATTCTGCTCTGTGTCAGTGTGTATCATGGTCTCTGTGGACGGTGAACAGTCTCTATTCTGCTCTGTGTCAGTGTGTATCATGGTCTCTGGGGACAGGGAATAGTCTCTATTCTGCTCTGTGTCAGTGTGTATCAGGGGCTTTGAGGACAGGTGTCAATCCATACCTGCCAAGTGACCCTATGTAGGGGGGGCAGTCTCTATTCTGCTCTGTGTCAGTGTGTATCATGGTCTCTGTGGACAGGGAACAGTCTCTATTCTGCTCTGTGTCAGTGTGTATCAGGGGTTTTGAGGACCGGTGTCAATCCATATCTGCCAAGTGACCCTATGTAGGGGGAACAGTCCCTATTCTGCTCTGTGTCAGTGTGTATCAGGGGTTTTGAGGACAGGTGTCAATCCATATCTGCCAAGTGACCCTATGTAGGAGGAACAGTCCCTATTCTGCTCTGTGTCAGTGTGTATCAGGGGTTTTGAGGACAGGTGTCAATCCATATCTGCCAAGTGACCCTATGTAGGGGGAACAGTCCCTATTCTGCTCTGTGTCAGTGTGTATCAGGGGTTTTGAGGACAGGTGTCAATCCATATCTGCCAAGTGACCCTATGTAGGGGGAACAGTCTCTATTCTGCTCTGTGTCAGTGTGTATCAGGGATCATTAGGATAGGTGTCAATCCATATCTGCCAAGTGAACCTATGTAGGGGGAACAGTCCCTATCCTGCTCTGTGTCAGTGTGTATCAGGGATTTGACTATCTTTATTCAGATTCAAAAATTACAATTCCAGGAAAAATTTAACAAACATTTACAAGAACATGTTATGCACATCATAGAAACAACGTAAACCTCTTTAAAGCCACAAACTTAAGACAAAAAATACGTACACACAATGTGTAAGGGTTTGAAAGAATATTCTGAATCCTTACATGTTTACTTTATCGTTTGTTTGATTTTTGTGAACCATATATAAACTACAAGCAGCGTGAAAACTATAAAAACTCAAGTGGCCATGCTGATCAAATTAAATAGTATGCTTTACACAGCGTATAAGGGTGATGTCACAGCACAACGGGAATGTAACAGGGGAAGAGGTGAAAGTCATCCTCCCCCTCCCACGACCCCGCCATATCTGCCAAGTGACCCTATGTAGGGGTAATAGTCTCTATTCTGCTCTGTGTCAGTGTGTATCATGGTCTCTGAGGACGGGGAACAGTCTCTATTCTGCTCTGTGTCAGTGTGTATCAGGGCAGGGCTTTGAGGACAGGTGTCAATGTTAGGTGATTTCTGCCCTTTATGGATTAAAAGCAGACTCTGCATCAACTGTGCAATTTTCCATGGGAGTTTTGCCATGGATCCCCCTCCGGCATGCCACAGTCCAGGTGTTAGTCCCCTTGAAACAACTTTTCCATCACTTTTGTGGCCAGAAAGAGTCCCTGTTGGTTTTAAAATTCGCCTGCCCATTGAAGTCAATGGCGGTTCACGCGGTTCGCCGGTTCGCGAACATTTGCGGAAGTTCGCGTTCGCCGTTCGCGAACCTAAAATTTCGGGTTCGCGACAACACTAGTAGCCACCAGTGCACCCATATTCTCCATGTACAGCAATCACTAACAAGCTGCAGTAGTTATGGTGATTTAACCTGTACATTTTAAATTTTGTGTGAGATTGCCCACAGATGGCGGGGCTCTCTAATGGAATTGGATCAGAATGTTGAAACCATGCTTGCCTTCTGTTTTCTCTTAAAAAGCGCGTCATGCTTGCTGGACAAGTAACATGTTACAATGTGCAAGCTACCTTTAACTGTAAATGGAAACACTGTTGTCACGGGTTCGCTAGTCTATTGCTGTATTTCCCTCCATCCTCCACTAGTCCTAGTTCCAGATGTGCTAAATATAGTGGTAGTGTTATCGCTGTATAGAATTTCCCCAATATAATTGACGCAACCAGTCGTATTTGGTAGAAGAAGCAATCTGACTTTATTAGGCCACACTCTGCTTTTTATACAGTGCCCCTAGCATGGGGTTTCCAAGACAAAATTCAGGGGTTTCCTTCCCACAAGCTATTGTGTTTGAGAGATAATTGAGCTCCAATTAAAATAAATCAATTATCTCTAAAATAAGATAACTTACATACAAACATATCATGAAAATACATGAAAACAGTACAGGAACCCCACAAAAATTATATTTCTGAATAGCCCCGATCTGAGCACACCACATATCCAAAAAGCGCTCAGATCGGTTTTGGTAGAATGAGAGTTATGTTCGAACAAAGTTTTGACCAACCAGCCATGAGGTGGTAGCCCAAAACAGTTCCAGAGAATTGGTTAGGCTGGCCAGTCGACTTTCGGGGGTTCCTCTGCGTACACTGATAAATGAATCCCCTGGCTTTTAAGAAATGGATGCATCCCTTGTTTGGTAGTTTCCTACTCCCGAACGCCATTCTCCTAGCTGGTCGGAAAGTCGAATGGGCAGGGGTACAAGTTTCCACGGGGTTTGCGAGCTTGTGTAGCGACTCAGAGATCCATGCCATCGACGACCATGTACCGCTGCCTGCGGGAGACAAGATGGTCACCAGTCCTGCTAGCACGTGTGTTCATAGATGTGAATGGAGGCCACTCCGGGAAGCACTTGAGGTGATTGCTCATTTGTGGTTAACAGCCAGTGGTGGTCGGTGATTACGAGGTGTTAACAAGGGGGGCCATACATAGTCTGTTCGGTAACCAAACAGAAGGGAATGGATGGCTGAACATAAGGGAACAATAATTTGGTAGTGATTACATTCAAACGTAGGGGAATAACAGACAAAACAAAGTACAAATAAGGGAACACGTACGAGGAGTCCCATCTCCCATGACAACTGTATTCCGCAAGAAAGCTGCCAAATAACTAACGTGAAATAAAGTAAATGTTGCATTGTGGCTGATTTGACTTTGCAGTGCTTCACACATTGTTGAGAGGGAATGGGTTAAAGCTCTCTCTCTCTCTCTCTCTCTCTCTCTCTCTCTCTCTCTCTCTCTCTCTCTCTCTCTCTCTCTCTCTCTATATATATATATATATATATATATATATATATATATATATATATATATACATACATATTATTAGGTATTCTATTATTACATATTATGTCTGATGATCATACTAGATGTATTGTACCTAGGGTTAATGTTAACATTATAGAAGAAGATTTAGAGGGTTTGAATTCTGGTTTGTCCTTAGGAGCACAGTAAAACAACTGAGATGCATACACTTTAGTTAACTGTTTTCTTCTTTAGGTAAGTGCTTTTATGATTGGTGGTTTAGTGGACAGCACATTGAAAAATGAATCCTTGGAGTCTAATCTATAGCTTAAGATGTCTTAACTGTATATCAGGTTGAAAATTACTGCTACGTTTTATAAATTATATAAATAATGAATTCAAATGTGCAAAAAAACAAAAACAAAACAAAACAAATATTCTATGTGCTTCTTAATTTATTGAGCTCAACTGAAACGAATAAACCCATTGATTTAAGTGGAAGTGCATTGAATATCCTTTAAAATAGTTCACTGCTAGGCAGCATTTATGATAGATTACGAATTGAATTTTAGTTAAAGAAGATAAACACAGCGGTGTGGCTGCTATTTGTTTAGAGTTAGTTCCTATCATGGTTTCCATGAATGTAGCTAGACCACACATGGATGGGGAAACAGCAAAAGATTTGGAAGTGCCAGTTAGAGAAGTAGGAACATGTAGAGCGTGTATAATACCCAGGTACATTTATGGCTCGGGACAAGCATGAGTTGCCCCGTGACTTATCTGGGTGAAGAGTTAGGCTTATAGCTCAAATGTTTTGTAAACCGCTGCAGTTTTGAAACCAGTAACAATACTAACCCGGTTCTGAAGCCAGGGTCATCATAACAACATTATAGGCACTGGGCAAAGAAGTGATTGGGACCCCGCCTGCACAACCACACAACCACTCACAGGAATAAAAATGTAAATAATCAATATTTATTGGTACCTTCAACAAAATCAGTGTTTAAACATTAAAATTAATGCGGCACTGCTAAGATGAATCCACACAAATGTTTAGTAGGAATCAGGGGGAGTCAACTGACATGGACTGTTAAAAATATTAGAAGGACTTTATTATACTTTACGGTTTCAAAAAATGATGTGTGTTAATTTTGTCTTTCTTCTGTACAATTATGCCGTCTATGTTGTATTCGTCAAGGTCAAGATCTGTATTTGCAACAGCAAGGTCACATGTACAGATAACAGCTGATACTGAGGTGATTGGTCCACCTAAACGTTTTAATAACTAGGGTTTAAAAGTTCTGAATAAATTTACCAGAATTATATACTGAAAATTTGACAAGTCTATGGGGCCCTTGTGCTTGTGAGGCCCCCGGGCATCTGTCCAGTGTGCCGATGCATTAATACAGCTCTGCTCGGAGTCAATCGGCAACCTCTGCATTGAGTATGTTGCTCGCATTCGGTGGGCGTTCTCATAGACACACAGGGGATGTAACATAACTTCCATCTTAGATTGGTCCAAGTCAGTCAGGCATCCCCGTTCATACACATTCTAGGGTTGTATGTATGCTGTGGACCAATCAAATCACACATAACAGTATTTAAACTCCTCTGGCCCTATTAGTGTGCCTTATCATGGTTTCTGTTCTTAGGACCCTTTACTGTGTTCCTTGTATTGAACTTGGCTTTGTTCCCGACCCTGAGTTTCTCTGTAACCCTTTTCAGACCTGAATACCTGTACTATTAATATACATTTTACCCGACTGGCAAGTTCTCGTTTTCGCTGTCTCTATTATCCTAAACTAGGCATGTAATACTGGTAATATGTATAATTCAGTCAAGACTGTTACTGTTATCCTAGACTCTGCATGTTGAGTTTATTCCTCGTGACAATACCTAAGATGAACAATGTAAAGCTATAGCACCTTCTTGCATCATAATAAATGCTTGATGACCTTGATTTAATATTTTGAGAAAAAAACTCTTCTAAATTATGTAATATTTAGAAAAATATTTGAATATTTTGATATTTTCTGATATATTGATATGTTTTTATATATGATATATATATATTTTTAAAATATTTGAATATTTTAAATAATAAATTTAAACATTTATTGAAAAATAATAAATCATTTAAAATACTTACCCAAAAATATTAAATCGAGATCTATGTTTCTAAGGAAGATAAGTTGTTATACTTTTAAATGGATGCATTATAGACTTTTGCGAAAAATCCTGTTCTCAAATAAAGTTTAAAAACTGCTGATTGACTCAACACCTTTCAGATCTCTCTCCATTGCACAGTGTTTTCTTTTTCTCCATCGCACAAGATTTATTTGGTCTAGTGAACATTTATATAATAGTACAAATATAATAATGGAATTGGATCAGAATGTTGAAACCGTGCTTGCCTTCTGTTTTCTCTTAAAATGCGCTTCATGCTTGCCGGACAAGTAATATGTTACAATGTACAAGCTACCTTTAACTGTAAATTGAAACACTGTATTCCACAAGAAAGCTGCCAAATCGTATTCCTTCTTTTTCTCTTCCCTTTACCAATCATTGCTATTCCTCTGCCCACACTGAAGAACGTTATTTTGAATAAAATCTCTAGAGGGCTTACGTTTTCTGTTAAAATAAATGGAATAATCGATTTACTTCTGCATAGCATCATAAGTAATTTATTATCAATGAGGCATGCAGTATATTGCAATTTAAATATATTGCTTAAATTACTGCATCTCCATTATATTATCATCTGTGAAAGCAGCCACAAGCTTACCACCTGCTTTTTCTAGTTAAAGGGAAACTCCAGTGCCAGGAAAACAATCCGTTTTCCTGACACTGGAGGGTCCCTCTCCCTCCCACCCCCCAATCCGCGGTTACTGAAGGGGTGAAAACCCCTTCAGTCACTTACCTGAGGCAGCGGCGATGTCCCTCGCCGCTGTCTCCTCCTCCGCACCGCTCCTCCTCTTCATTGCGTCGGCCAGTGGGTGAGACTGATCCCACCCACCGGCCGAGGAGACCTAATGCGCATGCGCGGCAATTACGCACATGCGCATTAGGTCTCCCCATAGGAAAGCATTGAAAACGAATTTCAATGCTTTCCTATGGGGATTTGAGCGACGCTGGAGGTCCTCACACAGCGTGAGGACGTCCAGCGATGCTCTAGCACAGGTTTCCTGTGCTATGAACCAGGAAGAGACCTCTAGTGGCTGTCTAGTAGACAGCCACTAGAGGTGGAGTTAACCCTGCAAGGTAATTATTGCAGTTTATAAAAAACTGCAATAATTACACTTACAGGGTTAGGAGTAGTGGGAGTTGGCACCAAGACCACTCCAATGGGCAGAAGTGGTCTGGGTGCCTACAGTGTCCCTTTAAGGTACTATTTACCATATCGATTGGCATTCAATTTGGTGCAATTAACCTAAAATCACAGAGTATGAAGGAAAGTGAGATTTTTAAACATGTTATTTTATGACTTGCTACTGATCTGATTGTCTAACTGATATATAGCTTACTATATGCTCACCTTTAAAAAATTAATTAAGCAGAGTTGTTAAAATTTGCGTCTGTTTTTGAATTCTACTCTGCACACCCCACCTAACCCCCTGAAGTTCTGTAAAGAGATTATTCAATGAAAGATATGTCATTAGATGTACGTTGTTTTGTCTTTTATTTCCCCATACATACTCCCCATCTCCTCACTTTTTGATATTATAAAATGCAAAAGACTTCAAATTTAAAAAATAAAATTGCAATTGAAACAAAACTTTTTTTGCACTGTTAGATTTGGCAGTAACCGTATTTGATAGATTTCTACAACCATTGCTTTGTAACTATATTCCTGTATTAACCACCTTTGTAAGTACTGGAGGGGTTTACTGAAGTTAAGTAATATTCACATTATGACCATTGTTAGGGAAATTACGATCTTATATCTGAAATTTATCAATATGTTAATTGCTGCTGGCAAACCAGTAATGATGTAAAAGTAATCGCAAGCCCATAATTCCAAAACTTTTCAATATCAAATATATCAATATTAGATTGGTGAAAATTGTTTCAGTACATTATGGTAACCCTATAAGGATGGAGAAAATCAAAACAAAACCTAGAATTTGCAGCAGAGTGTGTTATTGGGAGAAGACAGTTGGTCTCTCTCCCCAGCGGCAGGGTGCAACACAGCGGCAGCCGGATATACTGGAAGAGAAGACAGCTGATCCATCTTCCCAATTACAGGGGGACAGCATCCCTGACCCCAATGGTGCAGATGGGACTGCGGTCTCTGTACCAAACCTACAGGGATCCCCAACCAATATCGCAGGAATACCAGGAGGAGGAGGTAGGCGATGCCTCCCCTCCACCACCAATTCCCAACAGGGGCCTGGGGTTAGTGGATGGTAATACAATACCCACTGACCTCTTCCAGCAGAAGAGCTGGCATTCGGGCAGAACGTTGCTGGCCTCTGCCCTACCTGCCCCTCTTGTTAAAGGGCAAGACTATGTACTAGTTCCCCCAGCAGAAGTGCTGGCACCAGGGCAGAGCACAGTTGGCCTCTGCCCTCCCATTTTCCCTTGTCCAGGATCTGCATACCCAAAGGCCAACCCAGCAGAAGTGCTGGCAACAGGGCAGAGCGCAGTTGGCCTCTGCCCTCCCCTTGCCCTCCATCCAAGACCGGATGACCCCGTGACTTACCCAGCTGTGACGCTGGCTACAGGGCAGAATGCCGTCGGCCTCTGCCCACCAAGTACCTACAACTCCATGTCTGGGAGTACAAGACTGACCAGGATTACCAGATGCCCACTTGACCGCTGGGGACATACAGGACAGGGATGGGCTACAGAAGTCACCAGGTCCGGTATTTGCTTATGGGTGGGCTACTCAACTAACTAACTGGTTAGTCTCCCCTTGGGAGGGAAGATGTGTGGCGAAAGAAACTTTGGCACTAATTTTTGGAGGGGCCTTTTTGCCAGTCTCCTATCCTGTGACTATGGCCCCTATGTTAAACCCTGGTTAAAAATACTGTTTGTGCCTTTATTTTACTATGTATGGGACACTTCAAACTTTCGAAGAGGCACTTTGAACTTCCGAACGGTCGAAGTGGTTCGATGCGGCATTAGAACACGTGGCAGCGACCATCTTAAGTCGCGAGTACAATGAGCAGTGTTTTGCACGCGACGGCATGAACACCACTAAAATATCTACCTTCCATGGATGTCCGGCTATTCAAACGGGAATCGAACGGTGTTCGGTAAGAACAAACTCCCGAAGGAGAGACATAGACTAAGTGCCATACGAACTCTCTATGTTCGGTATTTTTATTGCACTTCAAATCTCCGAAGTAGACCGACCGCACAGCCTAATTCTCTGGAACTGTTTTGGGCACGGGACCATGCGTGCGGTCGGTCAACATTTGACTACCATAAAATTCCTGAACCTCTGAACTGATCTGGGTGATTTTTGGATATGTTGGTCATCCAGATCAGGGCTATCAGGGCATGTGACAATTATGGGGATACTATGTGTTTTGGGGTTCTCTTGGAAATATATGTTTTTCCTGCCTGGAGATAATTGGGTTAATACCGTATCTGACTGAATTATCTGCAAAGCAGAGGGGAGGGATAGTATGCTATGTGTGGGAGTGTCGTGCACTGGAATACTGTTCTATTTGGGCTATGAATATTATCATTCAGTTCCCCACAAGGTCCATGTTGGCGTACCCCTTGCATGTGGATTGTCATATAAGGCCAAGTGTGGCACCATTAAAATTAGTCCAGTTTTACCCTCAACATAGAGCCTCACTCGCATTTATAGGGACTTACTATGCAAGCTATAACCACTAGCTCTTATCAAAGCTTTACAGCTATACTCTCTTGGAGGAGAGGTTCACCCACTGGAAGCTGGATCCTGGTCTTGGGTCCAGGGTGGGTGGAGGACGGCGAGACCCCAACCAAGCTGTGATGGTTTGTGGGGTCTACAGTGCTTATGGTGTCTGGTGGAGTGCTTGGAGTCCTCGGTGAGCACTAGGAGCATCGATTGACGGAGGCACCCAGTCGGGGTGCCAGGCGGTCCATCACACCATGGAGATCGCCATAGTGCATAGGTCGTCCCTAATCCGCTCCAGCAAGGCATTGTCAGAGCACGCCTGGGAGGCCGGCGCCATCTTGGGGCACTCTACTGGCGTCAGCCTATGAATGCAGAAATTCGGCCATCAGGCCTAGCTGATGGCCCGGTTGGGATCCCCTCAGAGTCTGGGGGTTTCTGGTTGCTTTGTACGGCCCATTTGTGGTGGAGAGCTTATTTTTTGGCATTTAAAGGGGATCGGTGGAGCTTAGCTCTCTGTTTATGCTGCCATCTTCGTCCGTGCCCAAGCCATGACCCAAACAAAGTGATTTTGTGTCTCCTTTGAGGCAGTATGGAAGCACAGGAATTAAAATTACCCCCCATGATGGCGTATCATTTTTAAAAGTAGGCAATCCACTGTATTACAAATAGGGTGTTCTGAGCATAACATAAACAGCTTATAATATATTATATTCCATAGCTTTGATGGAATGTACTGCTTGAAAAGCAGTCTTCCCTTGAACTTCAAAGGGACTCATCTATGCAGATATTTTGGTCAGGAGTATAATTTTCTGAACATTTTTGACAAATGATTAGGGGCCTAATCTTGTGTGCATGGCCATACTGGGGTTCATTTCTAGAGAGGCACTGGGTGTTATCACTGAAATGGAGGAAACTGAGATAATGTTCATACATATCCCTCTTCATAATCCCCAGAAAAAGAAGGGTTGCTAGGATGCCAGCAACTCCTAATACTGGGTATTTTCCCAAACCCCATTACTAGCATAAGCACATTCTCATTTCAGTGCTGTCAGTGGGGTGCCAGATATTCTTCCTGCTGTAGTGAGAATCGGAATAGGCATACACATTTTTTCCCCCAACCATAAACTTAAACATGCCATCTTTCATAAACAGGCTAAAATTATTTTGTTGATCACAATTGTCAACTCTGGTTGTGATGTTAGGGGTTGACCAAAATGGGGGTATTTCAGGGGCACTTCGATTTGGTAGTACTCAGTTATGCTCAGAAACAGTGCAGCATTCTTAACACCTCTAACATCTGACGCAGTGTCTCACTGTCAGACAGGTCAAAGGAGTTACTCTATTCTGACTCACAGATTAGCATGGCATAAGCCTCTTCTGCAGTGTCATGGTGACTTTTAAGGGGTAAAATAATATTTTCCCTACCTTCTTAACACACACTCCCTCAACCCAACCCCCTATTCCCACTTTCACCCAATGAACCATAAACCCAAAACCCAGAAATTATCTTCTTGCCTTTCTCGCCTCATATTGAAGTGAAGCATATAATTCATTGGCTGGGACATTGTATCAGTAATCACAGTGACAGGCAGTTCCCCCGATCAAATCTGTCGAGGTGAGAATTCGGACTTGCGATGCAGGGGCACAAACGTTAGTCATTACTCCCTGACAACGTTAAAGCCCATGTCGTTCAGAATGTCATTATGGTGGCAATGGGTTAAAGGGACACTATACTATCCAAATACAAAATACATTTTGAAAAAATACTATTTACTAAAATTAAAATTCTATGAAAATTCAATGAAAATATGCATTTAATGATAGTTTTTTTTTCCAAAAACAGCTTGCAAAAGTTTCATATCTCTTATCTGCAGCCTTTGCAAGTCTACCCCTTCTAATTCCACCCAAACTTTCTATGGCTGTCCAATTACAGACTTCCCAAAATAGCCTGATGAGGAGTCTTTGCAAGACAGCTGCTCGGTGCAATTGATGCCTCTTGAGTTTAGTCCAACTGAGCTAAACAAACCAGAAAGTAACAGGACCTGTTGTCTGATTGACAGCCAGAGGGGTGTAAAAGGTTTATTTATAAAAGCATCAATTTCTATTGAAGACTGCACTTTTTGTGAAATTAAAAAAAAGAGGAAACACTCTTTAAACAAGAACTTCATCATGGTAAAGTGTTTTAAGGACCTGGAGTGTTCATTTGAATGATAATGTTTTGGCAATCACAAAGCTACTAAATAGGAGTTTTGGACATTTTAACCAGACCACAAAAATATAACTAAATACCTCAAAGGACCTGAAAAAAAAACCTTGAAAACCCTTTTCTAACAATTCACCAATATTAACATGATTTATTTCTCAGAGTTTACCAATGAGCAAAATGAATACCACAAACACGTTCTTGATCTGGTGACATTTGAAAGCAAAGTTAAAAAATTATTCCTTCTTTAAAAAAAGTAGAGCAACTAAAGGAAAAATAAGCAATGTTAACTACAATATAACATAGCAAGATTGTTGCCATAGCAATACAATATGTAACATATCCTGTCTGCGGCTTTTGACACTGTTGATCATCAACAGCTTCTTCTCATCCTCCGCAATATCAGTCTACAAGATATTTCTCTCTCCTGGTGCTCCTCCTACCTCTCCCAGCGCTCTTTCAGTGTTTCTATCTCTGGCTCTGCTTCTTCTCCCCAACTCCTCTCTGTTGGTGTCCCCCAAGGTTCAGTCCTTGGTCCCCTACTGTTCTCCATCTATACTGCCTCCCTTGGTAAACTCATTAGCTCCTTTGGCTACCAATATCAATTCTATGCAGATGACACACAAATCTACCTGTCTTCTCCTGATCTTTCCCCGTCCCTCTTGACTAGTGTCTCTGACTGCCTCTCTGCTATTTCTAACTGGATGGCTGCCCACTTCCTTAAACTAAACTTGACCAAAACTGAAATTCTGGTCTTCCCTCCTTCAAGTGTTGCTACTCCTATGTCTGTCTCCCTCCTAGTCAACGGTGCTGCCATCAGCTCCACCAAGCAGGCTCGCTGCCTAGGTGTTCTCTTTGACTCCGACCTCTCCTTCAAGCCTCATGTTCAGTCTATTGCCAAATCCTGCCATTTCCATCTCAAAAACATTGCGCGCATCCGCCCCTACTTAACGCCTGATGCAACTAAGGTGCTGGTCCATTCCACTGTCCTTTCTTGCCTTGACTACTGTAATCCACTTCTCAGTGGTCTTACATGCTCCCAACCTGTGCCGTTACAGTCCATAATGAATGCGGGGGCTTGGCTCATCTTCCTGTCCACCCGCACCTCCCACACCTCACCCTTCTGTCAGTCCCTACATTGGCTTCCTATAATATATTCCTATAATATATAGAGCTCAATTTGGTTCTTGCTTTCAAATCTCTACATAATGCTGCTCCCACCTATCTATCCTCCCTTACACACAAGTATGTCCTATCTAGGCCCTTACGATCTACTGAAGACTTACGTCTATCTTCTGTCCGTACTCCCACCTCTGATGCTCGCCTTCAAGATTTCTCGAGGGCTCCACTGTTCCTGTGGAACTCGCTCACCCAGTCTCCACTCCTTCAAAAAATCATCAAAAAACCCACTTCTTCATAAAAGCGTATCAATTGAACTGTTAAATGTCCCGACTGATTCCTCTTCTGCAACTGTCACTAGTCTAATACTATCCTTACCTTTTGTGTCACGTTACCCTACTCCCTCTAGCATGTAAGCTCAATCCCTCTGTTCCTGTGTGTCCAACTTGTCTGGTTACAATTACATGTTTGTTCGTCCACCCACTGGAAAGTGCTGCGGAATTTGATGGCGCTATATAAATATCATAATAATAATAATAATAATATCTGTTTAGAGACATACACAGCAATGTCCATATGGAACACAATAGGTTAATGACGTCCCTCTCACCTCTTATCATTATTAATGCACTTGACTCCAACTGGCAACCTGTTAGTAGAAGCTTTTTTTTTTTTTCATTAAAATCGAGATATTGACCTATTTTGCGTGACTTTGGTAGATCAATGAAAACGTCATGTTTTAGGCCCAGTGTTAACAAAATAACATTTTACCAGCAATAAGGAGGTAACTAAGAATAAGGTGGGTAACACAGATATAGTGATAGTATAATTGTGGCTGTTGTTATTGAAATATTATGTATTTGCCCTAGAAAAGATAATTGCCAAATTAAAATAGCATACAGCATTTTCTTATTTCTCTGTTTTTAGAACATTTAGCGCTTCTCGTTTTTTAGGTTGTATACATTAATTCATGCGTTTGTTGATGTCCATTTCTCATAAATGTGTAAAAAACAGTTATACAGTTCTCTTATGTTTATACAATGTCTATTCTTGTAAATATATTTTACTTGCAGTTTTTATTTATAAAAAAAATGTATTAAATCATCATCTGATTTCCTTGTATAGGCAATAATATAATCATGCTCCAATCTACAAAAGCCGAAAGTCGATGTTCACTCACTTTTAATGATTGTCCAAATATCCACAGACTTAATATAACATTCTCTTTTATTTACTCCACTGCATTGGGAAGGAGCCAATGTATCAATTTATCACATTTGTTGTGATTCAATAATTGCTGTGGAATCATATACACCTGTTAATAATGACCTGTCTAGTTCATACTCTATGAAGTGCTTCTCTATCCGAGCTAACAACAGTTTTTTTTTTATTCCCATTGAGTTATGCAGTCAAAGAACTGAGAAACCCAATTTTTGGCATCCATGCCAGCACTTCGATAATGATTGGAGCATTAATCTACAGGGTCTCTAAAAGCATTTACGCTGCACAAGTCTTTTGAAATCCTAAAAATATAATACCCTTTAAATACGTTTTTTTTCACTCAATTGCAATGTAACAACTTATTACAGTGTGTTTTAGTATTTTTAACATGGGGTATTTAATATCAACCCCATTGTAACTTACTGGAATCCTTTGCTTTTAAACAGACATTAATTTTTTATTTCTTTTAAATGTTGAAGTTTTATTTCCAATTTCAAAGGTCAGCTTATCAGTTTGTTGCCAGAGTAGCCTGTCCATGTTTTATGCCATTCAAACGCTCAATCAATCTTAAACGAAATGACTGCCAAGAAATGGACTTCTCATTTTCAATTACTTTAACTCTGTGCAGTCCGAACAGGTGAGTAACGTGTTTGATCGACTAACAATTTAAGAAATGTATTCACTTTTCACAGAAACACTGTCCAGGTGCTGACGTTTGATATATAGTGATGTACCGAACTGTTCGCTGGCGAATAGTTCCTGGCGAACATAGCGTGTTCGCGTTTGCCACGGCGGGTGAACACATGCGCGGTTCGATCCGCCCCCTATTCGTCATCATTGAGCAAACTTTGACCCTGTGCCTCACAGTCAGCAGGCACATTCCAGACAATCAGCAGCAGACCCTCCCTTCCAGACCCTCCCACCTCCTGTACAGCATCCATTTTAGATTCATTCTGAAGCTGCATTCTTAGATAGAGGAGGGAAAGTGTAGCTGCTGCTCATTTGATAGGGAAATGTATAGCTAGGCTAGTGTATTCAGTGTCCACTACAGTCCTGAAGGACTCATCTGATCTCTGCTGTAAGGACAGCACCCCAAAAAGCCCTTTTTAGGGCTAGAACATCAGTCTGCTTTTTTTTTTTTTGTGTGTAATCTAATTGCAGTTGCCTGCCTGCCAGCTTCTGTGTCAGGCTCACAGTGGATACTGTGCCCACTTGCCCGGTGCCACCACTCATATCTGGTGTCACAATAGCTTGCATTTAAAAACAAAAAAACATTTTTTTACTGTAATAGTGTAACGAGAATATACCCCAACACGCAGGATTCAGCTAAACAGAAGACAACACAGAGGGGAGATACGTCTACTGGACCTTAGAGTGGCTGGACTCGACGTATATAGGAGAAGTACAGAGTCAGGAGCGATCCAAGGTCAAGGGCACAAAGAGACAGCGTAAACTAGGACTAGCCGGGGTCTGGTACACAGTAAACAGCAAGCCGGCAAACAGAACAGATAAGGATAAAGAGATAACGTATGAAAAACAGAAAAGTTTCCCTTTAACCCTAGATCAACAAAGTTAGATCTGTGGTTGGGGAAATGGGTCAGAGTGGGTGGTACCAGCTCCACCTAGTGGGCATGAACCCTTGATAGTAGATATAATAAAGAAAACACACTAAAGAGATAACGTAGTCAGAAAACAAAGCCAAGGTCAAGTACGAAGTAACACAACTGAACACAACAAGCGCTAAAGGGAACTGAAACAGAAACCACGATAGGGCAAGGAACCAAGGGAAAAAGGTGAGTATAAATAACTAAACATCTATTTTGATTGGTCCCTGTCATCTCCACGCCCCCAAAAGGTAAGTGTATGGGGAGTGTGACATGGCAGGGACCAATGGGAGGCCTTTTCCAATCTAGGCTCCCACTGTCCCTTTAAGAGCGCGCCCGAGACCCGCGGCGCGCTCTTAGAGTCAGGCGGGACACGTGACTGCTTCTCGCGGTCACTGCCCGCCTTCCTGTTCCTGCCTTCGGAAGAGCCGCGTGCGGCTCGTGCAGCAGCAGGAATGCGTGCGGCTCGAACAGAGGACCCCGGCCGGCCCCTGGAAAGGGTAAGTACCGCTACAGTACCCCCCCTGAGGACACGCCCTCTGGGTGGGGAGGGCCAGGCCTGTCAGGAAAACGAGAATGGAAAGAACGCACAAGGCGAGGTGCGTGAACAGCGTCAGCGGAAATCCAACTGTGTTCCTCAGGCCCATAGCCCTTCCAATGCACCAGGTACTGAAGTCGACCTCTAAGGAAACGAGAGTCAAGAACAGCAGAAACTTCAAACTCCTCATGACCCTCCACAGAGACAGGAGGGGGAGGAGGAGTATGCCGGGTATAGCGGTTGCGTACGTAAGGCTTCAACAACGAGGTGTGAAAGACATTAGGAATACGCAGATTCTTAGGAAGACCTAAGGCATATGAAACAGGATTAACCTTATGCAAAATAAGATAAGGAACAATAAAGCGGGGAGTCAATTTCATAGAAGGCACCCGGAGGCGAATATTCCACGTGGAAAGCAAAACCCTGTCCCCCACGACATAAGAAGGAGCCGCCCTGCGATGCTTGTCAGCCTGCACCTTCTGGCGAGCAGCGGAATCCACCAAAGAACGCTGAACCTGCTCCCAAGTATTACGTAAACCAGCCAAATGCTCATCCAGAACTGGCATGCCCTGTGAGGAGAAAGCAGCCGGAAGAACAACGGGATGCTGGCCATAGACAACGTAAAAAGGACATTTGCCGGAAGAATCATGAGTAGCGTTATTCTGAGCAAACTCAGCCCAAGGAAGAAGGTCAGACCAATTGTTCTGATGGTGGGATACGAAACAACGAAGGTACTGCTCCAGAGATTGATTGGCACGTTCAGCAGCTCCATTAGACTGGGGGTGGTATGCGGAAGAAAATGAGAGAGTAATACCCATTTCCGAACAAAAGGCTTTCCAGAACCTGGAAATAAATTAGCTACCCCTATCGAACACAATAGATATGGGAATGCCATGCAACCTAAACACCTCTCTAGCAAATATAAGTGCCAGTTCCCTAGACGTGGGCAGCTTGCGAAGAGACACAAAATGGGCCATCTTGGAAAACCGATCTACTATCATTAGGATAACTGTGTTACCATTCGAAGGGGGTAGTTCAACAATAAAATCCATGGGCAGGTTAGACCAAGGTCTTTTGGGAACGGGTAACGGATGCAACAGCCCACAAGGAACTCTGCGAGAAGATTTCATACAGGCACAAGTAGTACAAGCACCTATATAGTCGGTGACATCCCCGCGTAAGGAATCCCACCAGAAATACCGAGAAACAGCTGACACAGTTTTGGAAATACCAGGATGTCCAGCAGTCTTAGTGTCATCATACAACGACAGAATATCCCGTCTCTCGGTAACATCAACAAATAGTTTATCAGTAGGCCTCTCGCTAGGAGCCATGCTTTGTTTCGCTTGTATGGCCTGCAAGAGGGACGAGGAAATAGACAAAATAGTAGTAGCTATTATCCTGTCTGGGGGAATGACGGGAGTAACATCAATCTCCTGTTTGTCAGCAGTTTCGAACTGTCTGGACAGAGCGTCTGCTTTAGTATTGCGATCACCTGGCCTATAGGTGATAATATAATTGAAATGAGACAAAAACAGTTACCACCTAGCCTGCCTAGAAGACAATCTTTTAGCCTCACTAAGGTAGGATAGGTTCTTGTGATCCGTAAATATGAGGATAGGATCCTTAGTTCCTTCTAACAAATGTCTCAATTTTTTAAGTGCTAAAATAATAGCAAGGATTTCACGATTACCCACATCATAATTCTTCTCTGCTTTGGACATCTGTTTGGAAAAGAAGCCACAAGGATGCAATGGTTTTTCAGGCGACTCTCTTTGGGATAAGACAGCACCTACCCTGATATCGGAAGCATCAACTTCAAGAATATACTGCAATGAGGGGACAGGATGCTGTGAAATAGGTGCAGAGGCGAACGTAGTCTTAAGAAATTCAAAAGCCTGAAGTGCCTCGGGAGACCAGACACGAGCATTGCCATCCTTTTTTGTCATACGGGTGATAGGCGCTACAATAGAGGAAAAACCTTTAATAAAATGTCTATAATAATTAGAGAAACCAAGAAAACGCTGAATGGCTTTCAAACCTTGAGGTAAAGGCCATTCTATGACAGCAGAAAGCTTCTGGGGATCCATACGAAAACCTTTAGCAGAAAAACTGGACTTCAGATTGGTCAAATAGACATTTTTCCAGTTTACAATAAAGACCATTAGCAAGAAGGGTCTTCAGAACTGTTGTAACATGTCTGTGATGAGTGTGTAAATCTGTAGAATATATTAATATGTCATCCAAGTACACAATTACAAATGTGTGAATAAAGTCTCTTAAGACGTCATTAATACATTCTTGAAATACTGCTGGGGCATTACATAGACCAAATGGCATAACAGTATACTCATAATGGCCAGATCTAGTGTTGAATGCCGTCTTCCATTCGTGGTCTTTCTTAATACGTATTAAATTGTATGCACCTCTAAGATCCAATTTAGTAAATACAGTCGCATGTTTGAGCCTGTCGAACAATTCCATGATTAAAGGTATAGGGTATGCATTTTTGATAGTGATTTTATTTAGACCTCTATAATCGATACACAGTCTTAAATCACCTTCTTTCTTCGATACAAATAAGAACCCCGCTCCAGCCGGAGAAGAGGATCTCCTAATAAACCCCTTTTCTAGTAATTCCTTAATATACTCCTCCATTACACGGTTTTCTTGAACAGATAAAGGGTACACCCTGCCCTTTGGAGGTATAGTGCCAGACAATAAATCGATAGCACAATTGTAGGGTCTGTGAGGCGGTAATTTGTCAGCTTCCCTTTTATCGAAGACAGTCTTGAGAAATAAGTACTGAGGGGGTATAACCGTAGACAAAGGAGGAGTAGTAGGAACATTAATAGAATTCAAAGGGGTGACTTCAATAGTAAAAGATTTGTGGCAGGCTTCGCTCCATGATTTTATTTGCCCTGACTCCCAGTCGAAAATGGGATTGTGAGCACGTAACCATGGGTACCCTAACACTAGGTGTGAAGAGGGAGAGGTGATGACCTGGAACCGAATGGTTTCAAAGTGTAAAACCCCTGTATACATGGGTAATGGTACAGTTTCATGAGTAACAACTGGAGAACTTAATGGTCTACCATCTATGGCCTCAACGGCCAAGGGTGTCTCCTTCTCTCTGATGGGAATGTTGTTTTTCTTAACAAAACCAGAGTCTATGAAATTTTCAGCTGCCCTGGAGTCAACCAGAGCGTATATGTGCTCAGCTATACAACTCTCTCCCATATGTAAAGAAACAGGGAGAAGCAAACGGTTAGGAGGCAATTTAGGAGACTTAGATATCACACCCAAGGCCAGTCCCCTATAAGGTCTTAGGTGCGAGAGTTTTCCGGAAGCAAAGGACATTCCTTTACCATATGGTCTCACCTACCACAGTATAGGCAGAGTCCGTCCCTTCTCCTATGTAACTTTTCAGTATCAGAGAGTTTGGCAACCCCTAATTGCATGGGTTCATCCTAAGATACTTTAACACTCTCAGGTTTATCAACTCTGGGGTTAATAGGTGTAACAAAACGTCTATTCCTGTTCTTAGTATAGAGCCTGTCAAGAATCCTATTATATATATCAATGAAGTAGTCAATAAGGTCCTCTAATGCAATAGGAATCTCCTTAGCTGCTACCTCATCCAATATAGTGTCAGATAAACCTTCCATGAACGCAGTAGTTAACCCATTACAGGGAGTGCAGAATTATTAGGCAAGTTGTATTTTTGAGGATTAATTTTATTATTGAACAACAACCATGTTCTCAATGAACCCAAAAAACTCATTAATATCAAAGCTGAATATTTTTGGAAGTAGTTTTTAGTTTGTTTTTAGTTATAGCTATTTTAGGGGGATATCTGTGTGTGCAGGTGACTATTACTGTGCATAATTATTAGGCAACTTAACAAAAAACAAATATATACCCATTTCAATTATTTATTTTTACCAGTGAAACCAATATAACATCTCAACATTCACAAATATAAATTTCTGACGTTCAAAAACATAACAAAAACAAATCAGTGACCAATATAGCCACCTTTCTTTGCAAGGACACTCAAAAGCCTGCCATCCATGGATTCTGTCAGTGTTTTTGCGTGTTTTGCGTGCAGCAGCAACCACAGCCTCCCAGACAATGTTCAGAGAGGTGTACTGTTTTCCCTCCTTGTAAATCTCACATTTGATGATGGACCACAGGTTCTCAATGGGGTTCAGATCAGGTGAACAAGGAGGCCATGTCATTAGATTTTCTTCTTTTATACCCTTTCTTGCCAGCCACGCTGTGGAGTACTTGGACGCGTGTGATGGAGCATTGTCCTGCATGAAAATCATGTTTTTCTTGAAGGATGCAGACTTCTTCCTGTACCACTGCTTGAAGAAGGTGTCTTCCAGAAACTGGGAGTTGAGCTTGACTCCATCCTCAACCCGAAAAGGCCCCACAAGCTCATCTTTGATGATACCAGCCCAAACCAGTACTCCACCTCCACCTTGATGGCGTCTGAGTCGGACTGGAGCTCTCTGCCCTTTACCAATCCATCCATCTGGCCCATCAAGACTCACTCTCATTTCATCAGTCCATAAAACCTTAGAAAAATCAGTCTTGAGATATTTCTTGGCCCAGTCTTGACGTTTCAGCTTGTGTGTCTTGTTCAGTGGTGGTCGTCTTTCAGCCTTTCTTACCTTGGCCATGTCTCTGAGTATTGCACACCTTGTGCTTTCGGGCACTCCAGTGATGTTGCAGCTCTGAAATATGGCCAAACTGGTGGCAAGTGGCATCTTGGCAGCTGCACGCTTGACTTTTCTCAGTTCATGGGCAGTTATTTTGCGCCTTGGTTTCTCCACACGCTTCTTGCGACCCTGTTGACTATTTTGAATGAAACGCTTGATTGTTCGATGATCACGCTTCAGAAGCTTTGCAATTTTAAGAGTGCTGCATCCCTCTGCAAGATATCTCACTATTTTTAACTTTTCTGAGCCTGTCAAGTCCTTCTTTTGACCCATTTTGCCAAAGGAAAGGAGGTTGCCTAATAATTATGCACACCTGATATAGGGTGTTGATGTCATTAGACCACACCCCTTCTCATTACAGAGATGCACATCACCTAATATGCTTAATTGGTAGTAGGCTTTCGAGCCTATACAGCTTGGAGTAAGACAACATGCATAAAGAGGATGATGTGGTCAAAATACTCATTTGCCTAAGAATTCTGCACTCCCTGTATTACAGTGAAAAAAAAGTTTTGGGGTTTTTAAATGCACGCTATTGTGCCACCAGATATGAGTGGCACTGTGCACTGGCAGAGGTTGGCAGAGTACACGCTGTAGGCCTGACACACAGACGCTTGCAGACAACTAACTGCTATTCAATCTATTTGTAGCGGTACTTACCTTTTCCAGGGGCAGGCCGGGGTCCTCTGTTCGAGCCGCGCGCGGTTTTATGGACTGATGAAATGAGAGTGAGTCTTGATGGGCCAGATGGATGGGCCCGTGGCTGGATTGGTAAAGGGCAGAGAGCTCCAGTCCGACTCAGACGCCAGCAAGGTGGAGGTGGAGTACTGGTTTGGGCTGGTATCATCAAAGACGAGCTTGTGGGGCCTTTTCGGGTTGAGGATGGAGTCAAGCTCAACTCCCAGTCCTACTGCCAGTTTCTGGAAGACACCTTCTTCAAGCAGTGGTACAGGAAGAAGTCTGCATCCTTCAAGAAAAACATGATTTTCATGCAGGACAATGCTCCATCACACGCGTCCAAGTACTCCACAGCGTGGCTGGCAAGAAAGGGTATAAAAGAAGAAAATCTAATGACATGGCCTCCTTGTTCACCTGATCTGAACCCCATTGAGAACCTGTGGTCCATCATCAAATGTGAGATTTACAAGGAGGGAAAACAGTACACCTCTCTGAACAGTGTCTGGGAGGCTGTGGTTGCTGCTGCACGCAATGTTGATGGTGAACAGATCAAAACACTGACAGAATCCATGGATGGCAGGCTTTTGAGTGTCCTTGCAAAGAAAGGTGGCTATATTGGTCACTGCTTTGTTTTTGTTTTGTTTTTGAATGTCAGAAATGTATATTTGTGAATGTTGAGATGTTATATTGGTTTCACTGGTAAAAAATAAATAATTGAAATGGGTATATCTTTGTTTTTTGTTAAGTTGCCTAATAATTATGCACAGTAATAGTCACCTGCACAAACAGATATCCCCCTAAAATAGCTATAACTAAAAACAAACTAAAAACTACTTCCAAAAATATTCAGCTTTGATATTAATGAGTTTTTTGGGTTCATTGAGAACATGGTTGTTGTTCAATAATAAAATTAATCCTCAAAAATACAACTTGCCTAATAATTCTGCACTCCCTGTAGATTGAATAGCAGTTAGTTGTCTGCAAGCGTCCGTGTGTCAGGCCAACAGCGTGTACTCTGCAAACCTCTACCAGTGCACATTGCCACTCATATCTGGTGTCACAATAGCGTGCATTTAAAACAAAAAAACTTTTCCCACTGTTATAGATTGAATAGCAGTTAGTTGTCTTCAAGCGGGTGTCAGGCCTACAGCGTGTACTCTGCCAACCTCTGCAAGTGCACATTGCCACTCATATCTGGTGTCACAATAGCGTGCATTTAAAAACAACAAAAACATTTTCACTGTTATAGATTGAATAGCAGTTACTTGTCTGCAAGCGGGTGTGTCAGGCCTACAGCGTGTACTCTGCCAACCTCTGCCAGTGCACATTGACACTCATATCTGGTGTCACAATAGCGTGCATTTAAAACCAAAAAACTTTTTTCACTGTTATAGATTGAATAGCAGTTAGTTGTCTTCAAGGGTGTGTCAGGCCTACAGCGTGTACTCTGCCAACCTCTGCCAGTGCCCAGTGCCACTCATATCTGGTGTCACAATAGCGTGCATTTAAAAACAACAAAAACATTTTCACTGTTATAGATTGAATAGCAGTTACTTGTCTGCAAGCGGGTGTCAGGCCTACAACGTGTACTCTGCCAACCTCTGCAAGTGCACATTGCCACTCATATCTTGTGTCACAATAGCGTGCATTTAAAACCAAAAAACCCTTTTCACTGTTATAGATTGAATAGCAGTTACTTGTCTGCAAGCGGGTGTGTCAGGCCTACAGAGTGTACTCTGCCAACCTCTGCAAGTGCACATTGCCACTCATATCTGGTGTCACAATAGCGTGTATTTAAAACAAAAAAACTTTTTCCACTGTTATAGATTGAATAGCAGTTAGTTGTCTTCAAGCGGGTGTCAGGCCTACAGCGTGTACTCTGCCAACCTCTGCAAGTGCACATTGCCACTCATATCTGGTGTCACAATAGCGTGCATTTAAAACCAAAAAACTTTTTCCACTGTTATAGATTGAATAGCAGTTAGTTGTCTTCAAGCGGGTGTCAGACCTACAGCGTGTACTCTGCCAACCTCTGCCAGTGCCCAGTGCCACTCATATCTGGTGTCACAATAGCGTGCATTTAAAAACAACAAAAACATTTTCACTGTTATAGATTGAATAGCAGTTACTTGTCTGCAAGCGGGTGTCAGGCCTACAACGTGTACTTGTAGCGGTACTTACCTTATCCGGGGGCCGGCCGCGGTCCTCTCTTCAAGCCGCGCGCGGTCCTGCGGCTGCACGAGCCGCGCGCGGCTCATCCGACTGCTCAAACAGGAAGGCGGGCAGTGACCGCGAGAAGCGGTCACGTGTCCCGCCTGCAGCTAAGAGCGCGCCGCGAATCTCGGGCGCGCTCTTAAAGAGACAGTGGGAGCCTAAATTGCAAAAAGGCTCCCATTGGCTCCTGTCACGCCAATCACCCCATACACTTACCTGTTGGGGGAGTGGAAGTGACAGGAGCCAATCACGTTAGTTTGAAGACTACTTATACTTACCCTTTTCCCTTAGTTCCTTGCCCTATCGTGGTTTCTGCTACAGTTCCCTTTAGTGCTTGTTGTATTCAGTTGTGTTTCTCCGTACTTGACCTTGGCTTTGTATTCTGACTTCGTTTTCGCTTTATCCTTGTCTGTACTGTTTGCCGGCTTGCTGATTCCTGTGTACCAGACCCCGGCTAGTTCTCGTTTACGCTGTCTCTTTGTGCCCTTGACCTCGGATCGCTCCTGACTCTGTACTTCTCCTTTACGTCGAGTCCGGCCACTCTAAGGTCCGGTAGACGTATCTCTCCTCTGTGCTGTCTTCTGTTTTGCTGGATCCTGCGTGTAGGGGTATATACTCGTTACATTACGATAGGGCCATGGACCCCGCAGATTTAGCTCAACAGATGGCGACCCATGAGGCTAGATTTGTAGAGCAGGATCACCGTATGGATCAAATAGCTCAGGCTCTCCAGACGCTCTTAGCTAGAACCATTCCAGCAACCGCACCTAACCCTCCTGCACCCCTGCTTCCTGAAGTATCGACTATGTCTAATGCTACAGCACATTTAACGCCTCCTCCTAGGTATGGAGGGGATTCTAAGACATGCAGAGGGTTCATTAACCAAATAGAGTTTCATTTTGAAATGTATCCACGTTCATTTCCCACAGAGAGGTCCAAAGTTGGGTTCTTTATGCACCAACTTACCGACAAAGCACTTGAATGGGCAAACCCTATTTGGGAGGCTAATGGACCTATGGTGCATAACTTTCACAGTTTCCTAACAGCTTTTCGCAGAACTTTTGACACTATGAAAAGGTCTAAGAATGCCGCTAGAGCATTAATGAGGGTTAAACAGGGTTCTAGGTCTGTGGCTGATTACGCTATACAGTTTCGTACCCTTGCCTCACAGGTCGATTGGACCAATAATGGGTTAACTACTGCCTTCATGGAAGGCTTATCAGATTCTATATTGGATGAGGTAGCGGCTAAGGAACTTCCTGTTGCCTTAGAGGACCTTATTGACTACCTCATCGATATAGATAATAGGATTCGGGACAGGCTCTATACCAAGAACAGGAATAGAAGTTTTGTTACGCCTATTCACCCCAGAGTTAATCCACCGGAGAGTGTAAAAGTATCTGAAGAGGAGCCAATGCAATTAGGGGTTGCCAAACTCTCTGATAATGAAAAATTACATAGGAGAAGAGAGGGACTCTGCCTATATTGTGGTAGGAGAGAACATATGGTAAAGGAGTGTCCTCTGCTCCCGGAAAACTCTCGCACCTAAGACCTTATAGGGGACTGGCCTTGGGTGTGATTTCTAAGTCTCCTACATTGCCTCCTAACCGACTGCTTCTCCCTGTTTCTTTACATATGGGAGAGAGTTGTATAGTTGAAAACATATACGCCCTGGTTGACTCTGGGGCAGCTGAGAATTTTATAGACTCTGGTTTTGTAAAGAAAAACAATATTCCCATCAGGGAGAAGGAGATACCCTTGGCCGTTGAGGCCATAGATGGTAGACCATTGATATCTCCAGTTGTTACTCACGAGACTGCACCGCTACACATGTACACAGGGGTTCTACACTATGAAACCATTCGGTTCCAGGTCATCACCTCTCCCTCTTCACAGTTGGTATTAGGGTATCCATGGTTACGTGCCCACAATCCCATTTTTGACTGGGAGACAGGGCAGATAAAATCATGGAGTGAAGCCTGCCATGAGTCATGTACTATTGAAGTCACGCCTGTGAATTCTATTAACGTTCCTACTGTTCCTCCTTTATCTACGGCTATACCCTCTCAGTATTTAACTTTAAAGACTGTCTTTGATAAAAGAGAGGCTGACAAATTACCGCCTCACAGACCCTACGATTGTGCTATTGATTTGTTGCCTGGTACTATACCTCCCAAGGGCAGGGTGTACCCCCTATCGGTTCAAGAAAACCGTGTCATGGAGGAGTACATTAAAGAATCATTAGAAAAGGGATTTATTAGGAGATCCTCTTCTCCGGCTGGAGCGGGGTTCTTCTTTGTATCGAAGAAAGAAGGTGATTTAAGACCTTGCATTGATTATAGAGGTCTTAATAAAATCACCATCAAAAATGCTTACCCTATACCGTTAATAACAGAATTGTTTGACAGGCTCAAACATGCTACGGTATTCACCAAATTAGATCTTAGAGGAGCATACAATTTGATACGTATAAAAAAGGACCACGAATGGAAGACAGCCTTTAACACTCGGTCAGGTCATTATGAGTATACCGTCATGCCATTTGGGCTTTGCAATGCCCCAGCAGTGTTCCAAGAATTTATTAATGATGTCTTAAGGGACTTTATTCACTCATTTGTTATTGTGTACTTGGATGACTGTGGCAAATCTAGCCACTTCTGGACTATATGCAGTATAGGTTGTCCGTAGGCTGACTGTATGATGTGTTCCGTTAAATGTGTATGTATTGTGCTATGGCCGTTCGCACGCTGGCAGCCGTACGCTGCCAGCGTACCAGCATTCGTACGACGAAAACACGGCTATCCTGGCCATTCGCCGTACGAATACGGGCTCCCCAGGTCGACCACACACTCCCAAGTCGTGTGGTACCAAGTAACCGATTGCAACATTGTTGCAATCGGTAATTAAGGGCTCTCCTAGGTGGCCGTCGATCCACTACCGACCATGCGGCGGTCGGCCATCTTGGATCCTTTGTCTCTGCAGCGGTGTTCGGTCGTCGAGAGCCTGGACTTGAAAACGGCTACTCGATGATCCGAGCCCCGCTAGAGTTCCAGAGCGTTCGGGAGTCCCGCGTTCGGTACATTATATGTCCCGTATTTATTCGGTACTTTTAAACCAACGTTCCTGTTTAAATGTATTATGTGCGGCGTTCGGTCAATTCAGCTGGGATCGGAGCGGTATTCTCGCAAAGTGTGCGCTCCGACCCCAGCTATCTACCGAACGTTCGATTATTCCAAAGTACCGAATATTATGTGAATTATGGATTTTAGAGTCAATTGTCGGTTTTGCTACACGAGGGGATAATCCACTTAGTCGTCCATTTTAGTGGGAGTATCCCTCTCGTGTCGCAATGCCTGTTGGGAAAAGTCACAATGCATGTTGGGAGAAATCCCCTGGATGATCTGTGTGGAAACCCCTTGCATGGGGAACTGTATAAATACGCTGCTTGTGAATAAACCGAGTTAGTTGACTCCCAAACTGTGTTTCGTCCGGTTATTGGGAGGATTGGGAATATTGCCTTGCTTCCTACTCTGACTGTGGATTTCCTGAAGATACCAACGGATGTCGTGGACGATTATACCGCATACCGTTACAATTGGTGGCAAGCGACGGGATCCGAACCTTACAGCCGAAAAAGCAGCGTTCGTGTAAACTGGAACTACCGAACAAGGAAAGCAAGGGCAATTCGTATGGAGATTGACTACACCATACTGAAACGACCGACTTTAAAAGAGCTACTGGAAGCCAGGGGCAAGATAGCCAGCAACAAATCTAAGGCTGTGCTGATCGCGGAACTAATGGAGGGAGACAGAGCCCGCAGCGCTACACCTCCACCAGCCAAGGAAGAGACCCCATTCCAAAAAGAGCTACGAACCAGGTTGGAGTTTCTGCCGCAACCAGTATCGTTGGAAATGCTGACCGTGATGATATCGGATGTACAAGACTATCTACTGGCAACCAACCCACCAGCAACCCCACCTAGGGCAGAGTCTGTTACTGCCTCCACCTATGGACAAATAAAGCCCAAAGTCCCACATCACGCCTTTAAAGCGTTTTGTGAAGAAAAGGACGAAATCGATGGGTACTTACAGGATTTTGAGCGGCTGTGCGATTTGCACGATCTGGAACCCGCAGTATGGGTACCGCTGCTGGCCGGTAAATTATCGGGTAGGGCAGCTGAAGCCTACCGTGCTGTACCTCGAGAGGACAGCAAAGATTACCCTAAAGTAAAGAGGGCGATCTTGGAGAGGTATGCTATCACCCCAGAAGCATACCGGCGCAAGTTCAGGGGCTTGCGCAAACCGGAGAAAGATTCTCACGCAGAGTGGGCACACAAGCTGGATCAAGCATCGCAAGGATGGATACAGGCCAGCAACGCCACTAATATGGAGGAGTTACGACAGCTTATGCTACTGGAGCAGTTTTTTAATGGCTTGTCCCCAGACGCACAAGAATGGGTGAGAGACCGTAAACCCCTCACCCTACCCGAAGCCGCTAGATTGGCGGATCAGCATTTTGATGCCCGGAGGCATCACGGATCACAGAATAAGGCCCTCCCTCGGATTACCGGGCCACCCCATAATTTTACTCCTACCGGCCCCACTGTACCCCTGCACAGGCCAGCACTGAATACTCCACCACCCCCCTCCCGATACAACGGCCGGGCTAACATTCAGTGTCACACCTGCAAGCAGTGGGGACACATTTCTCGGGAGTGCACCCAAAACCGGAGCCGGCAGGCTTGGAATCAGGTGCGACAAAATTTGGCACCAAGGGCTGCTGCACACCATTACCAGGTAGCCCCCGTCACCCAAGAATTGCTGAGCGCTCAAGTTGAGGAGCCGCTAGGGGTGCTCCACGAAGTAATGTCGGTCCGAGCCACCGACAACCGACAACATCATCGGCAGCTAGTAACCCTAGAGGGCAAGGAGGTACAAGGGCTCAGGGATTCGGGAGCCACTTTGACTTTGGTTGCACCACATTTGGTCCCGGGCGCAACCCACACTGGCGGGTCAGTGGCAGTACGGGTGGCCGGGGGAGCAGTATACCGGCTACCGACTGCCAAAGTACACTTGGATTGGGGTGTGGGAGAGGGGACTGTGGAAGTAGGGCTTATGCAAAATTTACCTGCAGATGTTGTGCTGGGGAATGACTTAGGCCAAATGACTTCCGCTTTTATTCCCCAGACCCCCTATCAGGAGGCACACCCCGTAACCACCCGGCAACAGGCTCGCACCACGGCTACACCGATACACTCTGAGGCTCAGGTAAGAGACCATGCTCCCCAACCGACCCCCATGTCCTGGGATACCCCGACTACATTTGCGACCGAAGTCCAGACCGACCCCACCCTCCAAGTATATAGAGACCGGGCACAAACAGACCAAACCGGGCTAGAGGGGGAGCGGTACATCTGGGAGAAGGAGTTGTTATACCGTGTCACGACTAAAGATGTGGGGGGGTCTGTCACCCTGACTAACAAGCAGCTAGTGGTACCGCAAAAGTATAGACCGGAGCTGCTTAGAATTGCTCATGACATTCCCTTGTCAGGACACCTAGGGATGACCCGTACCCGGTACCGCTTAACGCATGCCTTCTTCTGGCCCGGCATCTCGCAGGATGTGCGCCAGTATTGCACCTCTTGCGACGTATGTCAGAGAGTAGGCAAACGAGGGGATCGCCACAAGGCCAAGCTATGTCCCCTACCCATTATCGCAGAGCCCTTCAGCCGCGTAGCGGTAGATATCGTAGGGCCCCTGCCAAAACCCAGTCCCTCTGGCAAAAGGTACATTCTGACTGTAGTGGATTACGCCACCAGGTACCCCGAAGCTGTGGCCCTCACTAATATACATGCCGAGACCGTAGCAGAGGCATTAATGAAAGTGTTTTCCCGGGTAGGGTTCCCCCAAGAGATAATCTCGGACCGAGGTACCCAGTTTACGGCCGAAGTTACTCAACATATGTGGAAGGTATGTGGCATTAAGCCAATAGTTAATTCCGCCTACCACCCCCAGTCCAATGGGTTATGTGAGAGGTTCAACGGGACACTGAAGCAGATGCTTCGGACGTTCGGGGAGACCCACAAAGACTGGGAGAGGTTTCTACCTCACCTACTCTTCGCTTATAGAGAGGTTCCCCAGGAGTCGACCGGATTCTCCCCGTTTGAATTACTATTTGGGAGGAGGGTGCGGGGACCCTTGAACTTAATTAGGGAACATTGGGAGGGAGAGAGTACTACCAACGAGACCCCTATCATATCATACGTCCTGGAATTCAGGGACCGTCTGGAGGCGCTCACTCAGGCTGTACACACCAACCTCCAGGCGGCCCAGCAACGACAGCGACGCTGGTACGATAGAGGAGCCCGAGACCGCAGCTTTCAGGTGGGACAGAAGGTTTTAATTTTAAAACCTGTCCGCACAGACAAGCTGCAGGCCATCTGGCAAGGCCCATACCAGGTAGTGGAGCAGCGATGCGACACTACCTATGTGATCGGCCCCTGCTCAGGGGTAGGGAAGAGACGCATGCTCCACGTGAACCTGCTCAAACCCTACCATGAGAGGATCGAGGATGTGACGGCCATCTGCGCCTCCTCCTTAGAGGATCAGGAGAACCTACCCTTACCTGACCTACTAGAACCCGAGGCACCGATAGAGCCCTCCCAGGGAGTTCAGCTGGGGGAGCGGCTAAGCGCCCATGAGCGTGCCCAGGTACAAGCGCTGATCGAAGCCAAAGGGGCTACCTTCTCCAATTTACCTGGTTACACTCCGCTAGCCACTCACCGAGTAGACACCCTGGGACAGCTACCTATGAGACAGGCTCCATATAGGGTTCCGGAATCCGTCCGTACCCATATGAAAGCCGAGCTAGATGAGATGTTACAGCTAGGGGTTATCGAACCCTCCGATAGCCCCTGGGCATCGCCGGTAGTCCTAGTACCGAAAAAGGATGGCACCACTCGGTTCTGTGTCGACTACCGGAGGCTAAATGACAAAACGGTGTCTGATGCCTACCCGATGCCCCGGATAGACGAGCTGTTAGATAAGATGGCACGGGGCCAGTATCTCACTACCATTGATTTGTGTAAGGGATACTGGCAAATTCCACTAGCCGATGACGCCGTCCCCAAGTCGGCGTTTGTCACTCCGTTTGGCCTGTACCATTTCAAGGTCATGCCCTTCGGAATGAAAAACGCCCCGGCTACCTTTCAGCGGATGGTAGATCGGCTACTGGACGGGTTCCAAGAGTATGCCTGTGCCTATCTAGATGACATAGCCATCTTTAGCCAGACCTGGGAGGACCACCTACACCACATAGGGGCGATCCTAGATCGTATTGGGGAGGCTGGGTTAACGTTAAAGCCTAGCAAGTGCCACATAGGTATGGCTGAGGTGCAGTATCTGGGACACCGAGTAGGGTGTGGGCAGCAGAGACCCGAGCCAGCCAAGATTGAGGCCGTAGCAAAGTGGCCTACCCCCAGGACTAAGACTCAGGTGCTGGCGTTTTTAGGGACGGCCGGCTACTACCGGAAGTTTGTTCCAGACTATAGCACCCTGGCCAAACCCCTGACGGACTTGACTAAAAAGAACCTTCCCCGACAGGTTGTCTGGGCCCCAGAGTGTGAGCAGGCATTCCAGCAACTCAAAACGGCTCTAACTAATGCTCCTGTGTTGACGGCTCCTGATCCAACTAAAAGATTTCTTGTCCACACAGACGCTTCAATGTTTGGATTGGGAGCAGTACTGAGCCAAGTGGGAGCCGATGGCGGAGAACACCCCGTAGCTTACCTAAGCCGCAAGTTACTACCGCGTGAAGTGAGCTACGCTGCCATCGAGAAAGAATGCCTGGCCGTGGTGTGGGCCCTCAAAAAGTTACAGCCATATTTGTACGGACAACCTTTTTCCTTACTCACAGATCACAACCCGTTAGTGTGGCTGAACCGTGTATCTGGGGACAATGCCCGGCTGCTGCGCTGGAGTTTGGCGCTGCAGCCCTTTGACTTTACCATTCACTATCGGCCCGGAAAACAAAACGGTAACGCTGACGGGTTATCCAGACAGACTGAACTCGAGAAGTGATCTGTGAGTACTCTCCCGGACATCCCCAAGCCGATCCGTTGGGATCAGACTGTGTATGCCGGCTTGGTTCTGGGGGAGCATTGTGGCAAATCTAGCCACTTCTGGACTATATGCAGTATAGGTTGTCCGTAGGCTGACTGTATGATGTGTTCCGTTAAATGTGTATGTATTGTGCTATGGCCGTTCGCACGCTGGCAGCCGTACGCTGCCAGCGTACCAGCATTCGTACGACGAAAACACGGCTATCCTGGCCATTCGCCGTACGAATACGGGCTCCCCAGGTCGACCACACACTCCCAAGTCGTGTGGTACCAAGTAACCGATTGCAACATTGTTGCAATCGGTAATTAAGGGCTCTCCTAGGTGGCCGTCGATCCACTACCGACCATGCGGCGGTCGGCCATCTTGGATCCTTTGTCTCTGCAGCGGTGTTCGGTCGTCGAGAGCCTGGACTTGAAAACGGCTACTCGATGATCCGAGCCCCGCTAGAGTTCCAGAGCGTTCGGGAGTCCCGCGTTCGGTACATTATATGTCCCGTATTTATTCGGTACTTTTAAACCAACGTTCCTGTTTAAATGTATTATGTGCGGCGTTCGGTCAATTCAGCTGGGATCGGAGCGGTATTCTCGCAAAGTGTGCGCTCCGACCCCAGCTATCTACCGAACGTTCGATTATTCCAAAGTACCGAATATTATGTGAATTATGGATTTTAGAGTCAATTGTCGGTTTTGCTACACGAGGGGATAATCCACTTAGTCGTCCATTTTAGTGGGAGTATCCCTCTCGTGTCGCAATGCCTGTTGGGAAAAGTCACAATGCATGTTGGGAGAAATCCCCTGGATGATCTGTGTGGAAACCCCTTGCATGGGGAACTGTATAAATACGCTGCTTGTGAATAAACCGAGTTAGTTGACTCCCAAACTGTGTTTCGTCCGGTTATTGGGAGGATTGGGAATATTGCCTTGCTTCCTACTCTGACTGTGGATTTCCTGAAGATACCAACGGATGTCGTGGACGATTATACCGCATACCGTTACAATGACATTTTAATATATTCTACAGACATTCACACTCATCACAGACATGTTACGACAGTTCTGAAGACCCTTCTTGCTAATGGTCTTTATTGCAAATTAGAAAAATGTCTATTCGACCAATCCGAGGTCCAGTTTTTAGGGTATTTGATTTCCGCTGAGGGTTTTCGGATGGATCCCCAGAAGCTCGCTGCGGTCATAGAATGGCCTCTGCCGCAAGGTCTGAAAGCCATCCAGCGTTTTCTGGGTTTCTCTAATTATTATAGACGTTTTATCAAAGGTTTTTCGTCTATAGTAGCGCCTATTACTCGTATGACTAAAAAGGATGGCAATACACGTGTCTGGTCTACTGAGGCACTTCAGGCTTTTGACTTTCTTAAGACTACGTTCGCCTCTGCCCCTATTTTACAGCATCCTGTCCCCTCATTGCCGTATATACTTGAGGTTGATGCTTCCGATATAGGGGTAAGTGCTGTCTTATCCCAAAGAGAGTCTCCTGACAAGCCATTGCATCCTTGTGGCTTCTTTTCTAAACAAATGTCCAAAGCAGAAAGGAATTATGATGTGGGTAATCGCGAACTCCTTGCTATCATTTTAGCACTCAAAGAATGGAGACATTTGTTAGAAGGCACTAAGGATCCCATCCTCATATTTACGGATCATAAGAACCTGTCCTACCTTAGCGAAGCTAAAAGATTGTCTTCCAGGCAGGCTAGGTGGTCACTGTTCTTGTCTCATTTTAATTATATAATAACCTATAGGCCAGGCGACCGGAACACTAAAGCGGACGCTCTGTCCAGACAATTCGAGACTATTGACAAACAGGAGATTGATGTCACTCCTGTCATTCCCCCAGACAGGATAATAGCAACTACTATATTGTCTATTTCCTCGTCCCTCTTGCAGGCCATACAAGCGAAACAGAGCATGGCACCTGGCGAGAGGCCTAATGATAAATTGTTCGTTGACGTTCCCGAGAGACGGGATATTCTGTCACTGTATCACGATACTAAGACTGCTGGACATCCTGGTATTTCCAAAACAGTGTCAGCCGTTTCTCGGTATTTCTGGTGGGATACCTTACGTAAGGATGTTACTGACTATATAAGTGCTTGTTCTACTTGTGCATGTATGAAAACCTCTCGTAGAGTTCCTTGTGGGCTGTTGCTTCCGTTACCCGTTCCCGAGAGACCTTGGTCTAATCTATCAATGGATTTTATTGTTGAATTACCCCCTTCGAATGGTAACACAGTCATCCTAATGATAGTAGATCGGTTTTCCAAAATGGCTCACTTTGTGTCTCTTCGCAAGTTGCCCACTTCCAAGGAACTGGCTCTTATCTTCGCTAAAGAAGTGTTTCGATTACATGGTATTCCCTTATCTATTGTATCCGATAGGGGTAGCCAATTTATTTCCAGGTTCTGGAAAGCCTTTTGTTCGGAGATGGGTATTTCCCTCTCATTTTCTTCCGCTTACCATCCCCAGTCTAATGGAGCTGCTGAACGTGCCAACCAGTCTCTGGAGCAGTACCTCCGTTGTTTTGTGTCTCACCATCAGGACAATTGGTCTGACCTGCTCCCTTGGGCTGAATTTGCTCGGAATAACGCCACTCATGATTCTTCCGGCAAAAGCCCTTTTTACGTTGTCTATGGCCAGCATCCCGTTGTTCTTCCGGCTGCATTCTCCTCACAGGGCATGCCAGTTCTGGATGAGCATTTGGCTGGTTTGCGTAATACTTGGGAGCAGGTTCAGCGTTCTTTGGTGGACTCTGCTGCCCGCCAGAAGGCTCAGGCTGACAAGCATCGCAGAGCGGCTCCTTCCTATGTTGTGGGGGACAGGGTTTTGCTTTCCACACGGAATATTCGCCTCCGGGTGCCTTCTATGAAATTGGCTCCCCACTTCATTGGTCCTTATCGCATTATACATAAGGTTAATCCCGTTTCTTATGCCTTGGGTCTGCCTAAAAATCTGCGTATACCCAATGTATTTCACACCTCGTTGTTGAAGCCTTACGTACGCAACCGCTATACCCGGAGTACACCCCCTCCCCCTCCTGTCTCTGTGGAGGGTCATGAGGAGTTCGAAGTGTCTGCTGTTATTGACTCTCGTTTCCTCAGGGGTCGGCTTCAGTACTTGGTACATTGGAAGGGTTATGGGCCTGAGGAGCGCAGTTGGATTTCTGCGGATGCTGTTCATGCTCCCCGCCTTGTACGTTCTTTCCATTCGCGTTTTCCTGCCAGACCTGGTCCTGCCCGCCCGGAGGGCGTGTCCTCAGGGGGGGGTACTGTAGCGGTACTTACCTTATCCGGGGGCCGGCCGCGGTCCTCTCTTCAAGCCGCGCGCGGTCCTGCGGCTGCACGAGCCGCGCGCGGCTCATCCGACTGCTCAAACAGGAAGGCGGGCAGTGACCGCGAGAAGCGGTCACGTGTCCCGCCTGCAGCTAAGAGCGCGCCGCGAATCTCGGGCGCGCTCTTAAAGAGACAGTGGGAGCCTAAATTGCAAAAAGGCTCCCATTGGCTCCTGTCACGCCAATCACCCCATACACTTACCTGTTGGGGGAGTGGAAGTGACAGGAGCCAATCACGTTAGTTTGAAGACTACTTATACTTACCCTTTTCCCTTAGTTCCTTGCCCTATCGTGGTTTCTGCTACAGTTCCCTTTAGTGCTTGTTGTATTCAGTTGTGTTTCTCCGTACTTGACCTTGGCTTTGTATTCTGACTTCGTTTTCGCTTTATCCTTGTCTGTACTGTTTGCCGGCTTGCTGATTCCTGTGTACCAGACCCCGGCTAGTTCTCGTTTACGCTGTCTCTTTGTGCCCTTGACCTCGGATCGCTCCTGACTCTGTACTTCTCCTTTACGTCGAGTCCGGCCACTCTAAGGTCCGGTAGACGTATCTCTCCTCTGTGCTGTCTTCTGTTTTGCTGGATCCTGCGTGTAGGGGTATATACTCGTTACAGTACTCTGCCAACCTCTGCAAGTGCACATTGCCACTCATATCTTGTGTCACAATAGCGTGCATTTAAAACCAAAAAACCCTTTTCACTGTTATAGATTGAATAGCAGTTACTTGTCTGCAAGCGGGTGTGTCAGGCCTACAGAGTGTACTCTGCCAACCTCTGCAAGTGCACATTGCCACTCATATCTGGTGTCACAATAGCGTGTATTTAAAACAAAAAACTTTTTCCACTGTTATAGATTGAATAGCAGTTAGTTGTCTTCAAGCGGGTGTCAGGCCTACAGCGTGTACTCTGGCAACCTCTGCAAGTGCACATTGCCACTCATATCTGGTGTCACAATAGCGTGTATTTAAAACAAAAAAACTTTTTCCACTGTTATAGATTGAATAGCAGTTAGTTGTCTTCAAGCGGGTGTCAGGCCTACAGCGTGTACTCTGGCAACCTCTGCAAGTGCACATTGCCACTCATATCTGGTGTCACAATAGCGTGCATTTAAAACCAAAAAACTTTTTCCACTGTTATAGATTGAATAGCAGTTAGTTGTCTTCAAGCGGGTGTCAGGCCTACAGCGTGTACTCTGCCGACCTCTGCAAGTGCACATTGCCACTCATATCTGGTGTCACAATAGCGTGCATTTAAAACCAAAAAACTTTTTCCACTGTTATAGATTGAATAGCAGTTAGTTGTCTTCAAGCGGGTGTCAGACCTACAGCGTGTACTCTGCCAACCTCTGCCAGTGCCCAGTGCCACTCATATCTGGTGTCACAATAGCGTGCATTTAAAAACAACAAAAACATTTTCACTGTTATAGATTGAATAGCAGTTAGTTGTCTGCAAGCCGGTGTGTCAGGCCTACAGCGTGTACTCTGCCAACCTCTGCCAGTGCACATTGCCACTCTTATCTGGTGTCGCAATAGATTGCATTTAAAAACAAAAAACGTTTTTCACTGTTATAGATTGAATAGCAGTTACTTGTCTGCAAGCGGGTGTCAGGCCTACAACGTGTACTCTGCCAACCTCTGCAAGTGCACATTGCCACTCAAATCTTGTGTCACAATAGCGTGCATTTAAAACCAAAAAACCTTTTTCACTGTTATAGATTGAATAGCAGTTACTTGTCTGCAAGCGGGTGTGTCAGGCCTACAGAGTGTACTCTGCCAACCTCTGCAAGTGCACATTGCCACTCATATCTGGTGTCACAATAGCGTGTATTTAAAACAAAAACACTTTTTCCACTGTTATAGATTGAATAGCAGTTAGTTGTCTGCAAGCGGGTGTCAGGCCTACAGCGTGTACTCTGGCAACCTCTGCAAGTGCACATTGCCACTCATATCTGGTGTCACAATAGCGTGTATTTAAAACAAAAAAACTTTTTCCACTGTTATAGATTGAATAGCAGTTAGTTGTCTTCAAGCGGGTGTCAGGCCTACAGCGTGTACTCTGGCAACCTCTGCAAGTGCACATTGCCACTCATATCTGGTGTCACAATAGCGTGCATTTAAAACCAAAAAACTTTTCCCACTGTTATAGATTGAATAGCAGTTAGTTGTCTTCAAGCGGGTGTCAGGCCTACAGCGTGTACTCTGCCAACCTCTGCAAGTGCACATTGCCACTCATATCTGGTGTCACAATAGCGTGCATTTAAAACCAAAAAACCTTTTTCACTGTTATAGATTGAATAGCAGTTACTTGTCTGCAAGCGGGAGTGTCAGGCCTACAGCGTGTACTCTGCCAACCTCTGCCAGTGCACATTGACACTCATATCTGGTGTCACAATAGCGTGCATTTAAAACCAAAAAACTTTTTTCACTGTTATAGATTGAATAGCAGTTAGTTGTCTTCAAGGGTGTGTCAGGCCTACAGCGTGTACTCTGCCAACCTCTGCCAGTGCCCAGTGCCACTCATATCTGGTGTCACAATAGCGTGCATTTAAAAACAACAAAAACATTTTCACTGTTATAGATTGAATAGCAGTTACTTGTCTGCAAGCGGGTGTCAGGCCTACAACGTGTACTCTGCCAACCTCTGCAAGTGCACATTGCCACTCATATCTTGTGTCACAATAGCGTGCATTTAAAACCAAAAAACCCTTTTCACTGTTATAGATTGAATAGCAGTTACTTGTCTGCAAGCGGGTGTGTCAGGCCTACAGAGTGTACTCTGCCAACCTCTGCAAGTGCACATTGCCACTCATATCTGGTGTCACAATAGCGTGTATTTAAAACAAAAAACTTTTTCCACTGTTATAGATTGAATAGCAGTTAGTTGTCTTCAAGCGGGTGTCAGGCCTACAGCGTGTACTCTGGCAACCTCTGCAAGTGCACATTGCCACTCATATCTGGTGTCACAATAGCGTGTATTTAAAACAAAAAAACTTTTTCCACTGTTATAGATTGAATAGCAGTTAGTTGTCTTCAAGCGGGTGTCAGGCCTACAGCGTGTACTCTGGCAACCTCTGCAAGTGCACATTGCCACTCATATCTGGTGTCACAATAGCGTGCATTTAAAACCAAAAAACTTTTTCCACTGTTATAGATTGAATAGCAGTTAGTTGTCTTCAAGCGGGTGTCAGGCCTACAGCGTGTACTCTGCCGACCTCTGCAAGTGCACATTGCCACTCATATCTGGTGTCACAATAGCGTGCATTTAAAACCAAAAAACTTTTTCCACTGTTATAGATTGAATAGCAGTTAGTTGTCTTCAAGCGGGTGTCAGACCTACAGCGTGTACTCTGCCAACCTCTGCCAGTGCCCAGTGCCACTCATATCTGGTGTCACAATAGCGTGCATTTAAAAACAACAAAAACATTTTCACTGTTATAGATTGAATAGCAGTTAGTTGTCTGCAAGCCGGTGTGTCAGGCCTACAGCGTGTACTCTGCCAACCTCTGCCAGTGCACATTGCCACTCTTATCTGGTGTCGCAATAGATTGCATTTAAAAACAAAAAACGTTTTTCACTGTTATAGATTGAATAGCAGTTACTTGTCTGCAAGCGGGTGTCAGGCCTACAACGTGTACTCTGCCAACCTCTGCAAGTGCACATTGCCACTCATATCTTGTGTCACAATAGCGTGCATTTAAAACCAAAAAACCTTTTTCACTGTTATAGATTGAATAGCAGTTACTTGTCTGCAAGCGGGTGTGTCAGGCCTACAGAGTGTACTCTGCCAACCTCTGCAAGTGCACATTGCCACTCATATCTGGTGTCACAATAGCGTGTATTTAAAACAAAAAACTTTTTCCACTGTTATAGATTGAATAGCAGTTACTTGTCTGCAAGCGGGTGTCAGGCCTACAGCGTGTACTCTGGCAACCTCTGCAAGTGCACATTGCCACTCATATCTGGTGTCACAATAGCGTGCATTTAAAACCAAAAAACCTTTTTCACTGTTATAGATTGAATAGCAGTTACTTGTCTGCAAGCGGGTGTGTCAGGCCTACAGAGTGTACTCTGCCAACCTCTGCAAGTGCACATTGCCACTCATATCTGGTGTCACAATAGCGTGTATTTAAAACAAAAACACTTTTTCCACTGTTATAGATTGAATAGCAGTTAGTTGTCTTCAAGCGGGTGTCAGGCCTACAGCGTGTACTCTGGCAACCTCTGCAAGTGCACATTGCCACTCATATCTGGTGTCACAATAGCGTGTATTTAAAACAAAAAAACTTTTTCCACTGTTATAGATTGAATAGCAGTTAGTTGTCTTCAAGCGGGTGTCAGGCCTACAGCGTGTACTCTGGCAACCTCTGCAAGTGCACATTGCCACTCATATCTGGTGTCACAATAGCGTGCATTTAAAACCAAAAAACTTTTCCCACTGTTATAGATTGAATAGCAGTTAGTTGTCTTCAAGCGGGTGTCAGGCCTACAGCGTGTACTCTGCCAACCTCTGCAAGTGCACATTGCCACTCATATCTGGTGTCACAATAGCGTGCATTTAAAACCAAAAAACCTTTTTCACTGTTATAGATTGAATAGCAGTTACTTGTCTGCAAGCGGGAGTGTCAGGCCTACAGCGTGTACTCTGCCAACCTCTGCCAGTGCACATTGACACTCATATCTGGTGTCACAATAGCGTGCATTTAAAACCAAAAAACTTTTTTCACTGTTATAGATTGAATAGCAGTTAGTTGTCTTCAAGGGTGTGTCAGGCCTACAGCGTGTACTCTGCCAACCTCTGCCAGTGCCCAGTGCCACTCATATCTGGTGTCACAATAGCGTGCATTTAAAAACAACAAAAACATTTTCACTGTTATAGATTGAATAGCAGTTACTTGTCTGCAAGCGGGTGTCAGGCCTACAACGTGTACTCTGCCAACCTCTGCAAGTGCACATTGCCACTCATATCTTGTGTCACAATAGCGTGCATTTAAAACCAAAAAACCCTTTTCACTGTTATAGATTGAATAGCAGTTACTTGTCTGCAAGCGGGTGTGTCAGGCCTACAGAGTGTACTCTGCCAACCTCTGCAAGTGCACATTGCCACTCATATCTGGTGTCACAATAGCGTGTATTTAAAACAAAAAACTTTTTCCACTGTTATAGATTGAATAGCAGTTAGTTGTCTTCAAGCGGGTGTCAGGCCTACAGCGTGTACTCTGGCAACCTCTGCAAGTGCACATTGCCACTCATATCTGGTGTCACAATAGCGTGTATTTAAAACAAAAAAACTTTTTCCACTGTTATAGATTGAATAGCAGTTAGTTGTCTTCAAGCGGGTGTCAGGCCTACAGCGTGTACTCTGGCAACCTCTGCAAGTGCACATTGCCACTCATATCTGGTGTCACAATAGCGTGCATTTAAAACCAAAAAACTTTTTCCACTGTTATAGATTGAATAGCAGTTAGTTGTCTTCAAGCGGGTGTCAGGCCTACAGCGTGTACTCTGCCGACCTCTGCAAGTGCACATTGCCACTCATATCTGGTGTCACAATAGCGTGCATTTAAAACCAAAAAACTTTTTCCACTGTTATAGATTGAATAGCAGTTAGTTGTCTTCAAGCGGGTGTCAGACCTACAGCGTGTACTCTGCCAACCTCTGCCAGTGCCCAGTGCCACTCATATCTGGTGTCACAATAGCGTGCATTTAAAAACAACAAAAACATTTTCACTGTTATAGATTGAATAGCAGTTAGTTGTCTGCAAGCCGGTGTGTCAGGCCTACAGCGTGTACTCTGCCAACCTCTGCCAGTGCACATTGCCACTCTTATCTGGTGTCGCAATAGATTGCATTTAAAAACAAAAAACGTTTTTCACTGTTATAGATTGAATAGCAGTTACTTGTCTGCAAGCGGGTGTCAGGCCTACAACGTGTACTCTGCCAACCTCTGCAAGTGCACATTGCCACTCATATCTTGTGTCACAATAGCGTGCATTTAAAACCAAAAAACCTTTTTCACTGTTATAGATTGAATAGCAGTTACTTGTCTGCAAGCGGGTGTGTCAGGCCTACAGAGTGTACTCTGCCAACCTCTGCAAGTGCACATTGCCACTCATATCTGGTGTCACAATAGCGTGTATTTAAAACAAAAAACTTTTTCCACTGTTATAGATTGAATAGCAGTTAGTTGTCTTCAAGCGGGTGTCAGGCCTACAGCGTGTACTCTGGCAACCTCTGCAAGTGCACATTGCCACTCATATCTGGTGTCACAATAGCGTGCATTTAAAACCAAAAAACTTTTTCCACTGTTATAGATTGAATAGCAGTTAGTTGTCTTCAAGCGGGTGTCAGGCCTACAGCGTGTACTCTGCCAACCTCTGCAAGTGCACATTGCCACTCATATCTGGTGTCACAATAGCGTGCATTTAAAACCAAAAAACTTTTTCCACTGTTATAGATTGAATAGCAGTTAGTTGTCTTCAAGCGGGTGTCAGACCTACAGCGTGTACTCTGCCAACCTCTGCAAGTGCACATTGCCACTAAGTACAAATGATCGCAGGACGTTCTATGCCATCCTGCGGCGTTTAGAGCCACCAAAATAAGGACGGCATAGAACGTCCTGCGGTCTTAAGGAGTTAAAGGAATTCCGATGTGTTTATTATGTGCTTATGCATTGTAAAAACAAATATAAAAACGTTAGTAGACTTTTTGTGTAATTTAAATAACTTCTTATTTGTTTGAAAAAAGCAAAACCTTCATAAAAAAGAAATGAACTATTCCCTACTGTCTAAAGTGATCTGATAAATAGTAGTTCCACATTTAGTGCTATAACTATAGGGTTATAATTCTGCTCTTAGCAAAACTCATTGGGAGTTACCCAAGCTTGTTATATTCCTTATTAAACATCCCCACAAGATTAGATGCACAGAGCAGCAATGCACACTGATAGGAAAATGTTCTGTTACACTTCTTCTGCCACTTGAAATTTGGTGGTTTTCTTAAATGGAAATTTCTGCAAAGATTGGTGGAATTTAGTATGAAAGAAACCAGCATTGTTTACATCATGTTTACAATACTTTAATAGATATGATCAAAGTCATGATGGAGTTTAACTGTCACGTTTCAGAACACTTTGATAATTCTTCCCCACAGTGTGATCAAAAGATGCAATATAATCAGATGAATAACAAGATATCCCGGTTGAGTATTTGGTGGCAAACATCATAAAAACGCAGAAAAGAGGATCAACATAAGAGTGCCCAGTAATTTGCTTCCTCCCCCAGGACTTTCGTTTGTCTAACCTTACCTTTTGCCTCCAATTCTTAAAAGCAAATATTTTGAAGTTCACTCATTTTTATAGAAAAACAAACCATTCCACTTCCTACCAACATCGTTTCCTGATACATTTCCATCTTTTTATTCTGTCTATATTTGCAGAAGCAAGTCGCTGTTTCCCTTACCGTATAGTAATCCTGCCACAAAAGAATAAGAAGTAAAATAGCGTAATCTCAGTAGCGATTTATTCGAATACTTATGTAAAGTATGTATTTAAGCTTCTGCCATAACATAAGGTACAAAGGCAAGTATATTATAAGGCATAACATTAAATTATAGATCAATTTAACAACTCTTTGAGGTTCTCAGCAAGAATCTGCTATTTTCATTGCCGTGGTAAGGAATTATTTTTTGACTTCTTGTTCCAACAAATCTGTAAAAAGACTGGCCTTTAAAATAAACCACACACTTCTTCTGCATTAAAAATTAAACTAAGTAACAAAATTAGCTATTTCAATGTGTCTTCTTGCAGAATGGCTAATTTGAAGGGAACATTCTATTAAATCTCCTGTCAAGTTGTAGAGATGATTGAATGTTGCATTAATGTATTCTCTAGTGGTGGTTTGGTTAAGTAGCATAAAACGGAATTTTAACATAAGACAAATGTTCTAAGACTGGATTAAAAAAAAAAAAAAAAAAAGCTTATCTTTCAATTTTAAACTTTTATTCCTTGAATCCATTCGATACTCGGGCTTTGTTGTGTTTTTTTCACAATACAAAGAAAGAATGTTCATTAAAGATACATTAGCACCTCCTGATCGGCTTGTCCTTGATAATTTACATTCATTCCTTACTTACTAATGTGAATTGAGAATAAACATCACATGCACATTGTGTTCAAAGGACATCTTAATGGAACTGTGTTGAATGAAAATGGCTATATAAATAGCTTGACAGTCAACAAGAAAACCCATAACTACATCAAAAATAAGTTTATAAATCTACACTACATAATTTATGGTGTATGTGGGAAACTGGTGTCAAACACAATGAAAAGATTCAATCAGTGGTCGTTTTAATGTTACAAGAACATTTTATCAAGATAATAAGCTGAAGCAAAATTATTTTTTAAACTATTATATTTATGGTTTGATTTTGTTTCCACAAACCTTAATAAAGTCATCTTTTTATATGTTACATCGGGATGTCATTGAAATTCCAAAATATTCCAAACCCATAATTAAATCAGACTGTCTTAATATGGCATTAAAGCTTTGCAAAAGCTGTGTCACAGTAACTAGAAACCATAATAAGCCAACCTAAAACGAGAGCAATAGACAACAAGGATTGTTACTGGTCCTTAGAGTGGCCGAACTTAATAGATAGAATAGTCAGAGTACAAGGAAATGTCAAGGGCAGGCAAAAAAATAAACAGTAGACAAGCAAAAAAGGTCAGGAGCTCAGAGATCAGGATAATTGGAAAACAAGCCGAAGTTAAAACCAGAAATCAGACAACTGCAAGATACACACTATTCGAGCAGCAAGAACCACAAAAGGGCAACAAAGCATAAGCAGTAGAGTTTATACAGCCCAAGGTAAAACATTATTGGGGCATGTCATCTCAGTGTGCCAGCAGGTATGTGAAAGGTTGAAGGCTGGTTTTATGTCACCACTGACATCATAAGAACATGACTAACAATTGTGTTGAGTAGCTTTAATAATTACATCCGAGTCATTACAGGTAGGTTGAGCCACATCATAAATAATGAGAGAATGACAGAACTTTGCATGAACATGAACAATTGGGGTCATGTCAATAATATAGTATAGTATAGTTACATAGCTGAAAAGAGACTTGGGTCCATCAAGTTCAGCCTTCCTCATATGTTTTTGCTGTTGATCCCAAAGAAGGCAAAAAACCTAGTCTGAAACGCTTCCAATTTTGCAACAAACTAGGAAAAAATTTCTTCTTGACCCCAAAATAGTAGTCAGATGTCTCTTTGGATCAAGCAGCTATTACCCCACTAATTAGAGATTATATATATTATATATGTTATGTTTTTGCAAGTATTTATCCAATTTCAGTTTAAACATCTGTATGGACTCTGATGAAACCACCACGTCAGGCAGAGAATTATCCTTATTGCTCTTACTGTAAAAAAAACATTTCTTTGTCTTAGATGAAATCTACTTTCTTCCAGCCTAAATGCGTGACCTTGTGTCCTATGTATAGCCCTGTCTATAAATAGATAGATAAATAATGACTTCAGAATGACTCGACCCTGGAACAATATTAGTGTTCATGGCCACACAGAGCTTAAACACAATCTTTTCTAAAATATAGCAAAGGATAGTAGCATATTACTGGAAATCAGGGTGGCCAGGCTTAAAGTACCACTAAAGTCACCCAGGCCACCTCATCTCAGAGAAGTAGCCTTGGTGCCAATGTTTACCTTGAAGAATTAAACACACCTCCTATGGCTGTCACACTGAGGCACGTTGATTCAAATCAAATCGCAAAGCTCATATGCGCAAGCTCTTCAGATCCCCAAAACATTTTATTGGGTCACACTGGAGGAAGCCATACCTTCTCTGTGATTTTGGGGTAGAAAGGAAGGTATGCAGCGAAGAAGGAGCCTTGGCTGTGGAAAAAGTTAAGTACCTCAATGAGGTTATGGGTAGAGGAGAGGTAGACAGCACAGAGGGAGCCTCGTGGCTGGAAAAAAGTAAATAGAAACTTTAAAATATATATTTTTACGGAACACACTTGGGTATCTATAAAGGGTAGGTGTAACGGATCGACGGGCACCCCGACTGGGTACCTCCGTTGAAGGATGCTCCTAGCACTTCCTGAGGACTCCAAGCACTGCAGCAGACACCACAACCACCGAACCGGAGAAGCATATGAATGCTCTCAAGCATATGAATGCTGTAAACAGCTGAACACATACAATCAGCTTACACTCCTGGCAATCAGCATACAATCCAATTCCCCCAATAACGAGACGACACTTTGTTTTGAGGTCAAGCAGAACTAACTGTACTGGCACATACAGCCCCTTTTATTCCCAATCCACAAACATAGTACTGCCCACAGGGTTTTACAGAACAACCAATCAACCCGTACAATACACACAGACACTCCCACACAAAATCCTCCCCTCTGCCTGTGATATGATTACTGAACACAATGGGTAATCTCATTATCACAGGCAGAGGAATACAGTTTTTACACAATATTTATAACTTCTAAAATATACATGTCACAAACATAAAACATACATTTTCATAAGCAGCATACTCCAAATACAAACATATGTCAAAATCATCCAAATTGGTCCATAGATCGAAGTCCTTTGTGACCAAATGAAGCATGGCTTTTCTGCTCAAAACCAGTTCCACAGAGTCTTCTATCCTGGAGAAAATTGAGAAGTAATCCAATTATCTCCAAGGACAGAGTCAAAACTCCATTAGCCACATGGCAGACAAAGGACAATAAAAGACATAAAAATACAATAAAATACACAAGGTTACATTTATTACATAAAATACAGTCATTCTACCTATCCCCAGATAGCTTAGATCTGAGCGCACATTATTACCGGATGGCACTCAGATCACATACATACAGTTCAATCGCCATGGAGCCAAAGTCTTTCATACAGTCTTTCAGTATACGGCTGGGCTCCATGGCATAGCTATCTGGGGTAGCATGGCTTTAACAGTCCGCAGAAAGGCACAAACCAGCCTTTCTGAAGGGAAAAAGAACAGGGGCCATAGTCTAAAGGCAAGAGGCGGGCAAGCAGCACCCTCCAAGGACACGTGGCGAGGTCGGTTTCGCCACAGTAGGGACACTAATGCGTTAGGAATACAGCTTTGAATTTCTAATACTTTAAGGTTCCTTTACCACAGTGCCTATAGTAGGGTCAGGTATTCCAAAGACACCCAAGAACAGAAAACAAGCTAGTCAGACAAGGCTGAGTCAGTAACTAGAATACCATACAGTATAAGGAACATGTTAATAGGAGTCACAAAGGAACCACAACAGGGCAATTCGTCTGAACATAACAGGCACTTAGCTAGGTATGAACTCTAATTGCTGCTCAAGTCACTCCTGAGCACCCACAACATGCATATGCATTGGCCTCTTAATGACGTAGGTCTGTGAGTGCTTGAATTCTGATACATAGATGTGTGTCTATAGTGACACAGGACTGAAGTGAATTAAGAACCTGGATCTAAGTGGCATCTACATTGATGTCAAAAGAAAATCAAAAAATAAAAGGTAGCACCAATAATAAAATAAATATATACTGAAAAGATAAAAACTAGTAATTATAATAAATAGAAATAGAAAAAGTCCACATAAAAAAAGTCTAAAACAATGAAAAAGTGATCAAATACCACTGGGTTACCACTAGGTTACCACTGGGTATTTGATCACATTTTTCATTGTTTTAGTTGAACTTTTTTTCTGTGGACTTTTTCTATTTCTATTTATTATTATTACTAGTTTTTATCTTTTCAGTATATATTTATTTAATTATTGGCGCTACCTTTTATTTTTTGTTTTTCCTTTGTTTTCATAACTTTGTATGGTCTGTGAGGGAACCCTATCTATTCAGGTGTGCTGCCTCTCATATTTATTCTTTTGGTTTTTGTGAGCGCTGATTCTTTGTTTTCTTTTTCACATCTACATTGACGTGTCTACGTTATGGATTCGGACATTGTTCAAGCTTAGTGCCAACTTCAAGGCCATTGAGTTTGGTGTCACTTTTGACCCAAGTATCTTGCAGAGTAGAAGCTGAACAAATGTCATGAGTAGAACTTAGAACATTAATGACATCAAAACTGACACGGGAATGGCGTTAAGGTGAAATGGCCATAGGATGCGTGATACTGTGACAACTGCAATTGGTAGAAAAGGCTTTTCTTATTTTAGGAAAAGCTAGAACATTAATTATTTTCATTATTATTTAGGGATATAAAAGGAAGGAAAGACAAAGAAAACCTAAATATATCTAAGAATTAGGCTATTATTATTCACATTTTTTTCGTAAAAATATTGGGCCACTATACATTATTAAAGTTCCTGGGAACTATTAATTGTTTGAGTTGTTTTATATTCATTATGGCAGATTCATAATAATAAGTATAGAAAGTTATATATAAGTTTCAGAAGAAATTATATGTTTGCACAGTACAAAATGTACATATTTGTTTTTATACCATGTTCGAGGATGTTTTCACGGATTCTGATGGTATGTTAGAAATTTCAATTCTACATACAGTAAATACAGCTGCTGGAATACTTCTTTGCATCTGTACTTGAAGCTTATTGCCGAAATCCTTATTGCCTACAAGTTTGTTTTTGAGTTCCACCTTAAAAAAAATTTTATGCTGGGGGAATCATAAAAAAAAATCTCTATGTGAAAGACACAGAGAAATGACTGAGACATCAAAGAAGTTTGTTTTCTTTTGAGGAAGATTTAATGCTGGTGGTGTATGCATATAGTTTTTTAAACAAATTATACTGTGTAAAGCAATACAAAATATATCCAATCCTTTATATACATAGGTTAAGTGTAAAGAGCAGATAACCGGCAGTGACCTTGAATTTGCACAATGGGCTTTACAGTGTAACTATAGATTCTTCTAAGAATGGATGTATAACAGAAGTAACAGATAAACACATACTTGGCAGAGTGTATGCCATCAATATGGTGCCCAGATATACTGCAGTATAAGTGTTGGCCAAGGCCAGTTCATGATATCACTTGATGCACATCGAGCTAAAATAAACAGCCTCAAGTAGTTTTGATCTAATGATAAGTAGTGAACAAGACCGGTATTTAAAGGAAAACTTATTATCATTTGAAATACAAGATTTCATGTATATATAGCCTCAAACTGCTTTTTTAACATAGATAAATTGCAAGAAGGAAAAACCTTAATTTAATATGTCTACAAATGCTCGCAGTTTAGGGAATAAGATCCATGAACTTGTGGCAATAATGGCAACTGATAGTGTAGATTTAGTCGCTGTTACTGAGACATGGTATAATGAAAAAAATGACTGGGACATAGCAATACCAGGGTACTCTTTATATAGAAAAGACAGGGAAGGCAAGAAAGGGGGAGGGTGGCCCTGTATGTGAAGGATAGCATAAAATCTAGCCTAATAAAGGTTAGAGAGACGAACATAGAGTCCATTTGGGTTACGTTAGAATTTGGTAATCACACATTAGTTCGTGTAGGTGTCATTTATAGGCCCCCAGGACAAATTGAAGAGTTAGATAATCTACTAGTTGAAGAAATAGCTAAAATGACAATGAAGGGGGAAGTTATCACCATGGGTGACTTTAATCTTCCTGATGTGAATTGGAAAACAAAAATAGCTACTTGTGCCAGAAGCACACAAATTCTAAACTCCCTACTGGGATTGTCTCTAAAACAAGTCGTTGAGGAGCCAACTCGTAAAGAGGCCATACTAGATTTAGTGTTAACAAATGGAGATTTGGTATCAGATATTACTGTAGGTGAAAGTTTAGGATCCAGTGATCATCAGTCAGTGTGGTTTAATATAAGAACAGTGACTGAGTCACACCACACAAAAACAAAAGTTTTAGACTTTAGAAAAACAGACTTTTCTAAAATTAGAATATGTGTAAAGGAGTCATTATCAGACTGGAGCAACTTAAATGGAGTCCAAAATAAATGGGATTATTTAAAAGCTGCACTACTGAAGGCAACAGAAAATTGCATTAGGCTTGTCAGTAAAAGCAAAAAATTCAAGAAACCACTGTGGTACTCCGCAGATGTGGCCAAAATAGTAAAAAACAAAAAGTTAGCATTTAGTAATTATAAAAAAAAAAACCAGAGTGAGGAAGACAGAATGACCTATAAGATTAGGCAGAAAGAGGCTAAGCAAGTTATAAGAGCTTCCAAATCACACACAGAAGAGAAAATAGCACAGTCAGTAAAAAGGGGGGACAAAACTTTTTTTAGATACATAAATGAGAAAAGAAAAGTAAAACAAGGATTAGTTAGATTAAAAACAAAAGAAGGAAGGTATGTAGATGAGGATAAAGGTCTAGCTGACTGCCTCAATGAATATTTTTGTTCGGTATTTACAGCTGAAAATGAAGGAAAGGGACCTCTGTTAAAAAAAAGGATAAATGAGTCATTTATTACACGTGAGTTTACAGAGGAAGAGGTTCTATTTCAACTGTCAAAAGTAAAGACAAATAAGTCAATGGGACCTGATGGAATACACCCAAAGCTATTAAAAGAGCTTAGTGGTGTACTAGCAAAACCATTAACAGATTTATTTAACCAATCATTGTTAACAGGAGTAGTCCCAGAAGATTGGAAGTTAGCGAATGTTGTGCCCATTCACAAGAAAGGTAATAGGGAGGAGTCGGGCAACTATAGGCCAGTAAGCCTTACTTCAGTAGTGGGGAAAGTGATGGAAACCATGTTAAAGGATAGGATTGTTGAACATCTAAAAACACATGGATTTCAAGATCAGAGACAACATGGGTTTACTTCAGGGAGATCATGCCAAACTAATCTTATTGATTTTTTTGATTGGGTAACTAAAATTATAGATCAGGGTGGTGCAGTAGACATTGCTTACCTAGATTTCAGTAAGGCTTTTGACACTGTTGCACATAGAAGGCTTATCAATAAACTGCAATCTTTGAGTTTGGATTCCAATATTGTTGAATGGGTAAGGCAGTGGCTGAGTGACAGGCAACAGAGGGTTGTAGTCAAGGGAGTATATTCGAAGCTTGGGCTTGTCACCAGTGGGGTACCTCAGGGATCTGTACTTGGACCCATTCTCTTTAATATTTTTACTAGTGATATTGCAGAAGGTCTCGATGGTAAGGTGTGTCTTTTTGCGGATGATACTAAGATATGTAACAGGGTTGATGTTCCAGGAGGGATAAGCCAAATGGCAAATGATTTAGGTAAACTAGAAAAATGGTCAGAGTTGTGGCAACTGACATTTAATGTGGATAAGTGCAAGATAATGCATCTTGGACGTAAAAACCCAAGGGCAGAGTACAGAATATTTGATAGAGTCCTAACCTCAACATCTGAGGAAAGGGATTTAGGGGTGATTATTTCTGAGGACTTAAAGGTAGGCAGACAATGTAATAGAGCAGCAGGAAATGCTAGCAGAATGCTTGGTTGTATAGGGAGAGGTATTAGCAGTAGAAAGAGGGAAGTGCTCATGCCATTGTACAGAACACTGGTGAGACCTCACTTGGAGTACTGTACACAGTACTGGAGACCATATCTTCAGAAGGATATTGATACCTTAGAGAGAGTTCAAAGAAGGGCTACTAAACTGGTTCATGGATTGCAGGATAAAACTTACCAGGAAAGGTTAAAGGATCTTAACCTGTATAGCTTGGTGGAAAGACGAGACAGGGGGGATATGATAGAAACATTTAAATACATAAAGGGAATCAACACAGTAAAAGAGGAGACTATATTTAAAAGAAGAAAAACTACCACAACCAGAGGACATAGTCTAAAATTAGAAGGACAAAGGTTTAAAAATAATATCAGGAAGTATTACTTTACTGAGAGGGTAGTGGATGCATGGAATAGCCTTCCAGCTGAAGTGGTAGAGGTTAACACAGTAAAGGAGTTTAAGCATGCATGGGATAGGCATAAGGCTATCCTAACTATAAGATAATTCCAGGGACTAATGAAAGTATTTAGAAAACTGGGCAGACTAGATGGGCCGAATGGTTCTTATCTGCCGTCACATTCTATGTTTCTATGTTTCTATGTTTCTATGTAATCCATGGGGGGACAAAGTATTTAGTTTGTTTATCCAAAAAGCTTCCCTCTGTCGTAATGTTTTGTCCCAATTGCCTTTGAGCGGTGGTTGTGGTACTGATTCAATGCCCATGAAACTGAGGAATTGAGGAATGGTTGTGAAATTGGTGTAGATGTCTCAAAATAGGGGTCTCAAGTCGTCTCTTAACTGAGTTAACGTGTTCACGGATCTGACACTTAAAGGGTCTGAAGGTATTAACCACGTATTTTAGACCACATGAACAAGTAAGGAGATACACTACACCCACAGCATGGGCTGACCCCATTTTTACTTTAGGTTCATTCATTATAGGTAGGGTTTCTTTTATTTATTATTTTCTCTTTGCTGTGATCTCTCTCAATGTGATCCCACTTGTCTGTGGATCACACTGAGATCTATTTTGTTAGTTGTAAATAAATACATTTATTTGCTTTTAGGCACCTAAACCGTATTCGGAAATAATATAATTTGTAAATGCATCTATCACAGGCAGGCTGCATATTCTGACACTGTGAATGCTATAGAGAAACCTTAGATTTTCATGTCCTACATAGAGACATGTGGAATAATTATATATCTGTGTAGTTTTCTTTTTGTTACTTCTTTGATTCATGTAGACAATTTATTTTAATTATACTATAATTAAAATAAATTGTTCATATGATTGCACATATTGTCATGTGAATAAATTGAAAGAATTGCCGTGTTTTTTTTCTCCTAATATTATATCTGCCATTTATGTTTTTTCAGAATTTTTATTAGAAATAGAGTGAAACAACTCAATTTTTTTTTTATGGGATAGAAATACAATTAATAGAACTAATTAATCTTGTTTTCCTCATCCTATAGTTACATAAGTAAAATGTTACTTTAGTGCACTCTGTCACTGAATAGCAATAAAGGCCTTTTTAAAATATGTATATCTTAAGCCATGACATGAAAATTGGTACTTGTTAATTAGACAATTTAATTATATTTTAATTATACTTAACCAGTCAAGTTCCCCCCCCCCTCTATTTTCATAGCACTAAGTAGAGTCAGCCATTAATTATGCATTCACAGAGATTATTAATATAAAATGCATGAGAGTTATTCATGCAATCTAGAATAGATGTTATATAAGACGGATATACACAGATAAAAAGAACACAGTGTAGATAAAACTGAAGAGGTACGTGAGTATACCTATCTGAACAAAAATACACAATATTAATTAATGTATTCATTTATTTATTATGATTGCATAATGTTTATAGTATTTGCACACACACACATCTTTTCAAATATATGTTCATATTGAATTAATGTTATTATTTAATGTAAGATAGCCGTTATGTTTATTATATATAATAAACAAACCACAATGCACTCTCAGGTCTTCAAACATCAAAGAAAGTGTATTTCAAATATTACATGTGTATTCCAAATCAACCAGATGGGGTCAAAACGTTGATTTGGAATACACAGCATGCAATATTTGAAAAACACTTTCTTTGATGTTTGAAGACCTGAGAGTGCATCGTGGTTTGTTTATGTTATATATATATATATATATATATATATATATATATATATATATAATGTTAACGAACTGCACCCAGGCAAGTGCCAACTATTTTGTCAGCTACAGGTGGAGTACCAAGTTATTTTATGAATTATATATATATACATACATACACACACACACACACACCTCAATAACAGGAGCATTGCAGGAAACAGTGATATTTTAATTGGACGAGCAATACATATTAAAAGACAAGCTTTGAAGAGTTTCCTCTCTTCTTGAGTCAAACAATATTCATACATATGCATACACAAACGCATGATTGCACATATATACACAAGTAGGAAGACACTACTACTCTGTGCTCGTCAGATAATTACAGCAGTTAATGAAACAAACTTGTTACAAATACCAATAGCGTTAGTTTTGACCAACCTATTCATTAAAATACTTACTTCTATGCTACTTTTTATTGTTTGTTTGAGATCATAAAATGTTCTTGTGATGCAATGACTACTGACTTTAGTAACAGACAACCTTTTTCTTGTGACCAAAGTAAAATGCAAAAGCTGTGTCTCATTTTATTTTAATTAGTATTTTGGCAGGCAAAGAAAAAGATTAAGTTACATTAAATAACTATTTTATAAAAAGATTTAGTTTGGAAGACTGCCTTCCAGCAAAATCTCATTGAGTTAATTTACCTCTTGAAATAGTAGGGCACACACGCCAAAGCTATGCAATAATATAACTAAGTATCTTTATTATAAAACATTTATACTGTTAACAATATTCATAGGAAAGACAGACTTTTCCTTTTTTGTCTAATGGTGTTTAGTAATCGTTATAGAGATTAAACCTACATATATTTTGCATTAACAGACCAGCATTTGTTCATCAAAACAGGAAAAAAGGAAAAAAAAACTTTCAAAATGTCCTAAAGCTTTTTTAACTTAGCTCTTAATTATTAAGATTGCCTTGTAACAAAGGGGAACTAAAGAATGCTTGTTGGTAGCCACAAATGGACATTTTTCTATCCATAAACACACACAGCACACTGCACTAGGGTTTGCATTAGAGGAAGTAGAATCTAGACTTCACTTTAAATATATAATTTTTAAAATGAGTGCAATATATATAATTATACAAATATCTGGGGCCAATACAAACCATAACAAACAGGACTATACATAGGACACAAGGTCATGCATTTAGACTGAAACAAAGATTTAGTCTAAGGCAAAGAAAAGGTTGTTGTTTTTTTACCGTAAACACAATATGGATGTGGAATTCTATGCCTGAAGAAGTGGTTTTACCAGAGTCTGTTCAGATGTTTAAAGAGCAACTAGATGCATACTTGCAAAAACATAATATTCGGTGATATACTTTTTCAACTGTAGGGTAATAGCTTCTTGATCCAAGGATAAATCTGACTGCCATTCTGGGGTCCAGAAAGATTTTTTCCTAGTTTGTTGCAAAATTGGAAGTGCTTCAAACTTTTTTTTTTATGCCTTATTTGGATCAACAGCAAAAAATAGATGTGAAGAATGCTAAAGTTGATGAATACATGTCTCTTTTCAGCCTGTGTAACATTGTGCACATTGTGCACATTTTTGCTCCAATAACAATTGCCATACACAAAAGTAGTCATGATTTTATTCTAAAAAGCAATAACTAACTAACTATCTAACTAACCCAAACTGATGCACATGTGTCCAGAAAGGCCTTAAGAGTGTACTTGTAGGAGAATTTGATACTACATTAAGGGTGTACCTGGGCACAGACGGCAGTCCCCGTGTACATGCCTATGATGCTATTGTAGTCTTTACATATCTAATATTTGTTTGGAAGGGTAGTGAGCTTGGTAAAGGGTGTGAAAGAGAAGTGCATATGAAAAAAAATAGTGTGATAAGACTGAGTTTGTAAAGATACATGTATTATATTATGTTTAGATGAAAAATATAGGTGTGATGGTAACTTTAAATGTTTTCTTGTGAATGCCAGGAGAATGAATAATGAAATGGGGGAGTTTGCATAATTGGCATATAACGAACATGTGGACAACTTGGATTACATAACTTTTGTGATATTAAACATGTAATTAATGAGATAAACAACAACATTCACAATTAATATGATACGATCAAAATAAATACAGGGGCAATGTAAATAATACTCTTGTGACCAAGACAATTTTAGCTTAAATAAACATTTTTGGTGTATAGATCATGCCCTCTGCAATCTCACTGCTCAATTCTCTGCCACTTAGGAGTTAAATTACGTTCTTAATGCAGCCCTAGTCACACCTCTCTGCATGTGACTTACACAGACTTCCAATCACTTCCTGTAAAGATTGATCTAATGTTTACACTTCCTGTATTGCAAATTCTGCTTAATTTGGAATTTCTTATCTCCTCCTCTGTTAACAGCTTGCTAGATCCTGCCTCTTGTATGTAATTAAAGTTCAATATGCAGAGCAGGAGATAAAAACGTTTAAAGAAAGTTACATCCGATTGAAAATGAAATCAATTTGTTTCCATGTAGGCTGTGTGAGATGTGCCCAGGGGAGATGTACCCAAGGCTGCATGGGCTGGAACAGAAGTGATTTAATGTCTAAATGGCAGAGAATTGAGCAGTGAAACTGCAGGGGCATGATCTATTCACCAAAACTGCTTCATGAAGATAAAGCTGCTTTGGTGACTATAGGCTCCCTTTAACAGGACTGTACAAATGACAATAGATCATCTCCTACAGGTTAAAAACATAATAATTCACCTCCTTTGAAAAAATAGGACCTGCATATTAAAAATAATTAAGGACATTGTCTGCACATCGAGATTGTTTTTATCAATTTTAACAATTTCTAAAGGACTATAATAGTTAATATGAGCATAGCATCTCTTTTCTCATTGTATACAGGTATCTGAGGACAGTTGTTTTTGCGTATGCGTTATGTCTTTTTGCTTTACGTTTTGCCTGTCATGGCAGTGGAAAAAATCTGCTTACATAACTTCCTGACACAATGCTGGATGCGCTCCCAAGGAAATTTGTATTTTAGTTCTGTGTTTGTTCAGTGAGCTTAAACAATGCAGTCATTTCACTGTGCTCACTGAATAAGGAAGACTGGACCAAATTAAAACAAAACCTATTACTGAGTCCATTAGATTATAGATAAAACACAGCCGTGTGTAGAGGGTCAAAACATACTCTCCATTTCAAAACAAATAAAAAGATACCTGATTAGGTAAAATGGCCTCTGTGGTTAGATCTTTCTCTCTTTCTCCTCTAAGTTTCAATCCTCCTATGTATCTGCAATCATCTCTCTAGAGACAGGAGATACAATGTCTTTTTCAGACAAAAAAAAAAAGAAGTGGAATCTCTAAGTGTTATTACTTTAACAATCAGAATTCCAAACTGCTACTTCCCATCCTCGAAAATAATTTTGGACAATGAAATTGAAGAACTCACATGGGTTTGCAATATTACGAAACATTAGATTTTAATTCGCTAACACAGCACTAACAGTTATTTTAATTTGATCTGCAAATATTTCTTTTTTCAATTTTATTATTATTATTTTTTCTTTAATTGGCATTTTATATCTGCCAGCAGCTAAAACTTGAATATTGTAGAAACTAGCAAAAGCTATGTAGCGTGACGTTCTGAATATATACAGTTTCATTGTTGCTGAACACTATTAAACTAATGGACCTGTCAATCAGTAGCAAGGGATATCAATATTATACATTTTGACTCAGTTTATAAAGGCATTACATCATAACAAAGATGGGTGTAGCAGTGTACTATGTTCAATAATGCAGAGCTTTAGAGCTTTGGGGCTATGGCATTGTAGCCCTAAGCTCAAATACTAAGTTACCAATTTCAGAGGCAAGTCAAATTGTGCCATAATGAACCTAAAACAGAATTCTGTGGATTACTCAAGCAGTCATCACAGCTCGTGTTATTTTTTTGACATCTTAATCAATGGATTTATTAAATGCAGCAATCAATACTTGCAGTGTCCCTAAAATGGAATGAAGACGATGGTGAATAGTAGGCTTAGCTATGAGACAGTAATACAACGGTATCAAAATTCCACTTTAAGACCCCGAGCAACGAAAGCAACCTGTTTAACAGGTGGAAAAACGAATGTAAACCGTAAAATGTTAAAACTTAAAACTGTAACCAATATGCTGGGAACTTGTTGCAACCCTTTTTCTTTTCTGTACCCCCACAAAGTTGAAGAATTCTTGAAAACTCGAAAATAAAGAATTTATAAAAATAAATAAATTCCACTTCATGGTGATATAAAACGATGCATAATTAAAAACCCAATTACATTCATTCAGTTTAATTTCTGCAAGGATTGGTGTTTATGAATTTGTAATGACTTAAATGATTCTTCAGCAATTACATGTTGAAATTACAGACTTAAAAATCTTTTTTTTAAATACCCTGCAGCATCGACTCAGGCTCGGAGTGTATTTGTTTTTAAAATATTCTGTAGCCTTTGTTGTGTGTATGACATTTCCATCTATGTATGCGTACGCTTCACCATTAGGACATTAATGTTGAAGAATCTCTCATTTTTAGGGAAATATATTTCAACTTCAGACAAGATTCTTTTTTTAAAATGAATCCTGTAGCGCAGGTTTCCTGAAGTGCAGAATATTGAGCACCTGCCAAACAACCCTTGTCCCGCTGTGATAGGCTTGATACTGTGCGTTTTATTATGCCATGCATCAGAAGCAGGTGAGTCAGAAGAAGACAGTATCAAAATTGAAAGAAGTTATTAGGATTCACAAACCAGTGACAAATTACTATGTTGGGTGCCTCAGCAGACTTCTTGAGTGCATGCAAAATATCTGTGTTACAGCAGAAACATATAATGTTATTAAGTTATTATAATATTATGATTTTTGCTGTAGCACGTATATATATATATATATATATATATATATATATATATATATATATATACACTGCTCATAAAAATAAAGGGAACACTTAAACAACACAATGTAACTCCAAGTCAATCACACTTCTGTGAAATCAAACTATCCACTTAGGAAGCAGCACTGAGTGACAATCAATTCACATGCTGTTGTGCAAATGGGATAGACAACAGGTGGAAATTATAGGCAATTAGCAAGACACTCCCAAAAAAGGAGTGGTTCTGCAGGTGGTGACCACCTATGCTTCCTGGCTGATGTTTTGGTCACTTTTGAATGCTGGTGGTGCTTTCACTCTAGTGATAGCATGAGACGGAGTCTACAACCCACACAAGTGGCTCAGGTAGTGCAGCTTATCCAGGATGGCACATCAATGCGAGCTATGGCAAGAAGGTTTGCTGTGTCTGTCAGCGTAGTGTCCAGAGCATGGAGGCGCTAACAGGAGACAGGCCAGTCCATCAGGAGACGTGGAGGAGGCCGTAGGAGGGCAACAACCCAGCAGCAGGACCGCTACCTCCGCCTTTGTGCAAGGAGGAACAGGAGGAGCACTGCCAGAGCCCTGCAAAATGACCTCCAGCAGGCCACAAATGTGCATGTGTCTGCTCAAACGATCAGAAACAGACTCCACGAGGGTGGTATGACAGGGTTGTACTTACAGCCCAACACCGTGCAAGACATTTGGCATTTGCCAGAGAACACCAAGATTGGCAAATTCGCCACTGGCACCCTGTGCTCTTCACAGATGAAAGTAGGTTCACACTGAGCACATGTGACAGACGTGACAAAGTCTGGAGATGCCGTGGATAACGTTCTGCTGCCTGCAACATCCTCCAGTATGACCGGTTTGGCAGTGGGTCAGTAATGGTGTGGGGTGGCATTTCTTTGAGGGGCCGCACAGCCCTCCATGTGCTTGCCAGAGGTAGCCTGACTGCCATTAGGTACTGAGATGAGATCCTCAGACCCCTTGTGCGGTTGGCCCTGGGTTCCTCCTAATGCAAGACAATGCTAGACATCATGTGCCTGGAGTGTGTCAGCAGTTCCTGCAAGATGAAGGCATTGATGCTATGGACTGGCCCGCCCGTTCCCCAGACCTGAATCCAACTGAGCACATCTGGGACATCATGTCTCGCTCCATCCACCAACGTCACATTGCACCACAGACTGTCCAGGAGTTGGCAGATGCTTTAGTCCCAGGTTTGGGAGGAGATCCCTCAGGAGACCATCCGCCACCTCATCAGGAGCATGCACAGGCGTTGTAGGGAGGTCATACAGGCACGTGGAGGCCACACACACTACTGAGCCTCATTTTGACTTGTTTTAAGGACATTACATCAACGTTGGATCAACCTGTAGTGTGCTTTTCCACTTTAATTTTGAGTGTGACTCCAAATCCAGACCTCCATGGATTGAAAAATTTGATTTGATTTCCTTTTTTTTTTTTTTTTTTTTGTGTGATTTTGTTGTCAGCACATTCAGCTATGTAAAGAACAAAGAATTTCAGAAGAATATTTAATTCATTCAGATCTAGACCCTTTATTTTTTTGAGCAGTGTATATTAGATAGAATGATATTGTTGTCACAATCTCTTAAAATTAAAACTAAATTGACTTACATGTAAGCTATGTGTCTTTGAGATATGAATGGTTACAAAAACATTTTGTTACTTACTAAATAATTTTACAAGAGTTGGAGATTCATTTTGGACCATAATCCAAATTTGGGTTGATTGTGTGGTTGAATTTCTGAGTTCGGAGCAGCCACATGCCAGAATCTCAGGGGAAGAGACTTGCATGAGCCTGAACATACAAACAACTTGTTTTCCTTCATGATTCAGAGTGCTATTATCAGCCAAAGAAAAAAAAGGGGGATGGAAGAGGCTGTTTGTTTTATTTATTTTTTGGGTGGTGGGAACAAATACGCAGCTTAGTTTCACTTGATGGAATTCCTGTCCAAATTAAGAGGTAGCAAAAAAAAAAAAGATTGATGGTTAGGGGAGAGCCACTAAATAGTAATCTTATTCATAGATCAAGTGAAAAGTGTCCAATAGAGCGGAAAATAATGAGCAACAAAGAAACTATATTTTCAAGTTGGATTTTTCCAGACACGTTTACTTAAACTGTCGCAGGAGACAGATATCCTACCAGGAGAACAAGAGAAAACCTTATGTAGGACATAGGAGATTGATGTTTGGCTGGCATTTTGTCATTTATCCTAGTGTGAGACTAGCTTACCAAAAAAAGTTGTTAATATATATGTATTTATATTGTTAAAGGGACTCGATAATGTTAATAATACAAATCTGTATTCCTAACACTATAGTGCTCTCTGGTCCCCCTTCACTTGCAGCTTTCCCCCTCCCCCCCATGGCATATAAAGGGATAAAAACCCTTTATTTGTTCATCCCATTCCAGCGCTGATTTCCCTCAGACATTCCCCCATTCCAGCGCTGTACGTCCTCAGACATCATCATCTGATGGAGGGACCAAAAGAGCATTAGGCCCTATCCATTGGAAAGCATTGTCTCATGGTGATTTCACTGACGCTGTATGTCCTCATGTAGAGCATGAAGAGATCCAGTCTTGGTTAATTGACTCAGAATCTGCTAAACTGCCAGAAGCACCTAGTCACTAGAGCCTGTCTAAGTTTCTCAAAAACTCCTCAGACATCATCCGATGGAGGGACCTCAATGCTTTCTTATGGGGAGTTCACTAATGCTGGATGTCCTCATGCATTGCATGATGACATCCAGTGTTGTTTAGGGATCCAGAATCTGCTAAACTACCGGAAGCACCTAGCCAAGCGGCAATGTATTACATTGCAGGACTAAGTGTGACATGAAGTGGTCTGGATGCCTACAGTGTTTATTAAAAAAAGGAAAGAGAATTCTTCTTCTGGGAGCTGTGGTGTCAGAAAAAAAACTCCACTTTAGACAAAGTGGAAAAAAGTTAAGGAACAGTAGGGGGCAACCCATAGTCTGTCTTTTAACCACTTCAATGACATTTACCTTCCACTTCAACTGAGAATTGGACAATAATATGGCAGCTAGTGGGAGTTCATACTTCATTTAGGAACATGACAGATAATTTGAGTCACAGTAAATGCCAGTTTGGGACAGGTCATTTCTTTGTTTACCCACCTCATAAACAAGATAGATGTCTTCTTGTAGAACATGGAAAGTGTTCCTGGCAAAACACTCCACACCAATGTAGCAGCAGAGGTCAGGAAGCTGAAAGATCTACTCAATGCTCATCTGAGAGAATGCATTGCTTATTGACCAGAGCTTCCCTGTGTTATTCTAGGATTAAGGAGAAAGGGGAAAACTGATCCAATAGCCTGAGGTGCAGGCCTATTAACACTTGACTTGCAGCAAAATAGAGGCATGCTGGTTAAGGAAAATATGCCCATTGAACCTGCCATGTTGACATTGTCAATTACTCCCAGCAGCAATGCTGGCACCATAACCTCAAAACAGTTACATTTTGGTTTAATGCTGTTGGTAGTTTGGTTGGAGCAAATGAAGCAGGGAGCAGCTGAAATGAAAGTGACTCAGAAATGGTCAAAGCTTACATGTTGGAACCTCTTTTATCTTCTAGTTTGGACCATCTGAGCTACTGGGATGAGAAGAAGAGTGTGTGGCCAGCACGTGTCTGTCTGGTTGCCCAGCGGCTATTGTCATGTCTACTGACCACTGTCCAAAGTGAGCAAGTGTTATCTGTTACAAGGAACATTTTGAATCCTATATGCTCACAAATGTCCCTAAAACTGATGGGAAAATAGCATTCCTTAAGTTCAATCTCCCCAGTTTGGGTCACCCGGATTTTCAGTTTAATATTTGAGGGGTCATCATCTGTTTGCTGAAACTCAGGTGACCACTCACCTCTCCCTTCAAAGTTGTTTCTAAAAACATAAATTAATTAATTTAAATGACCCCTGCTGCTGGTGCAACTGCTGCTCCCCCTTTTTTCCCCAAATGCCCCAAATGCCTTTCACTGTAGTGGTTTTGTCCTACAGTGCCTTGCAGTGGCTGTTACCTCCACAGACGCAGATGGTATTAACTAATAGGGCACTGTTTTTGTCCCACACTGAAGAACGGTCACTGACCCTACAGACTGGATATGTGGGATACGTAGTTCTCTACTGGTTGGGAGGATTGAGTGGATGGTCAATTGCCCACAGACTTTTTTTCACCCATTTTGGATACACACCCTTTTGTCTACTTAAAATGACTCCTGCTCTTTATTTTTTATAATACAAGATAGCAAAAAGAAAAATATAATATTATTAATCATTTAAAAGTTCTCTCTCTTCCATTTTTTAAATCTCTCTCTCTCTCTCTCTCTCTCTCTCTCTCTATATATATATATATATATATATATATATATATATTAATATATATTAATCAAATATTGTACAATTTAGAACTCTTATTGCAAAAATGGCATTAGACAGGCAGTATTGTAGCCATTTTTGCTTTTTTCCTGCAGTTCTATCTATTTGTTTGGCTTTCCCAAATCTTTTTTTTTCACTGAAATTTGGACAAAATGAGCAGCAACCTTAACTCTATTCTGACAACACAAACATTTCTTTTTCTGCCAAAGTGTTTGTGAAGAAACACATTTTTCACCTGAGTATAGATTTTCCTAGTCAAGTCTCATTTATTGTGTTGCCGTCTGTTATCTGTTCCTCTTCAAATTGTACCTCGCCTGGATAGTGATTGTTTGGTAACTTATCAGTTTTCGATAAGAATATTTTCTCATCAAAAGTTAGAACAGCAGAACATAGACACCATATTGGTTTATCCAGTAAATGAGGAAAGAGACAAGATAAAAATCTGTATTCAATGAGAACTTCCAAGAAGATTTTAACAATCATAGTAACAAGCTAAAACCGCTGTCAGTGTGGCTATTAATTTCAGGAGCTAACAAGTTATCAAACTGTCTCCTATGTAACAATTTGAGGACTGTGCAATTAGCTGAATATATATGCCACGTGGAACACTTTGGTTGGTTGATAACAGTAGTCTTTCCAGCTAAGACGTTGGTTCTTTTATGAGGTACCCAAGCAAGTTGATTTTACATGACTAGTTAGGGCAGGTTCTTGCATTTTAGTGAGACCCGTCATCAAACGTATCTCTGTGTTTATAAAGAAGCAAAAAAAAAAAATGGATTTTCAAATTATAAAAAAATAAAAAAACAAGTAAAGGAAGATGCTTTATTACAGAAATATCCTTGTATTTTTCTTTTTATATGTCGCCCACCTTGGATGAAGATGAAGATGAAAAAATAATGTTTTGTAATTCTACGTTTGGAAGCGAAGAGAGCAGGAAGTCAAACAGTGTTTACCAGTAATGGACGTTTGTGCTGGTTCATTTATGTGATGCATTAACATCTGACGTTTATGAATAGTTGCAAATTGTACATATTTCCTCCTCAACCTTTAACAAAGTGTTACTCAAGGTAAAGTGCATCGAATTTCAGAAGACTAGTGAAGAAGGAGCGACCGTTGGTGCTACGTGAGCTGCTTCTCTTAAGTTTTGAAAATGATGCTCGAAAATAAAATTTTAAAAGAAAATATTAAGTGCACATGTTGTATATGTGTAATCACAAATTTGATTCAAGGTAGCTTTCACTCCTCATTGTCAAGAATTATGATAGGCATAATTAAAAGAAAAGAACGTGCATCAAAGAACATTATAGAATAATACAATTAAGTGTAAATGTCATGCCTTTAGTAAAAAGGTATAATTTTTATGCAAAGCATATCATTTTGTACCATTAATTGTACAATTATAAGGATAATGGATGTTATTAGGTTATATATTATTCATATTGTTTTTTACTTCTGTCTGTTTGGTGAACATTCCATAGCTTGTTTTTAGAATACCTAAAGGGAGACTGGGCATTCTGACATTTTCCAAAGCATCTTACTTGTGGAAGGTACGTTAATTAATCATGCATATTGCAATTAGTTTGTGATAAATGATGTGTAAGCCACTTCAAATGAAGCTTCGTTGTTTTGCATTGTCTCTGGTTCCGTTGTGGCGTATTAAAATAAAGCAACAACCAAAAAAACAAAAACAAACCATTTGAGTAAATGTTTCAAATCTTTAGAGTTGTCTCACAAATAAAAAAAAATTGCAAACATATGATTGTTATATTACTTGACAATTATTCTGACATTTTGTGTCCATGCTTCCCTGGCATCACTTATTGAGTGTTTTTTTACACTTTTCGCTATAGTGCAGTAGACAGAATTAAGTAGAATTTCATCTTCTCCATCAGATAGTTACAATGTGCACACATGTATTGGCAGAAACGGGCAGAGGGTATCTTGGGTATATTCAACTGGGCATAACGTTTTGCATTAGAAAAGGAGAAAAGAGACCTAAGTCCCTATTAGGAGAGTAATAGAATAAAGGGGTCCCTACCTTTAATAAATCTAAGATAATAAGTTAAAAAGGACAGGAGGGGACCAAACAGGGATAGTTGGAACCAGTCTAGACCATTGTTATATGGTGAGTAAAGAGGTAGATGATAATTGGAGGGGGAGGGGGTGGAAGCCAGAGGAATAAGGGAGACAATTCTCCTTGGAATAACCAATACCCCAATGGCTCACCTTGAATCCCAAATCCCCACACCTAAAGGGGGCACACTGCCTGCCCTGTATATCACAGCACTGTAGAATAAATCATAAGTTTCTACCTAAAAAACTCAAAATCCTATCCAACTACACAGCTGAAGATCAGGATCTCGTGACCTGGTTCCATATGAAAGGGAAGGAGGTTAACCAGGGGTAGAGGGAGAAGGAGACCAGAGGAAACATGAGAGAATTCCCTTCCTTAGAAGGTTTAAGGGATTCCCAATAATCCTCCCTGAGTCTAGAGTATCCCAGTTGTACACACTTGAAGAGCACACTGAACCTTGCCCTGTATACCTCAGCACTCTGGACGAACCCGAGAGTGCCTACCTTAAACCCTGATGCCCTTCCTGTCCTAGTAGCAACGAACACACACTTAATGAAATCACTCCATAGTGCTACCTAAATCAATAGTGCTACCTAAGGTGAAGAAAAGAAAATCAATAAATTAAAATTCTAACTCGACGCGCGTTTCGGCGTTCTAACACGCCGTCGTCAGGAGTAATGAGCTTCAGTGTAACAAAGTATCCTTTTATGTGTTGTGTGGCAATCCTTCAACAGATCGTTAGCCGGTGTGGTTCGTCACGGCTTGTGACGAACCACACCGGCTAACGATCTGTTGAAGGATTGCCACACAACACATAAAAGGATACTTTGTTACACTGAAGCTCATTACTCCTGACGACGGCGTGCTAGAACGCCGAAACGCGCGTCGAGTTAGAATTTTAATTTATTAATTTTCTTTTCTTCACCTTAGGTAGCACTATTGATTTAGGTAGCACTATGGAGTGATTTCATTAAGTGTGTGTTCGTTGCTACTAGGACAGGAAGGGCATCAGGGTTTAAGGTAGGCACTCTCGGGTTCGTCCAGAGTGCTGAGGTATACAGGGCAAGGTTCAGTGTGCTCTTCAAGTGTGTACAACTGGGATACTCTAGACTCAGGGAGGATTATTGGGAATCCCTTAAACCTTCTAAGGAAGGGAATTCTCTCATGTTTCCTCTGGTCTCCTTCTCCCTCTACCCCTGGTTAACCTCCTTCCCTTTCATATGGAACCAGGTCACGAGATCCTGATCTTCAGCTGTGTAGTTGGATAGGATTTTGAGTTTTTTAGGTAGAAACTTATGATTTATTCTACAGTGCTGTGATATACAGGGCAGGCAGTGTGCCCCCTTTAGGTGTGGGGATTTGGGATTCAAGGTGAGCCATTGGGGTATTGGTTATTCCAAGGAGAATTGTCTCCCTTATTCCTCTGGCTTCCACCCCCTCCCCCTCCAATTATCATCTACCTCTTTACTCACCATATAACAATGGTCTAGACTGGTTCCAACTATCCCTGTTTGGTCCCCTCCTGTCCTTTTTAACTTATTATCTTAGATTTATTAAAGGTAGGGACCCCTTTATTCTATTACTCTCCTAATAGGGACTTAGGTCTCTTTTCTCCTTTTCTACGTTCAATAATTGTGGGTTATTCCCCGCTTTGGAGAGTTTTCAGGGCATATCTACACCAACCCACTGGCTACCTCTATGATAGCCTCTGGTTAGGTGTTTTTCCTATTATTTTCGTTTTGCATTAGTTTGTTTACTCTCATGGTTTATTATGCTATTTCTCGATAATTTTAGTGGCATTTTTTTCCATAATAAATGCTTCACCCTTATGTATGAACAAATTTCATTTTAAATAATTGGCCATTTTACAGATGACCAGCTCACTCACTGGTAGCCATCGGAGTATGGTGCTGTGAGTATTAGTACAATCAGGAGAGCTGAATCCGCAAGTGCTCTTTGAGTATGAAAAAGCACAGGTAAGTAAATAAGGTAAGTGTCCCCGTGTATGTAGCACTTGAGTAGGTCCTGGACAAAAAAAATATTCTTGGGGTCATTCCAATTACAAATCTTTGATAGTGAAGGGGTTAAAGTATCTAATGTTTAACTATCTGTTTAACTATATTTTGTATATGTTTTATATGTTTAACTGTATGATATGAAAAGATCATTCTTATGCGGCTGACATTTAGCAAGAAATAACAGTTCAGTTATTCTGCACGGGAAAATTGAGAACAAAAATGAGCTTGTGAGCCAGGTGATAAATAGACCAGAAATATAGATTAGATTAATAGACTGCGTAGATGGATAACAATAAAAGTAATAATATTTAGAGAAATACAAAGTTGCTGGTTATATTGTTTTTTTTGTAATGGAATAAGGTTAGAAAAGGATCTAATATTATATTCAATTAAAGACATTTAATGTGGTCTGCCACATATTTTGAATATTTAGTATTTTTATCCGTGGCCCCAATTTTGTCAGTAGGATTATAAGAGACATTAAAGAGCTATTTAATTAACACGGAAGACTGTTCTAATATTCAACCTATCGAGACACCTTCTAAAGCTTCAAAAAACGTTATTAAAATATAATACAGTCTGTGATTGGAATCTATGTCAAGTGTTTTGAAATTATTAAATCTACTGCTCAGAGAAAGACTTGCAGGTTTCTAACTTTCAGTTTTATTTAGAGATTTCAAATTACATTTTAATTTATTTTCACGTATAATTGTTACCACCTAGTTACGTTTCTGATATGCTCATTTTTTCATCCCTTTTTTTGTTTCTTGTTTTTGTTTTTATGTGCGTATATGTGTGTGTTAATGTTTTTGTTCTAGCAAGGGTTTTTCATGTGCACTCCTTACTTCCCTTACAGTAAGTTATGTTCACTCTTCTTACTACAGTAGTACATGGTCTAGCTACAAAAATTCTAGCATCACTGACAATCATTTCTAGGCTGTATAAGTTTGAAGTTCTGTTAAATTTAGGAATTGTTGTACTGGATCACAACCCATATATTTATTTGACACTATTTAAGAAGAACTGTAAGTCTAATATTCTAGTTGCAGCTATACATAGAGTCACACCTGTAAACCATCTAAAAGGGAACACGACAAAGCAATGCGGGTTGTAAGGGATACCATATAGGTTGTAAGGGATAAGAAGAAAAGGGATACAATATAGCCTAGCAATTTTTTATGAGCGCGCTATTTTTGCAAAGATTCGAAGAAAAACTACAAATGCATAGGAGAGAGACCTATCTTAAGAGTTTTAGAAAAGGTTCCAGAGGTAGATAGGGCTTAACCCTTGAATTAAAATATTAAAGAAACTAATGAGGATGGTAATCCCCTAAAGAAAGGAGGAAAAAACAGCCCCACAGAGAGTACCTCTAGATAAAATACATTGGGATTTTGTTTTAGTCCTGTTTTTCCCAGCACATGGAAAGCGTTGCCATGTAGAATTCAGAAGAATGTTTATAAGATTAAGTAACTTGGCAATAAAGAGTCTAGCAGAATCAGTGTTGCACATACCGCAGGGCAACCCTTTTCACACGTTTACAGAAATATGACAAATTTTTTATGTGTCCCTGAAAACAAGGTGGTTATGGTAACTCCAACTATGAGCACAATATGACATAGATTTCTTTCATCTGATTCATAGAATGTCATGGTATATAGAATTATTTATATCCTGCCGATATAATGTTTTACATGTTTTCTGTTTTAATGTATTTTCGTTCCGGATTTTGAAAACTGTGACGAATCGCCGTTTGTCAAAATTTCTGGCAAATTCAGAAGAATTTTTTTCCCCAATAATCAGTATATGAAAATGTTATCAGGCTGAATTTTGAACAGTCATGTAGAGAGAGAGTATGGAGAAAAGGGTATTTATTAAAGCATCATTATGGATTATGTCTCGTCAATCAAAGACCAAGGTATGCTGCAGCAATCACACTTTTAAGCAAATAATGTATTTTAAAGCACTGATGCCTTCTAAATATGGCGTACTGTCTGCATGATCCCCGAGAAGAGTTCAGAGAGCAATTTAACAGTTTATGGGTTTGTATTTTGTATTTTCATTTTAATTAATGTAAGTTCGGAAGAGTTCAGGAACTTGCTGTCTGTTGTTTTCAGTACCCGAGGCTATCTAGTGCACCAGAACACAGATACGATATACAAAGGACTCACAGAACTTTGATTAAGACTGATAAAGGCCCTGTAACAGAACACAAGCTTTGGTGTTCTTTTTTATATATATAGCCTTTATTCAGTTTTGTGACATTAATCATATTTTTGCAACATCACAGAAAATAAAAACAAACAAGTGAGGCTCACAGTGATTAGGATCAGAAGTCAATAAACACATATTAGTTCATATTATTTAATGTTGCCCTAGCCGTGCAATGAAAACCCAATATATTGAGATGTGTTTATGTAAGTGACTGACCTGGTATCATAGAAAAGATAGGCCACGGTGCACTCAATGATGACCTAAACACAGCTTCCTCTAGGCTATCGGTGTTCCAAATCTTGGATCCCGCAATACATCCAGACATCAAACATAAAACTAAATAGCTTGGCAACACAATATGTCATCAGAAGATGAATCTCTATTTTTATACAATAAAACTCCATCCTCTGAGGCCATTTTTACTATGATGACCTGGGTCCATAGGCTGACACATGGATTCTCATTTCAGTTTGATAAAGTTGTAAGTGGCAAGGGAAATGCAGAAGAAGTCCCCAGATCATTTTTTTTTTTAATTTTCATTAAATAGAATTGTACATAGAAAGAAAAACAGACTGACAGATGGATAAATGGATGGACACACAGACATGTCGACTGGCTGGCATACATGCTTGATATTCACCAGCTCTGTAATAACGTAGGGCCTAATGGAGCTGTGGGTGCAGGCCCATGCTCATGAAGGTCCATTGATCCTAAAAAAATAAAATAAAAAAAATATTTTTATCTACTACTCCTCAAATGCTCTTACTCTAAAATGTTGTGCATAGGGAATATACAATAGGAACTTAGGGGAAAAGCAGTGCAACTAAACCTTTGTGCACTGGCTGACTATCAAATAATACACTTAAATCTGAGTTTGTGCCATGTGCAAATGCTCTTGCTGCTTCTATCTCTCCAACAGCCCAACGTTTTCCTGCTATCATGTGACATTATGATATATCCATTGTTCTGCTACACTCACTACATCCACCTCTTTCTCTCTCCCAGGCTGCAAGAAGGGAAGGAGAGGAGAGGAGAGGACAAGCAAGCCCTGTGGAGACAGGATTCGATTCCAAATCTGTAATTAGTGAGGAGAGGAGATGAGAGCTGTAGGGCTTGTAAGATGTACAGATAGATTGTGTTGAGAGATGAAAGAGAGACATTGACAGTGTAATTGTAAACTTGAAATGTATCTTGCAAGTGTCTCTCCAGTACAACCTCCACAGAACACAAAGTGTAGTTTTTTTTGTGATTTCTGTTTATAAGATTCTGTAATTAGGCCCATCATAAATCTTTCAGCACTGATTAACCCCTACACACTACACACTCTTACTATCAATATTTCTACATATAACATGAGCCATTACAGTATTCTAACACTAACACTAATGATAAACTCCTACACTGCCTTAACACTTACACAAGCACTAGCCCTAACTAAATATTAAAAAAGCGGTACCTTCACTTCACTTGATTTATTATAATGTCTCCAGACCCTGATGGCATTATTTGTTCACAATACGCCATTCATTGTTATAAATTCTTCTATCTATCTGTCTGTCTCCATCTCTCTCTGTCTGCCTTTCTATGTCTGTCTATACCTATCCAACTATCCACCCATCATCCATCTACACACACACACACACACACACACACACACACATTCATCAAACCAATAGCTTCTGGGCATATAAGTTACAATGATCAAGTGGTTCAAAATACAACACACAGAAACAAACAAACATGTGGAGAGACTGACACACTCAAGTGATATCTACACAAAGACATAGTTAGTCACACACAGACACTTACACACATACACAGAAAAAGAGAGTTGGCTTCCATTTGGACAGCAAGTATTTAACTGAAATGCAATAAACTTTCTGATAGTTAACTGACTTTTAGAATGTAGTCCTATTTTGCTTGAGAAAATTGGACACTATTTAAGTAGCAGAATGCGGGCAGTCTTTTATATTTATGGGTTCAGAGCTGAAGAGCAGAGGCGGCTCTCTAATTAGGCGGTTTAGGCGGCCGCCTAAGGCCTCGCGCTGGCTGGGGCCTCGCGGCTGCCTAAACCGCCTAAGGGCAGAGTGTGTCAGGTCCTCGGGCAGTGACCGAGGACCTGACACCAGGAGGGGGCCCGGCGGCTTGCCCGGTATGCCGCCGGGTGCGAGGCCCCTCCTGGCTGCCCGGCCAGCCACCGCAGACACTGGTCTGCAGCTACGCAGTGTGCAGAGCTGCAGACCATGTGACTCGCGAGAATTGGCCAATCAGAGCGTTGCCGCGGGTTACCACGGCAACGCTCTGAAATCTCGCGAGATTACACGGTCTGCAGCTCTGCGGAGCTGCAGACCAGAAGTAATGGCCACCGGACCACCAGGGAGCCCACTGGACCACCAGGGAAAGGTAGGCTCTCCCTCCCCATCACCCCCCACCACCATCACCACCACCCCCAGCCGTACCCCCCACATCACCAACCATCACCCTCAGCCTCACTCACCATCACCCCCCACCAGCCTCAGCCTCGCCCCCTCACCATCACCCCCACCACCCTCAGCCTCACCCCCCCACCATCACCACCCTCAGCCTCACTCACCATCACCCCCACCACCCTCACCATCACCACCCACAGCCTCACCCCCTCACCATCACCCCCACCACCCTCAGCCTCACCCCCCCACCCTCACCATCACCCCCACCACCCTCAGCCTCACCCCACCTACCCTCACCATCACCCCCCACCACCCTCAGCCTCACCACCCCACCCCCCTCAGCCTCACTCACCATCACCCCCCACCACCCTCAGCCTTACCCCCTCACCCTCATCCCCCCATCCTCACCCCCCACCACCCTCAGCCTCACCCCCCACCCTCAGCCTCACCCCCCACCACCCTCAGCATCACCCCCACCACCCTCAGCATCACCCCCCACCACTCTCAGCCTCACACCCCACCACCCTCAGCCTCACCCCCCACCACCCTCAGCCTCATCCCCCACCACCCTCAGCCTCACACCCCACCCCCCTCAGCCTCACACCCCACCACCCTCAGCCTCACCCCCCACCAGCCTCACCATCACCCCCACCACCCTCAGCCTCACCCCCACCACCATCACCACCCCCACCCTCACCCTCACCCCCCACAGCCTCACCACCCCCCATCACCAACCATCACCCCTCACCACCCTCAGCATCACCACCCCCACCACCCTCAGCCTCACCCCCCCACCCTCACCATTACCCCCCACCACCCTCAGCCTCACCCCCCTACCCTCACCATCACAACCCTCAGCCTCACCCCCCCACCCTCAGCCTCACCACCCCCACCACCCTCAGCATCACCACCACCCTCAGCATCACTCCCCCCACCCCCCTCAGCATCACCCCCCTCAGCCTCACCACCCTCAGCCTCACCCCCCACCACCCTCAGCCTAACCACCCCCCACCACCTTCAGCCTCACCCCCCCCCTCAGCCTCACCACCCCCCACCACCCTCAGCATCACCCCCCACCACCCTCAGCATCACCCCCCCGCCACCCTCAGCATCACCCCCCGCCACCCTCAGCATCACCCCCCCGCCACCCTCAGCATCACCCCCCGCCACCCTCAGCATCACCCCCCACCAACCTCAGCATCACCCCCCACCACCCTCAGCATCACCCCCTCACCACCCTCAGCATCACCCTCCATCACCAGCCTCACCCCACTCACCATCACCCCCTCCTTCTCACATCACCCCCTCTCACATTACCCACTCTCACTCTCACATTACCCCCTCTCACTCTCACATTACCCCCTCTCACTCTCACATTACCCCCTCTCACTCTCACTTTACCCCCGCTCCCTCTCACCATCGCACCCCCACTCCCTCTCACCATCGCACCCCCGCTCCCTCTCACCCCCTCTCCCTCTCACCATCGCACCCCCTCTCCCTCTCACCATCGCACCCCTTCTCCCTCTCACCATCACCCCCCTCTCACCATCACCCCCCCCCATACACACACAACACACTTCAAGCAGCTACCCCATACACATAGGGTCTCAGACAAAAACGCAAACATGCTCACAGAGACATACATTCAGACACACAAGGATACTCTCTGTCAGACACACTCTCAGGCACATACACAGGTAGACAGCGCATCAATGTGTATATGTGACACTTTTTTGTTAGTGGGGCCTCATGTTTGCGTTTCGCCTAAGGCCTCATAAAGTCTAGAGCCGCCTCTGCTGAAGAGTCATGAAGGTATGAGAGATGTACTGATAGTATGTTGTTTTCTATGTACATGTAATATTCTCATGTTAGTATGTTTAAGGATTATGTTTTATGGTTTTTATGTCAGACAAATTAAAAACTAAACAGCTCTTTAAATACATTGTGTCCTATCCTCATCCGTACCATAGAAGGGGGCTTCTTAAACTTAGGTTATAGCATATTGACAACATTATCTCTGTTCTATACAAATATCACACTGACATATCTTCAATATAACAAGCATTTTAAAAACACTCTCTTTTGATGGTAAGATTTGCAAAAATGCTTTGAAGTCACTCTTTGAAGACTCCTCTTCATCTCTTTTAGACAGAAATGGAGTAACTAATATATCTACATTTTCCACTTTCTCCCTCACTTCCCTCATTATTAAAATATCTCTATCCTTTTACTTACCTGTTCCCGCTGACACCATCTTCATTGCTCCCTCTCTACTTTCCTCATCTCTGTATTCATCACATGCACTTTAATCATATCCATCCAGCCTTTCTCCACAAACCCCTCCTAAATCATCTAAATACAAGCTCTCACCCCAAACATTTAAATCTTACTCCCACCTTCTCTTCCTTTTCGATCCTACTGCTCCTAGCAGTGATGCCTCCCCAAACCCTGGTCCCTCCTCTACTAAGCCACCTGGTGCTAACACCAGAAACTATTACATTCTCATATACATCCCATGTAACTCTCACTACAATTCCTCCTTTAAGGGACCGTGAAATCAAATTCCATGCATGACCCATTTATCTCACACTCCTTAAACCTACTTGCACTAACAGAAATATGGCTCTCTTCCTCTGATACTGCTACCCCTGCCTCACTATCCTTTGGTGGTCTTTACTTTACCCACAAACCAAGACAGGCTGAGAGTAAAGGTGGCGGTGTAGGATTTATGCTTTCACCCACACATGGACTGTACCTTCCCTACCCTACAGGCCTTCTCCCCAGCTACAGAACAGGAGGTGGCTTCGCACCTCCTGTCCGCTTGATCCAGTACCTTCCCACCATATCAGATTTCTCTCCCCTTGTCTTGTACCATCCTTAACACACATCCTAAACTGCTCTCTTTCATCTGGTGTTGTCCCTGCTCCCCTTAAGCATGCTACTGTCATATCCATCCTAAAAAAGTCATCCCTAGACCAGTCTTCCCCTTCCAACTATTGTCCCATATCCCTGCTTCCTTTTTCTTCAAAACTTCTAGAAAGACATTGTAACGGATCCACTGGCACCCCGACTGGGTACCTCCGTTGAAAGATGCTCCTAGCGCTTCCAGAGGACTCCAAGCACTCCACCAGACACCATAAGCACCGCAGGCTGCAGCTATCTCCCTTCAGAACGAAGCAGGAACAAGCTCTTACAAGAGCTCAGTGATTATAGCAAGGGAATATGCCTAGCATAGCAATCCCTTGTAGCAGATTCCCCCAATAAGACACAGGACTCAAGTTGAGGGTAAAACAGGAACTCTAGACTGGGACACCCAGTCTGGCTTTTATTTCCAACTCACACATACAGGCCACACCCAGGGGGAGGCATAAAATAACCAATGACATAGATGTTACCTCCCACACATCCCCTCCCCTTAGTGTGACACATAATCCCATTATGCATACAGTTTAAAATATACTTTTACACAACTTCCATAACTTTAAAACCATACATCACATTCGCATAAAAATACATATCCACAATCAATCCATTCAGGGGAACAACATATTAAAAAATGGCATGAATCCGACCAGGGGTTTAAAAGTTACTAAAAGTATCTTTTGGGCCTGGGCTTGCAGCATGGCACAATCTGGCTCAAACAGAAGTAAAACATCCCCCACAATGCATCCCGGCTTCCTCCCTTCTGCCCTGGAGATAATTGGAGAAGTAATTCAATTATCTAGGACTAGAGTCAGACTCCATTAACCACATGGTTGCAAAAAGACAGTAAAAGACATAAAATTACCTACTGATACATTTAACACATAAAACACACATTTCTACATATCCCCAGTTTAACTGAACACATAAATACCTACATAATATTTAAGACAGTATTACTGGGATATGTTACAAAGTCTTAAAGGGACATTAGTCCCAAAAGTCCCAATATGTCCATCACTGCTTTTAAAGGGCCAGCAGCAGCAATACAAATTATTACCTGCCCAAATATAGTTTCTAAAGTGCAACACGTCCAGGGGCCATAGTCAGCGGGCAGGAGGCTAGCAACCAGGCTTCTCCAGTTCACAGTGGCGAAGTTGGTTTCGCCACAATTCTCCCCTTTTCCAATTAGACTAACAGGGTATCTGACCTCCTGCCGGTCAGTGCCCTGGTTAGTCCAGCAACCCACCCACAATAAACCGTTACTACACCTGGGTGAGGGAGAATCTTGTCCAGGTTCAGGTGCCTCACCACGGCTGTGTGGGGGACTGGTAGGCTGCCTTGGTAGGTTGCTGAGGGGGCAGAGACCAGCGGTACTCTGTCCTGTTGCCAGCACTACCACGGGAGTAGTCTGGTTGGAGCCTGGTTGCTGGAGACCGACTGTCTCCCCTTGAGTTACACAGCTCTGCTGCTGGAGACCGACTGTCTCCCCTTTAGTTACACAGCTCTGCTGCTGGAGACCGACTGTCTCCCCTTGAGTTACACAACTCTGCTGCTGGAGACCGACTGTCTCCCCTTTAGTTACACAGCTCTGCTGCTGGAGACAGACTGTCTCCCCTTTGGCTAAACAGCCCTGTTGTGGGGGGGCAGGACCGACCGTCCCTACCCCCTGTGCTGGAAGTGCAGAGACCACGGTCCCATCTGCACAGGTGTGGGGCTTACAGTCTCCCCCTGGTACATTAAGCTGCCGCTGGGGAGAGGTGGTAACCAGCTCCTCTCCCATTAGAACACTCTGCCGCTGGGGAATGGAGACTGGGCTCTCTATTACCTGTACATTAATGATCCGCCGCTGGGGAGAGGTGGTAACAATCTCCTCTCCCATACATACTTTCCGCCTTTGTGGAGGGAGACTGACTGTCTCTCCTCCCAATACAGTGCCCTGCTGCTGGGGAAAGGAGACTGGGCTCCCTATTCCCTGCACATCAATGATCCGCTGCTGGGGAGAGGTGGTAGCAAGCTCCTCTCCCATACATACTTTCCGCCTTTGTGGAGGGAGACTGACTGTCTCTCCTCCCAATACATTGTCCTGCTGCTGGGGGGGGAGGTCGATGCTCTCCACTTTCTGTAACTCCAGCTCTAGTTGGGGATCTGGGCCGGTTGCCCAGCATCCCTGTAGGGCCGGTGGAGAGATCTCGGTCCCATCTCCACCTGCCTGCAGGGGGTCCTCCCAGGACCAGTCTATGAGGTCCTCTACCTCGGGTACCTCTGGTTGCTGTTGGGGAGGGAGACCGGTTGTCTCTTCCTCCAATAACCCATTCTGCCGCTGAGGAGTGAGACCGACTGTCTCCCCTCCCTGTAAAACATACTGCCGCTGGGGATCTGGGCCGGGTGCCCAGCATCCCTGTAGGGCCGGTAGAGAGACCTCGGTCCCATCTCCACCGGCCACTTCGGTTTCTTCCTCGTCCCACTCTACCTGTGGCTGGAGTTTCTCCCAACGTGCCCACTGGCCTTCCCTCAACGCCCTGTGTTGTAGGTTCCGGGTCACCATGTCCCACACGAACCGCACGTATTTCTCCTCTGGATTGGGTCCGTAAAACTTCAGGCGCAACCCTACCATCGTGCCAAACTCTAGTACGGAGTAGCTATACGCCATGCTTGCTGTAGCCACTGCTGGTTCCATTATGTTGCTGCAGATAGGGACGCTGCACAACTCCACACGTTACCGGTGTCTCTGAGCTGCTTCTCCTCGCACTAGGACGCCATCCCACCGCTGCCACCAATGTAACGGATCCACTGGCACCCCGACTGGGTACCTCCGTTGAAAGATGCTCCTAGCGCTTCCAGAGGACTCCAAGCACTCCACCAGACACCATAAGCACCGCAGGCTGCAGCTATCTCCCTTCAGAACGAAGCAGGAACAAGCTCTTACAAGAGCTCAGTGATTATAGCAAGGGAATATGCCTAGCATAGCAATCCCTTGTAGCAGATTCCCCCAATAAGACACAGGACTCAAGTTGAGGGTAAAACAGGAACTCTAGACTGGGACACCCAGTCTGGCTTTTATTTCCAACTCACACATACAGGCCACACCCAGGGGGAGGCATAAAATAACCAATGACATAGATGTTACCTCCCACACATCCCCTCCCCTTAGTGTGACACATAATCCCATTATGCATACAGTTTAAAATATACTTTTACACAACTTCCATAACTTTAAAACCATACATCACATTCGCATAAAAATACATATCCACAATCAATCCATTCAGGGGAACAACATATTAAAAAATGGCATGAATCCGACCAGGGGTTTAAAAGTTACTAAAAGTATCTTTTGGGCCTGGGCTTGCAGCATGGCACAATCTGGCTCAAACAGAAGTAAAACATCCCCCACAATGCATCCCGGCTTCCTCCCTTCTGCCCTGGAGATAATTGGAGAAGTAATTCAATTATCTAGGACTAGAGTCAGACTCCATTAACCACATGGTTGCAAAAAGACAGTAAAAGACATAAAATTACCTACTGATACATTTAACACATAAAACACACATTTCTACATATCCCCAGTTTAACTGAACACATAAATACCTACATAATATTTAAGACAGTATTACTGGGATATGTTACAAAGTCTTAAAGGGACATTAGTCCCAAAAGTCCCAATATGTCCATCACTGCTTTTAAAGGGCCAGCAGCAGCAATACAAATTATTACCTGCCCAAATATAGTTTCTAAAGTGCAACACGTCCAGGGGCCATAGTCAGCGGGCAGGAGGCTAGCAACCAGGCTTCTCCAGTTCACAGTGGCGAAGTTGGTTTCGCCACAGACATGTCTTTACTCGTATGGCTCACTTCCTAAATTCCAACTCCCTCCTCGATCCTCTTCAATCTGTCTTTCGCCCCCTCCACTCTGCTGAGACTGCTCTTATTAAAATTACAAATGACCTAATCACAACTAGATCCAAAGGCCACTGCTTCATACTAATTCTTCTTGACCTCTCTGCTGCCTTTGACACTGTTGATCATGTCCTCCTTCTCCAAACTCTTCAATCCCTCGGTTTCTGTGACACTGTCCTCTCGTGGTTCTCCTTCTATCTCTCCCAACATTCGTTCAGTGTCTCCTTTTGCAAAGACACCCCCTCCTCTCGCCCTGTCTCAGTTGGAGTCCCTCAAGGATCTATTCTTGGTCCCCTTCTGTTTCTTCTTTATACTGCCTCTTGGCAAACTCCTTTGGATACTGCTACCATCTGTATGCCGACGACACCCATATATCTCTCTCCTCCCCTACAACGTGTAACTGCTTGCCTTTCTTCAATCTCTGTTTGGATGTCCTCCCACTTTCTAAATCTCAATCTCTCTAAAACTGAGCTTGTTATTTTTCCCCCTCATAATGCTGATCCTCCTCCTTTGTTTTCCCTGCAAGTTGACGGTACTTGCATTAGTACATCCTTGCAAGCTTGTTGTCTTGGTGTTATCTTTGAACCTGGACTCACCTTTGCGCCACATATCCGGTATGTTGCTAAAACCTTTCGATTCCACCTTAAAAATATTGCCCGCATCCGACCCTTTCTCACGCAAGATTCCTCCAAGGAGCTTGTTTATGCTCTGGTAATCTCTCGCATGGACTACTGTAATTCTCTCCTAGTCGGTCTCCCCAAAAGCCAAACTGTCCCACTACAATTGGTAATGAATGCTGCTGCAAGGCTGATCTTTCTCACCTGTCACTCCTCCCATACTTCGCCCCTCTGTCGATCCTAACATTGACTTCCTGTATCCTATAGGTGTCAATTGAAAATACTAACCCTTATCTATAAATCTCTAACCAACTCTAACCCCTCTTACATTTTTTTCCTTATTCATAGATATGCCCCTTATCTGTCCTTCTGCTCTGCCGGTGACCTTCTCCTGTCCGCTGCTCGCACCCTTAGTGCTAACTCGCGTTTGCAGGACTTCTCGCAGGCGGCTCCCTTTTTAACAACCTGCCTACCCCCATCAGACTCTCCCCTAGTCTTCAATTATTTAAGAAGTCCCTCAAAGCACATCTATTCAGAAATGCTTATGGACTCCCAGAGTAACTTATCTATACTTATATATAGATCTGTCTCTCGCTCTCCTAAAAGAGCCATACTCCACTCTCACCTCCAGCTCTGCTACTTTTCCACCTTGTTTGGTGGCTGTCACCCTTGCTGCCCTGTTGTGTATTTGTACCCCACCTCCTCTAGCCTGTAAGCTCGTTTGAGCAGGACCCTCATCTACCTATTGTTTCTGTGTCACTGTGTAATTGTCTCATTTATTCTAAATATACCCCTTTCATAATATTGTAAAACACTGCAGAATTAGTTGGCGCTATATAAATACCAATAATAATAATAATAATAAATATGAATTATTGGTACCAAGTATACAACAAATCCATGAACTGTTTTGCATTTATTAACGTATTCAACTAGGTTGTATCTTCTGTAACCCTTTTACATTAGACACTCTATCACGGACCCTGAAGAAACTGATTTATATAACATACGTTTTCAGAAATAGCCAGCGCATACCTTGTGGTCTTTCATTTTAATGATTTTGTTTGCTCATAGATTATATCAAACTACATTTAAAAACATATAAAGCATACAAAACACACAGAAATATTTTCACAGATACATTCCTTTTTAATCAACTTTTTCAAGTTGTTGAAAGTTAAAAAGAGATTTTACATAGCCAGCTAAGTGTTCAAACATTTGCAAACCATACCCAACGAGTGGGAAAATAAAATGGAATAGCTTATACTAATTCATCTCTAACAGCATTAACAATTTAGTGAGCTATATTTCTAAATAACTTTACCAGTGCATACAAATTATCTTTTAATGACTTGCTTTAAAGTTATTGAAATGTAAGTCTAGCTATAATATAAAGGGAAATCAAGCATGGGCAACACAATGGATTAATCATTATCTCCCCATAAAATAGTTATCTTCGTTACAATTCTCTGCATTGCAGAAAGTAGAGAAATCTGAAAAAAATATTTCATCTACTCAGCTGTAATTTATTCTTCAAAATACTTCTCCATTGGAAAAAATAATCAACATTTTGTTATTACCTTATTGGAACTTTATAGAAGGTAAAAATAATAACTGTGAGTTAAATAACTGTAAAATAAGGAAAATTAATCATTGAAATATACATTTAGATTAAAGGGACACTCCAGGCACCCAGACCACTTCTGCTCATTGGAGTGGTCTGGGTGCCAACTCCCACTACCCTTAACCCTGCAAGTGTAATTATTGCAGTTTTTTATAAACTGCAATAATTACCTTGCAGGGTTAAGTCCTCCCCTAGTGGCTGTCTACTAGACAGCCACTAGAGGGAACTTCCTGGTCCCTATCACGCTGTGTGAGGACCTCAAGCGTCGCTCTATTCCCCATAGGGAAGCATTGAAAATCATTTTCAATGCTTTCCTATGGGGTGCGCCAATGCGCATGCGCGGCATTGCCGCATTAGGTCTCCTCGGCCGGTGGGCGGGATCAGTCTCGCCCACCGGCCGACAGAGGAAGAAGGTGGAGCGGCGGGGGAGGAGCAGGCAGCGACGTGGGACATGTCGCTGCCTGATGTAAGTGACTGAAGGGGTTTTCACCCCTTCAGTAACCGGGTATTGGGGGGTGGGAGGGAGAGGGACCCTCCAGTGCCAGGAAAACGGATTGTTTTCCTGGCACTGGAGTTTCCCTTTAAGTAAAAATACAATTGTGGGTTAAATATAACAAAGAAATGTGTTGGTAAATATATATTTTGAAAGATGCGGTGAGCTTTGGTAATTCACTCAAGTGGTTAAAAATTTCATTCCAGCCCTTCAAAAAGCAATAAAAAACAGAATTTGACCTTTACATTCCTTGTACCTTCATGACTCTGCAGTTCTGAACCCATAAATATAAAAGCCTACTCTCTGTGTGCTAACTACAAATGGTCCAATTGCCTCAAGCAAAAATATGACTGCATTCTAAAAACCAGGGATAAGGATAAAGCACACTGCTAAGTAATGCACAGTATATTACAGATGCCTGGTTTTAGACTGAAAACTGTAATAGTGGTATTTGTACCACAGTGATATATATTTATATTACATTGTGACATTGTGGCATCTTTGGGAAGCTAAATTCCTACAAATCACATCAGGTCACTTAAAAATGCCCTAATGGGGTGGCAGGGCCTGCTGCCATGCTGACCGGTTGCAGGTTGCAGAGGCTTCTGTAAAATTTAATCTGCTTTGGCGGAATACTCAGGTTCCATGTTTAGGTTGAGGAGTTACCTCATGTGTTTAGGCAATTGTCGGTGCCACCATGGTCCCTGTAGTCTGGAGTTTCGAGGCCCCTAAGGGCTATGCAATGGTTTGGAATCTGCAGCCTATGAGGACAAAGAGCGGATGGCTGCTCTTCTGTTTATATGCCTGACTGCCATATAACGGCCTTGTGACATGCCTCACAGGTCCCGCTTCCCCTCTATGGGCGGGGGGTTTATCACGGTTCCCACTGGAGGGACTCATTGCCTAGCATCTGCCCTCATCAAGCCTACTCAGCAGAACATAACCCACACCTGATCGACAAAATGGTGGCAATGCAGCCTACACTGAGCACAACAAAATCTCCTGCCTGCAGACAGCTGTGCCAGCATGAATACCTGCTAATTACAACTCCTATGACATACAGGCACTGCATTCCTGGGCCGTGAATCCCCAGAGGTAATACCTCAAACCACAGCCCCATGCCTGGAAAAGATTATGGAGTTAATAGTATGAAAATCTATTCATAAACAGAACTATCCATAGGACCAGAGGTCACCCATTTAGACGGGAAGAAAGGAGAGTTAGTCTGAGGGTGTCGGAAACACAGTTTAGTGGACAGAGCCCAAGTTGCAGGTAGCTGCAGAACCAAGTTTGCAGTACCAAAGGGTTAGAGGAAGAGAGTAGTCGGGGAAGCCAAAGATCAGGACAGGCAGCACAGGTTCAGAAGCGATGATACAGGCAAGGGTCAAAATCAGGAACAGGATCAGGATACAACAGGAGAGTCTCTGAAGGTCTTTACACAATCAGTAGCACAGTACAACCGAGCGAAAAAGTGTAGGGTGTGTGTGTGACGAAACCAATCTCGCCACATTGTATTGGAGGAGCATGGTTGCCTGCCTGCTGCCTTTGGACTATGGCCCTGGGAGATTGGGCCCTTTACAAACAGTGTTCGGCCCTTTTATTACTATGGGAGAAGAATTGACACTTTTTATGGGGCACTTCGGATGCAGACGAAGTGCCGAAGTTACCGAAGTGCCGGAGTTTCCGAAGTTGTCGAAGTCGTCGAAGTGACCGGCATCGGACAAAGGACCACGTGGCGGCGGCCATTTTAACTCGAACATCGCCGACCCGCACCATCGACTTCACTTCGACACTTCGACTAAAGTCGAAGTACTGGCCATACTTCGAACGGGACTTAGCCGTTTTTATGCTAGAAAGTGACCGACCGCACAGCCCAAATCCATGGAACTGTTTTGGGCAAGAAAAGGTGCTTGCGGTCGGTCATAAAAGGACTTTCGTGTAACTTTTTATTTACTGTAGGGATTCGTATGATTTTTGAGAGTGGTTATGTTTAAAGTATGCTGAGTCTGAATATGTGATTGTTATGTGGATACGATGTATGGTTGTAAAGTTATGAAAGTTATGTAAAAGTACATTTTGAACTGTACACATAATGGGATTAAGTGTCACACTAAGGGGAGGGGATGTATGGGAGGTAACATCTATGTTATTGGTTATTTTATGCCTCCCCCTGGGTGTGGCCTGTATGTGTACTCATGTAATAAAAACCAGGCTGGGTGCCCAGCACCTCAGACCACTGCTTGACCCCCAACACGGAGCCTTGTCTCGTTCTTGGGGGGATTCACGGTATGCTGTTGGAGATTGATTGCTAAGGAGTGTAAGCTGATGTCTGCTTTTCCTATTCATCTGCTAGCAGCTATTCGTGAGGTTCCAGCTGGAGTGCTACCTTATTCACCTATATCCAGTTCGTGAGTTTTGGTGCTTTTACAGTAGCTGTGCCTTTTTGTGAAAAGGGGATTATCGCCTAAACGGATTTTTCCCCTTTTATGCTGAAACGGTCCGTAACAATTGGTGGCAAGCGGCGGGATCGTTCCTACAGCCAGAAGGACAGCTACAGAACACCATTGCTTTGGATTTTTACAATTTGAGGGCAACGCATGTCCCAGTACAGCGACCCTAAAAGCAACAGCATGGAACCAGCAGTGGAGTACGATGAGGGTGACATGGATGACCAGGATGCATTAAGGAAAGGCATCTGGTACCAGGCACTGGGCATTGTGGAATACCAACGAGGTGAGAGACTTCCCAAGGAAGATCAGCGTTTGCAGGAGCGACTAGCCCTGCGGATGCCCTTCCTGGGAGAGCAGCCCAGGGAGGAATGGGTAAAAGAATTGGAGCTCCGGGTATGGCAGGAGATGTGGCTGGAGGATGCCTACCAGGCGCTTTGGTGGTATGTTGCACAGCACCTGCCCTGGACAGCCGAGCATGACAAGCCAGAGGGAGAGGAGTTTGATGGTCCTGGCTTGTTATGGGAGTCTTTCTCAGAGCCTGAATTTGGGAGCCCCACACAAGCCCGGTTCAGTGATCTCTTTGAGTGGAGAGAGAGCAGGTATGACTGGGACGACACTCAGGAGATAGAGCAAGACCTGGTCCACCTAGTAACCCGAGAGATGGAGCTGGAACAGGGCTACCAAAATCTGTTCCACTCCAGTGAGAAGGCTAAGCAGGGAAGCGCAGGCCCAGATCCAGACCCCTTCAGCTGGGAAGATATTGTACAGTTTTACTGGGAAGAACCCCAGGTGGCTAGTGGAGATGGGACCGAGGTCTCTCCACCGGTCCGGCAGGGAATTGGGAGCCCAGTCTCCATTCCCCAGCGGCAGTGTAAAGTGCAGGGAGAGAAGAGCAGTATCCTCCCTCCCCAGCGGCAGGCTGAGTTACAGGGGGCAGAGGTAGTTGTTCCTGCCCCCCAGCAGCAGAGTGATATGCCAGGAGGGCAATGTAAAGTGCAGGGAGAGGAGAGCAGTATCCTCCCTCCCCAGCGGCAGGCTGAGTTACAGGGGGCAGAGGTAGTTGTTCCTGCCCCCCAGCGGCAGAGTGATGTGCCAGGAGGGCAATGTGAAGTGCAGGGAGAGGAGAACAGCGTCCTCCCTCCCCAGCGGCAGGCTGAGTTACAGGGGGCAGAGGTAGTTGTTCCTGCCCCCCAGCAGCAGAGTGATATGCCAGGAGGGCAATGTGAAGTGCAGGGAGAGGAGAGCAGCCTCCTCCCTCCCCAGCGGCAGGCTGAGTTACAGGGGGCAGAGGTAGTTGTCCCTGCCCCCCAGCAGCAGAGTGATATGCCAGGAGGGCTATGTGGAAAACAGGGAGAGGAGAGCAGCGTCCTCCCTCCCCAGCGGCAGCGTGATTTTTCGGGAATTGGGAGCCCAGTCTCCATTCTCCAGCGGCAGAGTATCCAGCAGGGAATAGAGAGCCCTGTCTCCTTTCCCCAGCGGCAGGACTCTGTATTGGGAGGAGAGACAGTCGGTCTCCCTCCGCAAAGACTAGAAATATGTATGGGAGAAGAGCTTGTTACCACCTCTCCCCAGCGGCGGATCATTAATGGACAGAGTGTTCTATCGGGAGAGGAGCTTGTTACCCCCTCTCCCCAGCGGCAGCTTAATGTACCATGGGGAGACTGTAAACCCCCCACCAGTGCAGATGGGACCGTGGTCTCTTCACTTACCACACCTTACCACAGATGGGACCGTGGTCCTACCCCCCCACGACAGAGCTGTGTATCCAAGGGGGAGACAACCGGTCTCCCCCCTCAGCAGCAGAGCTATGCAACTAAGGGGGAGACAGTCCGTCTCCAGCAACCAGGCTCCAACCAGACTACTCCGGTGGTAGTGCTGGCACCAGGACAGAGTACCGCTGGTCTCTGCCCACTCAGCAACCCACCAAGGCAGCCTACCAGTCCCCTACACAGCCGTGGTGAGGCACCTGGACATGGACAGACTTCCCCTCTACCCAGGTGTAGTAACTATTTATTGTGGGTGGGCTGTACTGTTTTTTTTGCTTTGTGGGTGGGTTGCTGGACTAACAAGGGCACTGACCGGCAGGAGGTCATGTACCCTGTTAGTCTTTTTGGAAAGGGGAGAGATGTGACGAAACCAATCTCGCCACATTGTATTGGAGGAGCCTGGTTGCCTGCCTGCTGCCTTTGGACTATGGCCCTGGGAGATTGGGCCCTTTACAAACAGTGTTCGGCCCTTTTATTACTATGGGAGAAGAATTGACACTTTTTATGGGGCACTTCGGATGCAGACGAAGTGCCGAAGTTACCGAAGTGCCGGAGTTTCCGAAGTTGTCGAAGTCGTCGAAGTGACCGGCATCGGACAAAGGACCACGTGGCGGCGGCCATTTTAACTCGAACATCGCCGACCCGCACCATCGACTTCACTTCGACACTTCGACTAAAGTCGAAGTACTGGCCATACTTCGAACGGGACTTAGCCGTTTTTATGCTAGAAAGTGACCGACCGCACAGCCCAAATCCATGGAACTGTTTTGGGCAAGAAAAGGTGCTTGCGGTCGGTCATAAAAGGACTTTCGTGTAACATTTTATTTACTGGAGGGATTCGTATGATTTTTGAGAGTGGATATGTTTAAAGTATGCTGAGTCTGAATATGTGATTGTTATGTGGATACGATGTATGGTTGTAAAGTTATGAATGTTATGTAAAAGTACATTTTGAACTGTACACATAATGGGATTAAGTGTCACACTAAGGGGAGGGGATGTATGGGAGGTAACATCTATGTTATTGGTTATTTTATGCCTCCCCCTGGGTGTGGCCTGTATGTGTACTCATGTAATAAAAACCAGGCTCGGTGCCAAGCACCTCAGACCACTGCTTGAACCTCAACACGGAGTCTTGTCTCGTTCTTGGGGGGATTCACGGTATGCTGTTGGAGATTGATTGCTAAGGAGTGTAAGCTGATGTCTGCTTTTCCTATTCATCTGCTAGCAGCTATTCGTGAGGTTCCAGCTGGAGTGCTACCTTATTCACCTATATCCAGTTCGTGAGTTTTGGTGCTTTTACAGTAGCTGTGCCTTTTTGTGAAAAGGGGATTATCGCCTAAACGGATTTTTCCCCTTTTATGCTGAAACGGTCCGTAACAGTGTGCGACTTAAATAGGGAAAGTGGGTGGTCTTATTAATTGAGGTTCCACCCTGGTCTCCACCTCCTGTACCTTTAAAAGGCCCTGTGTTGGCGCCCGCGTGCCCTCTGATTCTCATGAAGTTCTTCCTTCTGTGTGGTCGCACGTGGAAGCAGCAGTGTTCTCACAAACAGTCTTCTGTTCTTGCTGCGTTCGGAAGTCGGCGTTTGTACAAACAGAGTTCTGTCTGTAGTATAGGTAAGTAGCGTTAGCATGAACAAAGGTGACGCTCATATGCATGGAGTTCTTCCTTCTGTATCTCTTAAGTGGCGTTCGTGTGAACAGAGGTGCTGTTTGCATGAATGTGGGTGGTCGGCATGAGTGCTTGAACCGACCGCGCTGCCTGGGGGTCGCGCTCTGACATGGCGGCCTCGTGGAGTGAGTGAGAGACACAACGTGGGAGGGCGAGGTAGGTGAGTGAGGGGATAAGGACCTTATAGAGGCAAAGGATATGGTTCTTTGCAGTAAGATCAATAAGGATGTGGAATTCTCTGCCTGGTTTTATTAGAGTCTATTATCTAAGTTTTTGTCAGAGTTTGTACAGATGTTTTCTGTACAGATGTTTTACAGCAAGTGGATTAGTTATTGTAAAAACAAAATATTGAGAGATATAAATTTTAATATGTGGGGTAACAGCTGCTTGATTCAATGAGAGATCTGACTAATAAAGTGTTAAAAAAAATTAAAGGGATAAAAACCCTCTTTTAGACTTACATTATTCCTCAGCACTGGTTCTCTCTCTCTGCGTCCTCTGATGTCAGCTCTTAAGGAGAACCTAATGCATATGTGCCGCAACCACATTACCCTCACACACACACACATCACTGCTGCATTCCATGATGGGCCGGTAGGGAGATCAAAGATCTCCCTCACTGGCCCACTATCACTAACAAGCGGCTGGGGAGGGAGGGAGAGAGGACCCTGTGGAACTCTATCTTGCAGCTCTGCCAGGTTCCTCTAGCGAGATCCGGAGCGTTGCCATGGCAACACACCCGATCTTGCAAGAGTAAACTCTAGCCTTGCAGGCTAGAGTTCACTCACCACTAGCACCACCAGGAATGGCAGCACAGTACCCCCCTTCCAGGCTAAAGGGAGAAGGGAGAGGGGGATATAATGCCTGTTTTTTTGTTTTTTTTCCCCAACACACAATCCCTCCTGACATACAGACACACACATCACCCTCACACACATTACTCTCACACACATCACCCTCACACACAGTACTCTCACACACATCACCCTCACACACAGCACCCTCACACACATCACTCTCACACACAGCAACCTCACACACATTACCCTCACACACATCACCCTCTAACACATCACGCTCACACACAGCACCCTCACACACATTACCCTCACACACAGCACTCTCACAAACATCACCCTCACCCACAGCACTCATACACAGCACTCACACACATCACCCTAATACACAACACTCTCTCACCCACATTACCCTCACACACACACATCATCCTCACACACAGCACTCTCACACACACATTACCCTCACACACACACACAGCTCCCTCTCACACACACATTACCCTGACACACACACACTACCCTCATGCACATGCACACAGCTTCCTCTCATACACACATTTCCCTCACACACACACACATCACCCTCACATGCACACACTTTACCCCTCACACACACACATACTGCATGTAGCGGAGCTGCAATAATTAAACCAATATCTCCACTGGTAGTCTGCAAAACATAAACAAAAGCGTAATTCAGCAGTATAATCCCAATTCCCCCAGTAACCGGACAATACACAGTTCTGGGAGTCAACTGTTTAATGGGAGCCACACACGGCCTTTTATGTGAGTCCCCATGCAAGGGTTTCCTAAATCACATTCCAGGGGCATTCCCCACTGGACCTGAGAGGGGACAGGACAAAATACACAACATAATTACCTCTCAGGTCCAGGACATGTACATTAATAAACACCCCAAAACACCCCTTTAACAATAAGGTACCCCCTTAAGTCCTATATCCCAGAGTAGCCTGGATTTGAGCGCCCAAAATATCCCGAAAGCACTCAGTTCCCACGAATGCAGCCGAAATGCCACCGGGGTATAGATTAGACCGACCACCCACAAGATGTCTGCCCAAAATAGTTCCATGAATTTATGTGGAGCAGTTGGTCTCTTTCAGGAGTATGAAAAACAATAAAGTAACAAATGTAACTGTTCATCTATCCGTTGGTTGTGTGCCCCTCATTCGGGAGTTTGCTCCTAACGAATACCGCGCTTTTCAGGTGAATGGAACCGAACACACGTAGAGGTGGAAGTCCCAGTAGTGTTTGCGCCATTGAGTATCCGATTATAGTTCCATGCACTCGATGACCAAACACCACTGTAAGTGTTCGCGGCTAAAGATGGCTGCTGCCATGTGTTCAGTCATATGAATGACGGCCACCCAGCTGACCGCCTAGAATGTTGTGGTTTCTAAGTGTGAAGGAGGTTAAGAGGGTCAATTGGCAGCACACGACTCCCCTGTGTGGTCTAACTATTTGGGAGTTTGTTCGGTATACGAAAAATACAGTTATAACTTGTTCAGCGGACCCCAATTTCCGAACCAAATAAGTCCATGATTTAAAAGGAAGGCACATAATCCAAATAGTGGCTGGTTCCGCCACACTGCACACCTCGCATACACACATACTGCACCCCTCACATACACTCTACACCCCTCACATACACACTACCCCATCACATACACACAGAACCCCCTTGCACCCTTCACACACCGACTGCACACTCCACTGAACCCTTCATTCACACACACTGCACTCCTCACACATACACAGAGAACTCCCCCAAACACAGGTCACCACACACACACACACACACAATGCTTCCAAACACACACACACACATATATATATATACACTACAGCACCCCTCACACACACACTGTCCCCTCACACACATACTGCACCCCTAAACACATTACATTACAGACACACACTAGATCCCTTACCCAACTCGAGATCATCTACACACACTAGATCCCTAAATACACTCTGAATCCACTAAATAAACACACTCACTAGATCTATCATACACATTCTGAGTCCTTCAAACATACACTAGACCCCTTCACACTCTGGATCCCCTATACACACACACTAAATTCCTTGTAAGCAAACACATACTACATTCCCTAAGCCAGTGGTGCGAAAATTGATCCATGGGCCCCCCCCCGCACGCTTACTCTGCGCAGGCCGGGAACGCAACACATGGCGGCGGGCACCTGGTCGCAGGGGTTGCAGGGCTGCGAACGCGGTATGCAGATGCACACACACTTAAAGGACCACTACAGACACCCAGATCACATCAGCTCAATGAAGTGGTCTGGGTGTCAGGTCCCTCTAGTTTTAACCCTGCAGCTGAAAGCATAGCAGTTTCCAGCCTCTAGTGGCTGTCTCACTGACAGCCGCTAGAGGAGCTTCCGCAATTCTAAGACACTGAACGTCCATAGGATAGCATTGAGTAACACTCACAGTAACACTAACACACACAGTAACACACAGTAACACTAAAACACACACTAACACACACAGTAACACTAACACACACACTAACACTCACAGTAACACTAACACACACAGTAACACACACACACTAACACACACAGTAACACACACAGTAACACTAACACACAGTAACACTAACACACACACTAACACACAGTAACACTAACACTCACAGTAACACTAACACTCACAGTAACACTAACACAAACACACACTAACAAATTTTTTTTTTATTTAATCCCCCCAGCCTCCTTACCTTTTGGAGTAAGTAACACTCACAGTAACACTAACACACACAGTAACACTAACACACACTAACACACACACTAACACACACACTAACACACACACTAACACTAACACACACAGTAACACTAACACTCACAGTAACACTAACACACACACACACACTAACACTTTTTTTATTTAATCCCCGCAGCCTCCTTACCTTTTGGAGTGCTGAGGGGATTCCCTGGGGTCCAGTGGTGCTGCTGGGCTCCTGGGGGGCCGGTCACCCGGTGGGCAGTCAGGCTGGCGGGCGCGAGGGAGCACTCTCCCCTGAGTGCTTCCTCTTCAGCTCCCTCGTGCGCCGCGTACTGATACCGGCGCTGGAAGATAACGTCATCTTCCGGCTCCGGTATCAGTACGGTGCGCGAGGGAGCTGAAGAGGAAGCACTCAGGGGAGAGTGCTCCCTCGCGCGCCCGCCAGGTGTAAGCAGGGCCAGCCTCGGGGGGGCCGGAGGTGGCCGGCTCCTGGGCCCCCCAGGAGAAGAGGCTGGCCCAGTATGTACATACCAGGTCACAGGGGCGGCCGGGCCCCCTGGTGGGCCGGGCCCGGTCGCAGCCGCGACCCCTGCGACCCTGGTATGTACGCCACTGCCCTAAGCACACACTACAAGCCCTACAAACACTACATCACCTATACACACATACACACACTATATGCACACACTTGATACATCCCCTATACACACACTCTCTACAGGCCCTAGCCACACATGCATTACATTACACCACAAACACAACCGACCTTATTACGCAATACCACAATGTAATCAGCTCACTCTACACACACACAATCCCACAAGCAGGCACCAAACACATGCACAATACTCTTTCCTGGTCCTTTTGTCTCCTGGTATCCCATTTATAGAGACACCAGAGACAAATTGCAAGGAAACACAATGCAAGCATGTTATTAAATTTGTTTGCACTGTGCAGAACAAAAACAGGGCCTTTTTCTCATGCTAGAGCTCTTCAGCAAAGCTCTGCGCATGGTCTGCCCTGGAAGAGCATTGAACCAACAAGTTCACTTTAAGAGGGGGCGTGCTTGTCATTGGTGATGACAAGACACCCCCTCTCTGCCTCACCCCCTTCTTAGTGGGCCACTGTGATTCAAAAATGCCAGAGCCAATTTTTTTTCCAAGTCCGGCCCAGACTGAAGGTGTGGCTAAGGCAGAGATTACACACTTCCTTCTAGCCATTCTAAGCCATACCAGTATTGTGATAGCTGACACCACTGACAGCCCCAAGCCAATCACAGCCGCCAATTGCTGTTCAGACTAATACGTCCTCATTAGATCTAGCAGCACAGGTAATGAGATGCTGGAAACTCTCGTTTAGCATTTACATCATTTTTTTTTATATACATAGTTACATAGCTGGGAAAAGACTTGTGTCCATCAAGTTCAGCCTTCCTCCCATATGGTTTTGCTGTTGATCCAAAAGAAGGCAAAAAACCCAGTCTGAAGTGCTTCCAATTTTGCAACAAACTGGTAAAAAAAATCCTTCTTGACCCCAAAATGGCAGTCAGATATCTTCTTGGATATCTAAAACATTAAAAATGGTTTAATGTTGATTTAGAAGGGCGGCGCCAGGGCACTACACTATAACCACTACAATGAGATGAAGCAGTTAGAGTGCCTACATTGTCCCTTTAAGCAATGTAATCTTTGGCACAGATCCAGCATCATGCTAATACTGATATATTTCAATATTGTTGTGTTGGTATACTTTCTTATTAATATTTCTCATTTGTATATTATATTGTTTGTTTTATTCCATGTAAATGTGAATTAAATTATCATTAATGTGTTCGGCACAGCTTTATCATGGCTTCTATTGTACTTTAATAGTTTTACTCCTCTATCTTTTCCTAGCTTATACTTCACTGAAATTACAAGGTTGATGTAAAAGGGCAAATTCTGACACAAGCTATGTTAATTATCGTATGCAGCTGCTGAATGCCAGCAACTTTCAAATTAATTGCAACCTATAGTTGTTAATAACTAATCACTGAGTATTAATCACAAGGTCATAAACTATTTTAAAATGCCTTTCGGAGTTCGTTTGCTTTTGGATACTTATATTGATTCTGTTTGAAATGTTTCAACTACAATGTGATTTAAAATATAAAATGTAAAATGTATTCTGACAATACTCATCCTTAGTGCTTTATCCAAATATGGAAATATGCACAGATTGTTGTCCATTGGCAATCAATAGAGGCTTTAAATTATTTTCTATGATGATATATTTTTTTTAAATATCCAGGCCTGTTTTCTTGACGTTTGTAGCAGCATAGGACTGGAATTTTCTCTTGTGTGTTTAATAATGTTAAAGAGACACTATAGTCAGCAAAACTACTTTCCCTAACATTTAGGAGTTAAATCACTTTTTTTTCTGCTCATGCAGCCCTAGCCACAACTCCCCTATCTGTGACTGACACAACCTGCATTCAAAAGATGGTTTCATTTTTCAATCAGATGTTGACTTACTTTAGAAGTTTTATCTCCTGCTCTGTAAATTGAACTTTATTCACAGACAGGAGGTTCCTGCAATGTCTGAAAAGCTGAAGTGCCAGAGATAAATCATTCTAAATTAAACAGCATGTGCAATAAAAAAAGTGTAAAGATGAGATCTTTACAGGAAGTGTTTAGGTGGGCTGTCTGTGTCACATGCAGGGAGGTGTGGCTATGAATTTATAAACCTAGTGATTAACTTCTAAATGGCAAATAATTAAGCAGTGAGACTGCATGGGCAAGATCTATATACCAAACCTGCCTCCTCCAGCTAAAGTTGTTTTGGTGACTAGATTAGTGTCTAGTCACCAAACAGCTTAGGCTAAACTTATATCTAATTGTATACAAAATAAAATAGATAATTGCCTTTTTAAGCGCAAAACTATTGTTTCCAATATGTTATACATCAGGCCAATACTATTTTGTGCCAGAATACTATGCTAAATTTTACTTGTACTTTCGATATGTTTACTGTGTTGCAGTAATTGTGTAATGTATCTTTGCACGGTACTTGCATGTTTAAATATCATATTGTTTTAGGATTTGTCTAGATGTCAGCATTTTATGTGATCTCTGCCTTACCGTGGATGGGTTAATCAATGTGTTGATTGTTAATTAATTGAAAAACGTGTATAATGATAGGGATATCCTCAAATTCTGATGACAGGTTTTATGAATAGCTTAGAATTGTAAAGAAAATAAAAAAAATACATTTATATTTATTATATATATATATATATATATATATATATATATATATATATATATTTTTTAATTCTTTATTTTTGTTGTGCACAAAATCAACAGGTAGCCTTGGTGCGCCACAACAGCGACATCAGGGTAAGATAGCAGTCATTTGTATTACATGTTGTGGCATTCATTGAACAGGCACATTTTTAAGGATATGTTTTAACAAAGATTAACATTTTAGTTTTCAGTGAAGGAAAGTTATACAGATAGGCTAATCATATGTCGCCTCAACATGGGCACGGATCACTAAACATATTTAAAGCAGTAAACGACACATGAGGAACATGCACTATTTCGTAAGATATGTTTAAACAGGCTTCAACCCTCTAGATGTTAGGTGGGGGAAAGCTACTAAGTATTAGGTTTTTTAAATTTGAGTTATATAGATAGCAAGCTTAACTTTGCAGTATAGCCCCTTTCAAAAAGGCTTGTAGCTGGGCTTAATGAATCATCCTGGGAGTGAGGCAGGGTTTAAAGGCCCAGTGGGGTTTGTGAGTACAGGCTGTGGATTAACATTTCAAAGGTACTGGGACACAAAGAATAAACATAGGTAACCATGCAAGGTAAGAGTTATGGGTGGCATACATTTTCTTCTATACAGGAGGGATTCAGGAGACCTTCATATGCTACTATAAAAGAGGGAAACATAAATATACTGGGCTTCTGGTCACACATTTAAATGAGTTAACTCGGAAGCCGAACACAAATAAATGATTTAGAGGCCTGCGCGCCTCACCAATTGCTGTATAAATGGAGATCTGCGAGTCCCAGAATGCATATAGTTGATTAACTCTTATTATATGATGAAAGTAAAAACGAAAATAAAAGTCTTACATAAAAAATGAGAAATTACCTCCGGGTAATGAGAGTCTCTGCGTTATGAGCAGGGGCACAGGCTGTGAGCCGTGTAACATGTCAGTCTAGGCTGCTTCAGCCGATGCCTGTTTTGGAGGCCTTTTCTGCATACCTGGGGCAGTGTTTTTCATGCTTAATTGCTTGGAGCGGTGTCATCCCCAATGTGTAGGGCACCTGAGGGGGTCTTGGCTTCACCGATCTCCTCTGCTTTCTAGCTTTGCGTGAGAGAGGTGAGCGCTGAGCTCTCCTGTGGTCTGCATCCAGGCGGTGAAGGTGGAAGAGGTTCAGTGGGTACTGTCCCAACCTCCGCGGTTGCGCCCGGTCCCAGCATGTAGTAGGGAGCGGTTCCTGTGAGGTCCTCCCCGCTTGCTTTGATGGCAGGCTGGGTTTGGCTGGATTGTTGTTGCAGCTTGTTGGCACCATCGGCTGGGTTGATTGCGTAGGGCTGCAGTTCCTCAGGGGGCCTTGTTTCTTTCGGCGCCTTTTACGGGCTCTGATTGCCGGAGGGAGTGTGCGCCCGCATTGGGAACGTGTCAGCAACACCTTGGGGTGGGTGAACGTTTCGAGAGTGGGGTTTGTCCCATCTCTCCTATTGCCTTTACGTGCCGGGTCCTGCCACTTCTTGCCAGCTGAGGGTTCTGTGAGTGGGGACTGCAGTAGGGCCTCCAGCCTCTCCCAGACTGCCCTGAAGATGCGCTCGTACCTGAGTTCCGTGTCCCTTCTGATCTCGCACCTAGTAGTGGTGTGTGAGCCGGCCGCCATTTTGATTTCTCCGCATGTGGCCTCCGGACTCCGTGGTCCTGACTCTTGGGTATGGCTTGTCTGGCTGATCGTGTGAGGGAGGACCGGGATATCCCCCGCCGGTCCATAGGGGGGGGAATGAGGGCTCTGAGTCTGCTTTTCCATTGTTCTGGGCATCAGGAGAGCGGCCGCCTCTCCCGCGCCCGCCATGCCAGCGTGCCTCATCAGTGCATCGGGCTTCGATCGGGTCGGGTGTCGCTTGTGGGGTATCATTTCGTTTGCCCCGATTTCCCCCTTCACTTGGTGGCTGTATCTTGCCGTTTTGGTGCTGTTTCAGCAGCTTAATGTCGCTTTTACAGAAGCTGGTAGCAGGAGCTGGTAAGGATTGCTGCCGCTCAGCTCTGCGGTCCGGCCCCGCCCCCATATATATATATATATATATATACTTTATCTATTTATTTTTTTCTAAACATATGCTTCATTATTAGGGTGTGAACAAATCTGATTGGCCAGGAGGCCAATAGACCATTGGCATGGACATGAATCTTGTTCTGAAATACCTATATTAATGAATAATAATAAATCATGCAGATTATAATGAAATTGACATTTGCTATATTTTATGTTCACAATGTCTGTGTGTTTTAAAATTTACAAAAACATCTTCAAGCTTTGGTTACTTCTATCTTTACTTAGGACCTATTTTATGTAGACTTGTTTGATCATTTTTGTTTGTGTCTCACAGGCCAAGAATATTTAGTGATCAGGCGTCATTTATTAGGTCGTCAAATAGACCACATTATTAAAAATATGTCTCTTCTAGGCTTATAAGCAATATATATATACATCTATATATCTATATATATCTCCATGATATGCAGATATCGGGGCTGGTATTGGGGCAACCCACCAAAAGATACATATATATATTGTTTTAAAGAGGAAATGGATTAACTCATAGAGATTGCTGTGATTTTATAAATAGATGTAACACATCTCTAAAAGTCACCGTTGAGTGGACACTTCCAAATGGTACAATAAATTCAGACAGGTAAGCCTTACTGTCATGAAAGACATAGTCAGAATCCTATTTTATTTAGTAAAATCTGCTCAATTGATCTTTAGAAAATGAATCCGATATATATTTGTTATATGACACTAAGCACAAGAAATCTCTACAGCAAAGATTTTGAGCGGTAAAATCTGATTTCTTGTCTTCTGGGAAATGGAAATAGTATGTACTATGATCTTGAACAAAATTAACGGTTAGAAGTGGAGTTATTCCCATATCAGAACGTATATAACTGAACAATATATTTCCAAAATAATAATCGCTGCTGGATGTTCCGATTGTATGAATCAATGTAATAGATTATTTACATTTAATTTTTTTGTTAAAAGTTCCTGTTAGAACTTTTTTTTGTGTATATGCTTTTGTCATTATTTTAAGGATGATGAAGATAATTACATTAGAACCATAGAAACATAGAATGTGACGGCAGATAAGAACCATTCGGCCCATCTAGTCTGCCCAGTTTTTAAAATACTTTCATTAGTCCCTGGCCTTATCTTATAGTTAGGATAGCCTTATGTCTATCCCACGCATGCTTAAACTCCTTTACTGTGTTAACCTCTACCACTTCAGCTGGAAGGCTATTCCATGCATCCACTACCCTCTCAGTAAAGTAATACTTCCTGATATTATTTTTAAACCTTTGTCCTTCTAATTTTAGACTATGTCCTCTTGTTGTGGTAGTTTTTCTTCTTTTAAATATAGTCTCCTCCTTTACTGTGTTGATTCCCTTTATGTATTTAAATGTTTCTATCATATCCCCCCTGTCTCGTCTTTCCTCCAAGCTATACATGTTAAGATCCTTTAACCTTTCCTGGTAAGTTTTATCCTGCAATCCATGAACCAGTTTAGTAGCCCTTATTTGAACTCTCTCTAAGGTATCAATATCCTTCTGAAGATAGGGTCTCCAGTACTGTGTACAGTACTCCAAGTGAGGTCTCACCAGTGTTCTGTACAATGGCATGAGCACTTCCCTCTTTCTACTGCTAATACCTCTCCCTATACAACCAAGCATTCTGCTAGCATTTCCTGCTGCTCTATTACATTGTCTGCCTACCTTTAAGTCCTCAGAAATAATCACCCCTAAATCCCTTTCCTCAGATGTTGAGGTTAGGACTCTATCAAATATTCTGTACTCTGCCCTTGGGTTTTTACGTCCAAGATGCATTATCTTGCACTTATCCACATTAAATGTCAGTTGCCACAACTCTGACCATTTTTCTAGTTTACCTAAATCATTTGCCATTTGGCTTATCCCTCCTGGAACATCAACCCTGTTACATATCTTAGTATCATCCGCAAAAAGACACACCTTACCATCAAGACCTTCTGCAATATCACTAATAAAAATATTAAAGAGAATGGGTCCAAGTACAGATCCCTGAGGTACCCCACTGGTGACAAGCCCAAGCTTCGAATATACTCCATTGACTACAACCCTCTGTTGCCTGTCACTCAGCCACTGCCTTACCCATTCAACAACATTGGAATCCAAACTCAAAGATTGCAGTTTATTGATAAGCCTTCTATGTGCAACAGTGTCAAAAGCCTTACTGAAATCTAGGTAAGCAATGTCTACTGCACCACCCTTATCTATAATTTTAGTTACCCAATCAAAAAAATCAATAAGATTAGTTTGGCATGATCTCCCTGAAGTAAGCCCATGTTTAAGCAAATGTTTTTTAGTCATGGGCATCACATTTTCAGTTTTTTTGTTATCAATTGGGTATCACTCTCTGCTTTTCCTCAGCTTATCATCCCCAATCCAATGGAGAAGCCGAACGTACCAATCAAAAGTTGGAACAATATTTAAGGTGTTTTGTCTCTGATCATCAGGACAATTGGGTTGACCTTGTTCCCTGGGATGAATTTGCACATAATAATGTGGTCTGTGAGGCAACTCGATACAGTCCATTCTTTATCAAGTTTGGTTTTAATCCACTCGTTCTTCCATCCGCTTTTTCTTCGCAGGAACTGCCACTGGTGGAGGAACATGTGGCAAACCTAAAAAGTTCCAGAGAACAAGCGCATCACATCCTGTCACACACTTTTGGTTTATAAAAAAAAACGCTGCTCCTGCATATCAACTGGGGGATAAAGTCTGGCTGAGCACATGGAATATCCGGATGAAAGTACCATCGATGAAACTTACCCACAGATATATGGGTCCTTACAAGGTTATAGAACAAATCAATCCTGTGGCTCAGACGTTTTATAAGCTTCCTCTACTATGCATATGCCTAATTCTTTCCATGTCTCTTTATTGAAGCCCCTAACATGCAATCAATACACTAGGCCTATTGACATTCCTCCTCCTATCCATGCTGAGGGTCAGGAGTAATGCAAAGTAACGGCCATTCTTGATTCACGTGTTTCTAGGGTTCGTCGTCAGTATTTGGTTGACTGGAAGTGGTGTGGTACCAAAGAACAGTCTTGTGTTAGTTCTTCTGACATACATGCCCCTTGTCCCCACAGTCGTTTCATGCCCTCTTTCCTCCACGCCATGGTTCTTACCGCCCAGTGGGAGGTTCTCGAAGGGGAGGGGTTATGTCACATTACCTTATGTTTCCCAGCCTGTGACACAGCCTGGGGAGCTCCACAAAGGGGAGACGGACCCTTCTCACAGTCCCTCTCATGTCTTTAGCGGTTCTGACGCCGGTTGCTATAGCTCCGCCCCTTTTTATGACTCGGTGCGTGCGCACGCGCCGATGACGTCACAGCCCGCCAAAACTTTTACATTCAAAAGTTTTGGAGGCATGACTATAAATTAAAGGCATAGGGCATAGAAGGAACACTTAGGGTATGGATCACTGCCCTTTGTGTTTTCTGTTATTGGTATTTTGATCTCGGCTTTTTCCTGACTACTCTCTGTTCCGTTCTCCCTGACTCGGCTGTTGTTTTTTTTTCGCTTCCCTGATTTCTGGCTTGGCTTTTCCTTGACCATTCTTTCTCTAACAACGTATAACCCGGCCATTCTAAGGACCGGTAAACTTTGTCAATCTATTATCATATTCTTACAGCGTATTGGGTCACTAGGTATCGTGACATAGAATAACTCAACCATTTGCTATACTCAAAATGGAATCTATGAATTAATATGACATAATTTAATTAAGGAACGGAACCAATTGCCCTATGATATTTTTGCTGGTACATAATCAAAGCTCAGTTTGCCAGAAAATAAAATTGGGGAAAACTGAAATGTGATTGCAAATGGTCCAAAATATTGTCCACATTTGTGAAAAAAAATGTGTTACTTTATATCTTTGACAACACACAAAACCATGCATAAAAATATTATCTGAAACATATCAAACCAGCGGCTACTTGAATTTAAGATAAGAGTTACTTGCGCACTATTCCAAATAACTATGCATTTTTTAAAAACTCAAGTTTTTTTTTAGTATCACTCCAATGGCCATTAGATGCAAGCCAACTGTCACGTCAAGGCAAACCTTTTAGGTATCACACAGCCATGTTATAATGATGCCGCCCACTCCTTGTTTCCTTAATAAGGGTTAATAAATATGTAGGGGTTTAGATATTTTATCACACAGCCATGTTACAATGCTGCTATCTACTTCATGTGTTCCCTATTAAGGGATTAATAAGTATGTAGGTGTTTAGAACCTAAGAGGTTTGCCTTGACATGGCAGGTGGGCTTAAATCGAATGGCCATTGGAGTGAAACTAAACATCTACTATGCATAAGGATTTAGAATAGTGCACAAGTACCGTATATACTCGAGTATAAGCCGAGTTTTTCAGCACATTTTTTGTGCTGAAAAACCCCAACTCGGCTTATACTCGAGTCAATAGTCTGTATTATGGCAATTTGCATTGCCATAATACAGACAATGGCTGTGGGGGCTGTCAGAGAGTTTACTTACCTCTCCTGCAGCTCCTGTCAGCTTCCTCCTCCTCCTCCGCGCCGTCCGTTCAGCACCTCGGTCAGCTCCCAGTGTAAGTCTCGCGAGAGCCGCGGCTCTCGCGAGACTTACAGTGTGAGCTGATAGAGGTGCTGAATGGACCGGCGCAGAGGAGGAGAGAGCTGACAGGAGCTGCAGGAGATGTAAGTAAACTCTCTGACAGCCCCCTCCTCCCCCCACTGAACTACCAATGCCACTAGACCACCAGGGAAGGAGCCCCCTCCCTGCTATGTATAAAGCAGGGAGGGGGGACGAAAAAAAAAAATAATAAATATTACAAATAAAATAATAAAAATAAATATTAAAATAATAAAAAAATAATAAAATAAAATAAAATAAAAAAAATTAATCATAAAAAAATATTAAAATAATAAAAAAAAAAAAAAATGGCCCACTCCCCACCAAGGCTCTGCAACACACACACACACACACACACACACACACACACACACACTGCATTCATACACACACTGCACACATACTCATACACACACACACTGCACTCATACATACACACACACACACTGCACTCATACACACACTGCACTCATACACACACACTGCATTCATACACACACTACACTCATACACACACTGCACTCATACACACACTGCACTCATACACACACTGCACTCATACACACACTGCACTCATACACACACGCTGCACTCATACACACACGCTGCACTCATACACACACGCTGCACTCATACACACACGCTGCATTCATACACACACGCTGCATTCATACACACACGCTGCACTCATACACAGGCTGCACTCATACACACACGCTGCACTCATACACACACGCTGCATTCATACACACACTATAAATAAATATTCAATTAATATAATTTTTTTAGGATCTAATTTTATTTAGAAATTTACCAGTAGCTGCTGCATTTCCCACCCTAGTCTTATACTCGAGTCAATAAGTTTTCCCAGTTTTTTGGGGTAAAATTAGGGGCCTCGGCTTATATTCGGGTCGGCTTATACTCGAGTATATACGGTAACTCTTTTCTTTTTTTTTTTTTTAATTCTTTATGTTATTTGTGCATAGAGTTAACAAGCAGATTTGCACTGCCATGACAGCTGGTGCAAACATAAAGGAAACAGGCAATAACAGTAGTATGGCATCAAAAACATTGCACATTTTTTATATAAACAAGATTAAGTCACTATTAGGTGAGTCGTGCACAATTTTGTGATAGAAGTCATAGTAGGTAATGCACATTTTTGTGTAAAATGACATGAAGACTATTTTTCATCATAAGTTATAAGTGGAGGTACGAACGTGCAAGCAGCGAAGTTGGGTGGCAACACATGGAAACAGGCTAATTTACAGGTCTAACTGTTAGAGGCAAGACCCAGTCAAAATAATCTCATAACTCGACTTGTTAAAAGAAAAAAGGAAAGTAAATAGATAAACATGTGACATAGCATTCAGATCATATGAATTAACTGCACCCATTATCACATAGCATTTGGAGAAAGTATGTCTATTCATGTAGCATTGCTCTAGGCTTGAGAAGCCTGGCACACATCAGGTTCAACTTTTTCTGTCGGGAGTTAGGGTGGGTGCTTAATTAACCAGTCGCGTTATCTACTTAAAGGAGGGTATTAACCCTAGCTAAAACACAGCGTTATAACTTTCCACAGGTGTCTAAGTTATTATACCACCTCATTCTATATGAATACATATTGGCAATTATACTAGAAATACATAAAGTGTATGTATTAAAGCTATATCAAATTGCATTTTTAGTAATTAATACCACTGGACTTGAGAGTGTACAGGTAATGAGCCGGTAGCCCAGGTCGTCGGGTAGAAGGAGCTGAATCGTAATACCAGTGAGTTCAGCCTGTGTCCTTCCTATAGTAGACGTCGTCTTGGCAATAGTAAGAACGATGGCCCCTCCAAGCGATACCTCTCCATGTCCCAGCCAAGATATAGTCCCAGGTACTGGTTCCATAAGTCCCCTGTTGAACTGCAAGTCGATCTTGGTGCCAAATGTGAGGTTTTTCACTCACGCGTTGGCGAGCTTCCCTGGATCGATAGACGCGGTGAGTGTGGGGGAATCCCATAAAGATCCGCGGCCTAGGAAGGGAGCGGTTCAGGGCTGGGTTGTGCTGGCTGGATCTGTGTTGTATTCTAGGTGCCTGTCTCCGGTTTCCCACTTTCAGCACTGCAACAGGGGCTTGCCCGGTGGGTCTCTGGGTCAGGCTGGGGCGAGGCCGCCATGAGGATGCTCAGTCGTCGTTGCTGTTCTAGGACCGGTAAGGTAGTGGCGCCTCAGCGGTGGGCTATGCGGGCCCAGAAATCCTGGCAGACTGTGTTGAATCTCAACTCAAAGTCTTCTACCCAGTCCCCGGTCTCTGGGTTTGCTGTACTTAACAGAAGGCGGCCTTTATTTGAGTCTCCATGCGGCTTCATGAGCGGCAAACTCAAGGGGCCACTGGTGCTTCGGTAGTGATCCCAGTGGGGACCGGGATATCCCCCACCGGTCCAGAGGGGGGGTTACAGGGCACCAAGGAGGTCTATTCCTGATGTTCGGCACCCGGCTGGAGATCGTCCGCCTCTCCTTGGCCAAAGGCCTGCTATCCCGGTAAGTCACTCGGCCAGACTGCAGACTATGCTTGTACATGCAGAAATTTTGGGGATTCTTAATGTTTCCTCTTTGTTAGTTGCGGTCTGTGCCTGGTTTAGAGCTTTTTGCGTTTTTTCTATCGTTGGTTTAGCTGGTTCAAGCTTATTCTTTGCAGGAGTTCCAAGCAAACACGTCTGGCTTGCTTGAGAGTCAGGCCCCGCCCCCCTTGGTTTTAATTTTATGTATTGGGAATGATGTGTACCATAGTCGTTGCTGCCACCCAGGAGTAGTGGGAGCCTGAGCGCAGGACTTATTTTTGTGTATTTTTGGTTACTTATATTTGGTTATTAAAATGTATCATATATATACTCATGAGTTAATGGTTCAAATTATCCAGGACCAGTGAATAGTACGTGTATTAAACTAATATTTATATTTATTACAATTCACTAAACATTTTTTAAAGAATATATTTCTCGTAGTTTGTTGGTCATGTATAACTAATGCATAATGATCATTTCGTAATTCATGAATATTCCAGATGGGCATTGACATATTATTTTACAAATGAACATTTGCTAAGATTAAAATAGTGGGGAAATAGTTAACAAAAAAAATAATAAATTATTAAAATGTACCTATCAAATTTTATATCTGTTTTATGGATGAATAAGCAATGATTGCAACTTCACCTTTTTACATATCGTTTTAATTTTTAAACATAAACAAATTAATAATTCAGTAATTCTCAATTATGGCACCACACCAAAAAGTGATAGATATACCACATTCAGGATATTATATAAATGAAGAAAGAAAGGTATTAATGCAGTAGATATAAAGTTAGGTTACTAACTATTGTGCCATTAAATTGTTTGATGCTGTGAGCAAAATTACTTTTCCGTCTATTTTTAGGAAAATAAATTAACCACAAATAAATGATATTGGACAATAAGGCAACCATTTCTCTAGATTGTTTCTCTTTGTATTATGCAAATGGTATGCAATTCTAAAAAAAAAAAAAACAGGTAATTTGGGAACATACCTAGAACATGCATGTCTTAATAATGGTGCTACTGAATTAACCTCATTTTATATAACATACACAGGTGTCAACATACAACAACAGGTGTCAACAAAAAATATTTTCTGTTTGATGTCCCTCAGTGCTGGGTTAGCACTTCACCTCCTCTGATGTCATCCGACGGGGAGAGGGACCAATGCGCATGCCTAACAAATGCTTTCCTATGGGGATTTTACTGACACTGGATGTCATTATGCAGAGCGTAAGTACGTTTAGTGTCAGTTAGGCAACCAAAAGTATGTTAGTAAGCAGGAAGTGCCTCTAGTGGGTGTCTGATTCACATCCACTAGAAGCAGTCTTAGTCCTGCAAGGTCCTGCAAAAAAAACAACCCTGCAATTATTTACATTGCAGGGCTAAGTGCAACTGGGACACAGCACCCAGGCCTCTTCAATGAGATGAAGTGATGTGGATACCTATAGTGTCCCTTTAAATTGGCTAAAGTAGTGTGTACACTAAAGGAGAGCCTCCCATAGTTGTTTAAACAGCAGATCATGAAGCTAGCTTGTTTAGATGAAGTGTGATATGGTCTCTTTGACACCAGATATGTTGGATCTTCCACAGAGTATCATTCTGTATTTTTCCATAAGTACAAGAATACAATGGCAATGCAAGTGACACATGTCTATGCAAGTGATCTTACCAGAGGTTGCATGGATACGGTGTGACACCAAGACTCATAGTAAGGCCCATGGTTCCCACAGACGTCAGATTACATGTAAAGATGTCACCACAAAATGGTCCAGTTTATCTGGTCACCTTTCTTTCTTTCCTTCCTTTCCTTTCTTTTTTCTTTTCTTCCTTTCTCATGAGCATAAATGACAAAACCCATTAGTCTACTATCCCCTGCTAGGAATGATGTGAAAACATAATCAATTAACTCAGAAATAAGCTGTTTATTCCAAGATAAATGAACCATGTTGCTTCAAAGGTAAGAATGCCGCAGCCTTGCTGTCACTTACTGTTTAAAAAGACAAGTCTAATAGAATGTCTACCTAAAATGTCTGACAGAATAATCCTCAGCTAACTAATGAAATTTGTCAGAAGTAGAAAATCATGCATATTCTGCAGTACTATGTGTGGCTCCTGGCTAACATTAAATCAAAATTCCTTACCATCTGCACAAAGATATGTTTCTGATTTTAGACTAGGGAGCAGTTAACGTATCAAATGTAATCACGTCTCACTTTTACCATTCGCATTTGTAAATTAGTGGTAACATCATGGGATTTATGTAAATACATGGAAACATTATTTTCTTTGTAATTCATGCTAAATAAATATTTAATTTGTCTATAGTGAGAATGTCGATTCTGTTGGAGAGGGAGAGCTTGTCACTGATGCAGAGTCCGTTAAACACAATGCACGTTATGCATTAAGGATCTAATTAACATTTTCAAACTCATACATTTTTAGTGAGTTTATAATGGGAGATAGATGAATCGTTTGCAATATCAGAGTAAAATACAGTTATGTATACTGCAATCCAATGTTGGCCATTTCAAACACTTCATCATTAATTTTACAGTCATTTGTGAAAATACAAAAATACATAATATGAGCATTTGTTTGTCTTGAAGCACATTTGCTTATTCTCATTCATACCCCTGTATACATGCACTCATTTATGGCCCTTATTCATTAAAATATATATTTTGTAAGATATTATGGACACTTGACATGGAAGGTCAACTTACCTGCCATTCTGAGGCCTATTCATAATTATAGCTGGTGCCTGTCAGGATTACTAGTAGATTCAGCATGCAGAATTGTGTCACACCTAGGACTAAAGGTAACATCTTACCGGACCTTAGAATGGCTGGACTTAACGTACCAGAGAATAGTCAGACTACTTGCCGCGGTCAGGGATACAGAAGGAGACACAATGATGAGAGAAAGTCAAAAGTCAAGGATACCAGAATACAGGGAAGTCAAAACGAAGCCAAAGTCAGTAACCATAAATAAACACTCAGGAACACAACCTACATAACCTACTAAGGTAAACCACGACAGGGCAATGAGAAGAAGTAAAAATGTGTTTAAATTAGCCTCCTATGGATCTGATTGTCCGTAACCGGCCTTTGACCTCAGAACGTGCATGTGCTTCTTTTGCGTGACATCACACGTACGTTGACGTCGTCATTGCCGTGGGGATATGAAACGACGTGGATCAGCAGCGGCCCGCGGCCACCAACATGTTGCAGGAGTCAGGTATACTGGCACATAGCTGCTGAACGGCACATGGTGAGGATGAATATGTTACAGTGTCGTCACTGTTGTGCTGACACTGCAAACTTGCACAATGACACAAGCATTAGTGCACATGCACTAGTAGTGCAAGAGCACATGGACCACTACAGTGACACAGAGGGGTTATCAGCATGATGAGTAATCTGCAAAGTTTCAATGCCAGTCTTTTATGCTGTCTGAGCGCCCATGGGAAATGGAATCCACAAACATCTGGAGTTCCAAACTGGAGTACTAAACTGCAAATTTTACATAGCTAATTAAACATTATTATGATACACTCCATTGTAGTAGTGGAGGACATGAGAGTACAACAAAACAGTTTATTTTAGCAAGATATTTCCTTGCTGTTAGCTCACCATTGTTTTGCTGTAAACCACTTTAAATTTATTTTCTGAAGCACTGTCCTGATTTTTTTTTTTTAAATGTATAATACTTATTCTCTCCTTATTGTTTTATGGAAATACTCTCAATTTGCTGAATTAGAGCCAACCTTTTGCTCTTTTTACCCTATCACTAGCACAGTAATTTCTGTAATAGACAAAAGATACATACATATATATATATATCAAAAAAAGGCGCTAAGTGTATAAATTTAGGTGCAAATATTAAGGTGAAAAAGGTAAAGCAGCACCTAAATGTGTACAAGCTCACAAAACACCATACAAACAATATAAGTAAAAAAGGTGCGCTATACCTTTAAATATTTAAGGTGCGAGTATATGCATATAATTAGTGCAAAAAGGAGTGTGCAAATTAGTCACACTCGAATAAGGTTATGTAGGTAAAATCTAGAATTAAAATTAAAATAATTGTTTTCTAAAATCCATCTAATACTGTCTATAAGGAATAAAATATGTGGGTTACTAAAATTTCCCGATTTTTCCAAACATTCCTGAACCATTTTACATCCTTTCTCATGAGAGATAGAGGTATAAAGTGCCGTTACATCTGAGGTTACTAGAAAGTATCCATTTTCCCATTTGATGTTTTTTATAATTTTAATTACATCTGTTGTGTCCTTAAGGTATGATGGCATTTCTTTAACTAGGTTTTGTAACCAAATGTCCACGTATTTGGAAAGATTGGCTGAAATGGACCCAATGCCGGACACAATCGGCCGGCCCGGAGGATTTTCTAAATTTTTGTGCACCTTAGGCAAAGTATAAAATAAAGGCACTCTGGGAAATTCGACCAATAAAAATTTATATTCATTGTCATTTAAAATATTCTAGATTTTACCTACAACTACAAGGTACGGCTATGGGGACCAGGTTCGCCCCTAGTTATGCTAATCTTTTCATGTCAGGATGGGAAACCGAAGTTATTTATGGCAGTCATAACTGGGGGACGAACCTGGCCTCATACCATAGATATATCGATGATATATTTTTTATATGGAAAGGTACACAATCGGACTTAGAGTTCTTTTTATCAAGTATTAATTCCAATGAGTGGGGTCTACATTTTAGCAGTTCTTTTAGTAGCCAGAATATTAATTTCCTAGATTTAGAAATCTATGAGGAAGCTGGTATTTTAAAAACAAAAAATTATTTTAAGAAAGTTGATGCCAATAGTTATGTACTATATAATAGTGGGCACTACACTCCGTGGTTAAATATTATTCCAAAAGGCCAACTACAAAGAATAAAAAGAAACTGCACCGAACAGAGTATTTTTGAAGAACAAGCTAAAATAGTGGTAGACAAATTTTCGCAAAAATATTATCCCACTGATATATTAAATAGGGCATACGATGAAATAAAAAGTATGGACCAAAATGAATTAGTTTTTAAACAAAGTAATCTTAACAGAGGACAAGAAAAATTTGAGAAAGTACCTTTAGTTTTAGATTTTAATCAGGATTTTAAAAAGGTTAAATCTATTATTAATAAACATTGGCACCTTTTAAAAAAAGACAGAGAACTATCGACAATTATTCCAGATAAGCCTTTTATCACTTTTAGAGGTGCACCTAGTTTAAAGCAGATCCTGACATTTAACCACCCAAGAAAAGAAGTGCCAGAAACATTCTTAAGTGTAAATAAAAAAGGTTTTTATTCATGTGGAAAATGTGTAGGATGCAAATGCAGCAAAAACAATACTGTAAGAGGGATTAGTAAATTTAAAACAAAATATACAACAGAAGAATATACCATTAAAGATTTTATTACTTGTTTTTCTAAAACATTATATACCTTCTAATATGCCCATGTGGTCTACAGTATGTAGGGAGGACCATCCGCCCCTTACATAAAAGAATTTATGAACACGTTAATAATATTCGGAAGGGCGTAGATCACCATAGCGTATCTGCTCATTTTAAAAGGTACCATAACAAAGACCCTAGTGGCCTCACATTTTTAGGGATTCAAATGGTCAAAAAATCATGGCGCGGAGGAAATTTTATTCAATACCTAGGCAAAGAAGAAATGAAATGGGTTCACACATTAGATACCCTAGAACCCAAAGGTCTTAATATTGAATTTGATTTGTACAATTTTATGTAATTAATTTTATACTTAAATATATACACTGATATTAATTATCCTCGCTTTCTTTTTTTTTTTTTCTCTTTCTGCTAGTAGGTGTACTTATGTATTTTTATTGTTGAATGTTTCTCTTGGACCAAATAGGTTTTTTAGAATATATATATAGATATCTTTTTAAAATAATATATATATATATATGCTTATATCTCTTTTTAAAAATAGTACATGTACCTTCTGTTTACTGTTATGAACTACCTCTTTAAAGTACAGTTTTATATCATCCTTTGCTGTTGTTCTTTTGGTTTTTGTGCCAATTTTTCCAATTCTATATGGACTGTGGGATTCCCCTTTTTAGACATTTAGCGGACTTACCCCTTTTTCATTATAAAAAAAGACTATGGGAATACACCCAATGAACTAATAGATTCCACGCCCCCAACATGGGCTTTAAAAGGCAGGACCAGCTACATCAGGACGTGATCTGAGGAAGCCGATTGGGCGAAACGCGTCATCACGTCATTACGTCATCACGCCATCACGTGATCGGACGAAACACCAAGTTCCAGGAAGTGCAGCGAAGTGCTGAAGTTTCGTATGGGAGTGGTAGATATCCCTCATACAAACACTGATACATGATTGTTTTACTTCCATATGGGAACGGTGACTTTGGATTTTGTTTATAAAATAAAGTTTTTTTACTACTGATCGAGCTGGTACCCTGCTATTTTATACTACCATCCAAGTCCTGATGTGTGGACTTATAAGCTGGACAAGTTAGAGCAGACTTTTACTGCTCTATCTTTGTGAGTAATATTCCTATTTTGGGTTTATTTTATATACCTGTTTATCAAACAATATTATACTATGTTTTTTCCTCTCTGTATTTTTTATATGTTTCAACTTGATTGGAGCATCTAAGGAGACATATTTTTTATTGTAAGTTATTATTTTATTACTTACCACCATTCACTTGCAATTTTGCACATATATATATATATATATATTTATTACTATTTCCAGGCGGATTGTGCAAGTGTGCTTTTATTTATTTATTTAGTTATTTTAATATCTGAAGTGCAGTACTCCAATTTAATTTTATTTTTCATGAAAATAAAAACAGCAGCTAGATAGCTTCTGAAATATACCATACGAACATTAGTAGAAGAATATATTAATTTGTAAAACCTGTTATCATCGGAATAACAGAATTTGGAATTAGAAATGTTCTGAATACCATCATCATTAAATAGAATACCTACCGAACGAAAGCAGCACAAAATAAAATGTACTCCACGGGATACATAACAGCGTAGATCTTGTGATGTTTTATTGTCAAGATTCTAAAAGCATTTATGTTAGAATCCCATGGGGTTTTGTTCTTCGAGCACCTGACAGGAAGGAGATATCATTACTTAGAAGAGCGTTTTCTGACTGTCATCTAACATTTTCTGACAGGATGTCAATTTGATATGTTTGAAGCTTTGATAAACTTAATTGCACTGAATTAGGAAAAAGAAAAAAAAAAGTTTTGTTGACGTCCAACCCTGTGCTCTTACTGGAGAGAAATGGAGGACACTTGTAAATGTGATGTAGTACGATCTGCAGGTAACAATGGTAAAAAAAAACTTACTTGAAAAAGGTAAAATCTGATATATTATGAAATAAGGTTAGCATCATAGTATATTATATAATTATCATCATAGTTAGCATCATAGTATAGTGCATTCATATATTTTTTGTATATATGTATTTAGCAAATATAGCATTGATCCAGGCAGAGTTCCAAAACTGTGTTTTTATTTGTTAACCTGTGTGTCTATATATATATATATATATATATACATATAATATATATATACTGGATAGTCAATACAACGTTAAACAAAAATCTGCACATCAGCCAAGCCACAAGACTTGCTTTTCACACAGAAATCACACATTTGCAGTGATGTTCCTACTGCAAGAGATTCTGGGTGGGCATATGCAAATTAGTTTAACAAATAATCAAATTTTAGCCTCATTCCATTTTAAACATTCTTTTGAGTCTGTGTTTGCTATATACAACAGCTTTGAAACACAACTCAGGAAGAGATGCAAAGCCAGCGAACCACTGATGGACAGCTGTTTCATTGTTAATGCAAATCATCAGCATGAGGTTGGTTGCTATTAAGGCTTGGGGCTACTTGCGAAGCACAAACCAAGAAAGTTATGGTGGGGAAAAATTGTGATTGAAAACCCCTTTCCACCTGAAGTCAGTGGATAGTCCACACAATGTTAAACAAAGATCTGCACACTAGTCAAGCCATAAGATAATGTAATACTGTATATACTGTGTGTACACTGAGAATGCAAGACTATATCTATGTAGGGATAACCATTCATCCACATTTAACTGGAAAGATTTTTGGTACACAGTTTAAATGGAAAGACTTATAGTGCAAAGCTTATAAAACATTCAATAAAATAACTACAGTATTTGAAAAGCAGATTACACTACTATGGCAATGGTATTGGCTGTAACTTGGGCTGGAAATAGGATTGAAGGTTGATGTTCGTGTGTGCTAGTCTTTTCACTTGCCATCAGAATGTACCACTCCACAAACCTCATAGACAATATCTTTGTCTGGTTTATTGAGTTGCATTCCTTAAAGAGATATTGTAGGCAACATAACTGCTTCATCTCATTGATGTGGTTATTGTGTCTGGAGTCTCCTTCAATTCAGCAATAAAATGGTTTAGATATTTTAATGTTAAAGAAGAGTTTAGCATTAAATATTAATGAATATTAATTAAATAACAATGGACTCATGACTGCATTCAGCCCGGTCACTGTATATTGCAGGTATGAATAAGGAATGAATTGGTATGGCTACAAGGAAGTATGTAACCTCTGCCATGGCCACACCTCCAGTGGGGGCAGGGTTAAGAGAATCCAGTGACCTTCATTGAGTGTTAAAATCCTAGAAAATGGTTTCCCACTGAATATAGGGATAGTGCCAGGGGACTCAAGACACTATAAACAATTCAGTGATATGAAATTGTCCCTTTAATTAAACAAGCACATGTGGCCATTCACAGTTTAAATAATTAAAATTGACACAGTGAACTAGGTAAATTATGACAAACATTATTTTTTTTTATTAATGTGACAGAATTTATTTCTCTTTTTTGGGCAAAATGTATCTCTTTATTTTGTAGTTGTGTCCTCATTGGCTTATTCACTAATCCAGAAATCACTACTGAGTACTGGGAGTATTTTTGGGTTCCATCAATAATCAAGAGCTGTTTGCTAGATCTACGTTATCATAAGCATGTTTGCAATGTGACTGTTTAACGCTTTGAATAGCAAAAGATGTCTGCCTGCTCTATAACATATGTAATTGTGGATTTTTTTTTTCAGTTCTTTTTCCTTTTCAAAAAACGGCTAAATAAAAATGTCAGTAATAAAATGATAAAATGCAATACAAGATATTGAAAAGTGAATTACATTCACTCAAGTCTCCAAATTATTTTGTACGAAATATAGACAGCTATAATAATGCATGGCATGTCCTTATTTCATTCGGAAACCAAGGTTCTACGTGTAGAACACAATTTCTTTCCTGTAGAAAAGTTATAAAGAAAAGCAGTTGACCCGAAAGAAGCAAGGTGAAGCTGGGCCACCGTTACGGCTTCTGTCTGATTGTTTCTATTTGTTTGCAGTAGAATGTAAACTGCAATACACAAGCCACAGGCTGTGCGCATTTCATTTCTCCCCTTAGAAAAGCTTAAGGTAATGCGCAAGGTAATGGGCCTCTAAATAGGAAAAAACTACTTGAATTGATCTGTTTTTACTATTTTCCTCTACAGCATCTTTGGATAAAAGCATGAACTATGCAAAATTAAACTCTAATCAGTTCTATCCAAAAAGTATTTAGTTTTAACACCTTTTAGACAGAGCACATTCAAATTTGCTATTTAAAAAAAAATACAAAAATCTTTTAGGAAGTATAATGCAAAGTTTAAATCAAATCTTGAGTTTGGAAATGTTACAGTTTTATAATTCTGTTATCTATGATTTTTAATATTCTTGGTGTTCATCCAACATGAGCAAACAGATCACCTGCTGGCATGATGCATTCATCGAGGAAAAGCAGAGTATGTTTTGAAGGCAGATACCAAGGCTGGATTGTCCTCTGTATATACTGGGAGAATTCTATTTTAAGTTGTCAAAGGCTGGCCTCTAAAAGGTGAGAAGGAAGTAACGTGGACATTTTCACAAGCTATGTTGGCATTAATGAGGAAGAGCAGGTCGTTTTGGGTGCCCCCTCCTGGAATTAATCAAAGACTAACTTGCTTCCATTTCTGTCAATTAAGAATAAGAAGCATAAGGTAAAGTGACCATGGGAGCTCCAAATATGGCCAGTAGAAGACTGAAAAAACATCACTTGCTCTGACAAATATCAGTTTCTATTGCAATATGCTGATAGAAGAGACAGAATGTGGTGGTATAATAATGGTATACATTAAGCCCCTCAATATGAACTGAGCATCATTTAAACCATTACTTACTACTACTTCAGCCAACTTATTGTAGTTGCAGCAGCTTTGGGATGTGGAAGCACAGAAAATTCTCAGTACTGGTGTACAGCTGGCGTATGTGCAGCAACAAAAAAGTGTCTTTCACAGTATCACAAAATAAAGTGCTTAAGTGAAGAAGGTGCATAGATATAATGACACTTTCACTCCTTTTTACGCACCTTGTATTTTATCTTCAATTGAGAAACTGTCCCTGAGGAAGTCCCTAACTAGGATGAAACACGTAGGACTATCCTGTGAATCTTTGAGGACAAGTTTCACCTGCTATTGTTTACTTCTGTGTAAGTAAATAAATCTGCATTGTGCACTTTATTTTTATGGTTATCTGATTTGGTTGCACTTTATTCATGAACAAGACTGGCATCAATAAAGTTCAAGATTTGAGAAGATTGACATCAACTATTTTCTGAAGGCTTGTTCTTGTCTTCCCTAGCTGGACAAACTGTATATATTTTACTTCTATCTGCAGCATCAGCAGAGAGCCCCAAGAACGCTGATAACATAAGTAAGTAGGTTAATATAATTTGTAGCAATCATTAGGAACATGGAGTCCATTGTTGTTGTGGAAGGGTTATGGAACACGTGATCATATCTTGTAAGGTGTTTGAAAATAAAAGAACTTTAGGAACTTTAGAGAGAGTTAAATGCTGGGTATGCTGCATTTTTAATGTTGTATAAGTTGATTATGGCAGCACCCTTATAAAGTATGATTGTTTGGGTGAATAAAATATTTCTGCTTCTCATTAAATATGAATTAGTATGCTCATATTTTGATTGTTTAACCCCTTAAGTACCACGGATGTACTACATATGTTTGACAAAAAAAAAATGGTCCTTAAGGACCGTGGATGTACTAGGTACGTCTGACAAAAAAAAAATGGTCCTTAAGGACCACGGATGTACCTAGTAAGTCCGGAAGTGGAAGTGATCATGGACGCTTCCTGCCGCTCTAAGGGTATTGCAGCGATGACTTGATGTCGAGGCATCCCGCAATACCTCTCCTGACTGTTCTGGTCACTAAGGGGTTAAAAGAACAACCCAAACACTTCAGTGCACTGATGTTGTTATGGTGCTAAGAGTGTGCTGGCACACCCCACATTGTAAGGAGTTGACCTTACAGTGTTACCTGGACTCGATCAGGCACCATATCCTGCATCCACTACAACCAAGAGAGAGTTGGGAGCTCTTGCTCAGGCACCTCTGTCAGGGCTAAGCTCAACTTCAGAGAGCTTCAGACAGAGCTTTCAACTCTATGTAGTTTGTAGAGGGGGTGGGGTGCTTTATAAGATGGTTTATCTTTTTGCATTGGGGCTGCCATGGCACTCCTGGTACCATAACCACTATGCCATGCTCTAATAACTTTATAACTTATAACTACCCCTTACTATTTCGAATTGCTAATAATGTCTTCTTCATCTACAAGAAATGTGACAATATAGTTTTTATCATTAAATTAAATAATTGAATACAATAATATATATCGAGAAGTAAATTACATTAGCATAAATCTCTGTGTTTATGCATCATTTACTTGTACCACATACAGATATAACACACATGCATGGACAAGGGATAACGAAAGTGGGTAGCCTAGGGGCACCTACTTGGTTTGTAACCATCAATCGTACTAGGGAATAAGGTTGACATAGAACAAAGCTCTGGGAGAATCAATTTTCATTTTTAAAAATGATTTTTTTCTTATAACAAGACAAAAAAAAGACTGTTACTGTTAAAAGTAAAAGTAAACACAAAAATATATAGCATAACATATATATGTTGATCACAAAACTCTATAGTATAGCATATATTTGTGGATCAAAGACATCTCTGAAGTTTTGCTACATGCATAGTTCTCTCACACTCTTTCTTTAATTCCGGTAGCTGTGCGTTTTTTCAAGTCCAGGTAGCTGCAGGCAGTAGTTGGTCCCTGTAATAGAGAGAAGTGGAAGACAGGTCCCAAGTATTATAATGCATTCTCACCAGTGGCGTACATACCAGGGTCGCAGGGGTCGCGGCTGCGACCGGGCCCGGCCCACCGGGGGGCCCGGCCGCCCCTGCATGTACCCACAGGGCCAGCCTCTTCTCCTGGGGGCCCCAGGAGCCGGCCACCTCAGGGCCCCCCGAGGCTGGCCCTGCTGTCACCCCACGGCCGGTCAGCCTGGCGTGCGAGGGAGCACTCTCCCCTGAGTGCTTCCTCTTCAGCTCCCTCGCGCACCGCACTGATACCGGAGCCAGAAGATGACGTCATCTTCAGGCGCCGGCATCCCTACGCGGCGCGCGAGGGAGCTGAAGAGGAAGCACTCAGGGGAGAGTGCTCCCTCGCGCGCGCGCCAGTCTGACTGCCTGCCCGCCGGGTGACCGGCCGCCCAGGAGCCCAGCAGCACCACTGGACCCCAGGGAATCCCCTCAGCACTCCAAAAGGTAAGGAGGCTGGGGGGATTGATAAATAAAAAAAAAAACTATTGTGTGTGTGTGTGTTAGTGTGTGTGTGTGTGAGTGAGTGTTAGTGTGTGAGTGAGTGTTAGTGTGTGTGTGTGTGAGTGAGTGTTAGTGTGTGTGTGTGTGAGTGAATGTTAGTGTGTGTGTGTGTGTGTGTGTTAGTGTAAGTGTGTGTGAGTGTTAGTGTGTGTGAGTGTTAGTGTGTGTGTGTGAGTGTTAGTGTGTGTGTGTGAGTGTTAGTGTGTGTGTGTGTGTTAGTGTAAGTGTGTGTGAGTGTTAGTGTGTGTGTGTGTTAGTAAGTCTGTTTGAATGTGTGTTTGTCAGTGAGAATGTATGTTTTGTAAGTGAGTGTGTATGTATGTCTGTCGCTGAGTGTGTCTCTGTCAGTAAATGTGTGTGTCTGTTAGCTAGTGTGTATGCGTTTGTTCGTGAGAGTGTGTGTGTCTTCAGCACTTACCTTTCTCCAGCGCCGGACTCCCACCTTTCTCCAGCGCCGGGGGTTCCTCCGCCTCTCAGCAACTGCTATGCTTTCAGCTGCAGGGTTAAAACTAGAGGGACCTGACACCCAGACCACTTCATTGAGCTGATGTGATCTGGGTGTCTGTAGTGGTCCTTTAAGTGTGTGTGCATCTGCATGCACTTGCGTACATACCGCGTACATACTGCGACCAGGTGCCCGCCGCCATGTGTTGCTGCCCCGGCCCGCGGGGGGGGGGGGCACAGATAAATTTTCGCACCGGGGCCCCATTGGTCATGTGTACGCCACTGATTCTCACTTATGCCAGGTACTCCAGAGGTAAACGATTCTCTATTTTTGTGGGATCTTCCCAGTGTTTAAGTATGCGTCTTTCTGGTTGCTTAAAGGGGCACTCCACTGACAAAATACAAGAAAAAAATAATATAACCCCACCCAGGCTTTCTGTGGCATTCCAATCACAGACTTCCCAATGCTGCTTAATGGGAAGTCTTTGCAAGGCAGGTAGTAGCGGATGGCAATGAGCTGTCCTCAAGGATTCGTGTTGCAAATATATTTAGTGTAATTATTGCTATGTGTAGAAGTATTGTATATAGTTTTCGCCTGATTGTTCGGTAGTTTTCATTCAGTTTTTCATACGAATGAAACTACCGAACCATCAGACCACCCCAGTGAGAAGTGTGCACCTCATTAAGCTTTCACACTCTGTAACCACAACCTAATTGACCTTGAAATCGCTACTTTGTATGTATCTGTGTGGTCGCCATTCGGCATACGAACCACATGGCGGCGGCCATCTTACGCTAGAAAATCTCAGCTGTGTTTAGTCGTTGAGTGTCTGGAACTCAAATCGGACACTCAAACAGCCGAACACCGCTGAGACCTCCAGAGCTCCGTAACTCCCGAATGGAAGGGCCAACCAGCCCCTCGTTCGGTGAAATAAATGTCCCGAACAAGGGAATTAATACGAACGTAAGATTAACCATGGATGGCAAGCATTTGTAGGTATTTTAACTCCCGAACGGAGACCAACCACAAGGCCAAAACACATGGAGCCTTTTTCGGATACCACCTCGTGTGTCACGATACTCCTTAGTTAATATGCCCTCCGTGCAGTACTCACACTCACTACTGTTTTTGTTTGGCACTGTTTCTCATTTCTTTTCATTAAGCACTTCACCTGGCCCTTGTTTAGCACCTATATATTCTGGTTTCTCCCCTCACTCCCTGCCATTGTCTCTTGTCTCCTGTTTGCCTGGTTCCTGGTTTTGTGTGATTCTGGCTCCTGGCTCCTTGATCCTGCATACTGTTCCTTGGTCCTGTGCCTCCTGGTCTTTGTTCATGCGTTCTCCTGGTCTTCGTCCTGTGTCCTCCTAATCCTGCGTTCCTGTGTCCTCCTGGTCCTTCGTTGCTGCGCCCTCCGATCCTGTGTTCTGGGTTTGTGATCTCTGCTTTATTACCAGTGATCCTGATCCTGCAGCCTTGTTAATTTATTCTACTTCTGATTTGGCTTCTTGGTGTCAGTACATTAATCTCGTGATTCTGGATCTGTGACCTACCTGCTACCCGTGGTAACTGCACAATCCTGCCCTTGTACCAAAGGACTGTTTTTTTTGTTTTTATTTTTTTTTTATTCTTTATTTTTGAGTGCATAAAGAAGGTTAACATTCACAAATGCGTGTGTCATGCCCCAACAACAGGCACCCGCTATATAACAGTAAACATCATTGCTGTGTGACATGACATAAAAATACAATGCACAATTTTTTGTTTTAAATGACTCTTGAAAAAGACATTGCCCATTTAGTAAAGATGCAGAACAAAGTCAAGTGTGAATATAAAGCAGTAACTCGAATTGTTATAATTGCAAAGTGAAGTCGCCAGCAGTTATATAATATAGACCGCTTCCAAAATTGAAGCGTTTAAGGCTTTAGTTTACATGTGTGTGCATGCTAGTTGCAGTCGCTAAATGTATATTAACTGACAAACAGGTATAACAGGCATAGTATTGCATAAGAATAAACAACATATGTTTGAAGTTAGTTAAGAGGAAGAGTAACGCATATAGCATCATGCTGGGCGCTGTTAGACATGGTTGTGGAATATCCATAGCTAAGTACAGGTGTTCCACATTGAGTACTTTGCTCATAGGCTCTCAGTATACCTCCCTTGTATTATGTGCATAGTAATAAACATGTAGGAATGTAAAATGGGGCATACTAAGAACTAGGCCTGAGAATGACCAGTGGTGGCTGAGAGTTGCGCTGGTGCACAGTTTAGTAGATGGCAGAAGATAGTTAGTAGGTTGCTTAACTAGTGGGTGTGTCAGTAATCAGTTTGTAGTAGCCCGGTTAACTGTTTATGTGCCTGATGTACCCAATGTGTGTATTAAGAGATACTGCCGATGTAGTGAGCCCCTAGGCTTGGAGTGTTAGCATGCTGGTTCTGAGTATTAACGTATCTTTAAAAGGCTCTGGTAAAAATAGGGAGAGTGCAAGAGCATAGCTACTGTAAACTAGGTTTAGAGGTTTATAGGCCCATTGAAAGTCATGAGTATCGGCAGGGGCTTAAATCTAAATGGTATTGGGACTCAAGCAGGAATATCTAACTCTGAGTCACGTATGTGAGTTCAACTGTGGGTATTTTGGACTGAACCTGCTTTTATGCGTTGCATGATTAGTCCTTATAGTAGTCCATGTGCTTCAGCCCACGCCAACTTTGGAGGCTTGGGTCCGGAGCCCAGCGTGGGAGCCGTGGATGGGCTGTTGCTGACCACCGTCCCGGTGTGAGACCGCCCTTGCCTCCCTGATGCCGACATGCCGGTCGTCCTTGGAGGGGATCTGAGTTTGGGCACACTGCTGTAAGCTCCCGGTCCCGGGTGCCGGCGTATGGAGTAGGTGAGCATTTCGGGTTTTGCTTCCTCGGTGCCGTGCCTGCTTGCCAATCTTTGGTCTCATCCTGTGTGTCGTGGGCCGACTCCAGCTCCCGCCGGTCGCAGGGCCCGGTTTGTCTGAGGGTGGGCTGGTGCGGGTGTCCCGTTGATCTCGGGGGTCTGCTTCTGGGTAGTAGTGGGGAGTGTTGTGCGGTGGCTGCTGTCTTGGCTCCCTCAGCAATGCCCTGTCCCGCCGTGGGCCAGAGTGTCTATTCCGGAGGGTCTGTATCCCTTGCCTGGGTGGTAGGCTGAATCTTGCTGGGTCTCTGTTGCGATGGGATACCGCCTGTAGCTGGGTCTTCCGCGCTTGGTTGCGGCCTCGTCTCTTTCGGCGCCATTTTTGGACTCTGGCTGCCGAGGTGAATGTATGCCCTTGTTTGATGCTTGCCAGTCCCGTTGTGGGAATGTGATTAGCAGTATTGGCTTTATGTGCTTGCTGCTCTCTTAGTGCCATCTTCTCCCAGAATTTGGCGAAAAGCATATCAAGTTTGGTGAGGAGGTCAGGCTTCTCTATGGGCCGAGCACATGTGGCGGCGGTCATTTTGACGGCGTTTGCTTCTTCCCGCCGTCGACGGGGCTCTATCTTGGAGCTTAAACAGGTGAGTATACCGTCAGGCTTTGACCGGGGTAACCCCCACCGGTCCGGGGGGGGGACGAGACAGGGTGTTCGTGTGGCTGCCTTTCCGATGCAGGGCCGGGGAGAGCGGCCGCCTCCCCCCAGTCCCCTCACCTCTAGGCCGCGTCTGGCCATCTCAGGCTCCCAGTCTCCGAGGGGCTGAATTCCGGTTTCAGGCTTGTCACCCAGGTTTATATGGCTTTATCAGCGTTTCTAGGTTATGGTTAGATGCTCGGATTCGGCTATTATCAATAGTTTTATGGCTCGGTAGACAGGAGCCCTGCCTGCATGCGACCGCTCGGTTTGCTGGCTTGGCCCCGCCCCCCCCTGTACCAAAGGACTGTTCCAGTATATGTTGCCTGCACGATTTGTGCTTATTCTGATTTATTGTATATATTTTGTGGCATTGTATATATATTGTTTTGTTTTGTCTTTTGGTTCTCTGTATATATATATATATAGAAATGCCAAATAGTAGCTGCTCACCGGTCTTTTAAAATCCAAAAGTTTTATTAAATCATATTAAAATCTGTGACCAACGTTTCACACCAAACGCCATGGACACCATGCACCTGGGTGAGTCACTTTCAATTATTGTTCTAGCTATATATATCAAATCAAATTTAAAATTTAGTCAGCTATGTCTCAATTTGGGTATTTTGGTCGAAAAGTTTCCTATGAATTAACTCTGGATTTCCCCAAACTGCACACTTTAGGGGATAAATCTTCTAGATTCTGTTATCTGTGGTCATTTTTTCCATAACTGCCATTGCCCATTTTAGTCTGAATTTTTGTAAGATGATCCTCGACCTGGCACTACTTGCTACATAGAGCATACACTTTTTCAAAATGTACATTCATTCTACAGAAGAAAATCCCTACAAGCCTTTGATACATTTGTACAAATATATTTTTTAAACATTTTAAAACATTGTTGTAGAACTTGAGGTGCTGGGCAAGATGGCTATTTATTATCATATAGGATTCAACGTCCTATTCTAATAAATCTTACAAATTAGACTTTTTCTGTGTTTGTAGACAGTAACTTTAACTAAAAGTGGGACCATTTTAAATCTTGCTTTTGAAATGAAAGGAAATACGAGTGCGCAGTACAGTTAATGGAAGAAAGGCATCTGTATATACTTTGATTTCATTCTCCTACATTATACAAAAATTGAAAAGCATTTAGAGAATTTGTTAATGGAACTTGCAAAGAACGTGGCATAGTTCATTATTTTACATTTTTGAAGAATAATGTAAAACCGCAAGTATTAAGTGTAATATCTTGAAAGCATTATTTCATTTTCTTTGATGAGATGGAGAGAATGTAAAACTAGACAGACAAAAGAGACATCAGAACATGAGAGGAGGAAAAGAGTGCAGTAAAAAGATCCTAAAATAACTTAGGGGACTCAAATTACAGAGTGTATTTGGAAGGTTATTATAATATAGTTGAAAATTGATTGCTGTTTAAAATGAACTGATACGAGCCTAATACGAGTGAGCACCCATGATTAGACTGTTTATTTTTGTTTGATTGTTGTTTCATATCAGAACTTTTGAGTGTGCCTACCTGTCTTAATTTTGACTAGAATGAACTGATCCCCAGTTAAACATTCTAATAAACAAGGTTATTTACTAACGTGAGAATTCAGTGTGACTTTAACCTTGCCATATCATAATCTCTCATGTGGCTTACATGTTAAAAACTGTGCTCCAAGATCCTTTGTAAATCAGAGTTTTTATTAAATTTCATCAATAGATACTGTTAGATCAGATATAGACAAAAAGAAAGATAATAAGGGAATCATTGAAACTCTAAGGTCTCTCATCCAAGTTCAGCTACAGAGACCTCACAGGGTCTCTGTTCAAATTGCATTCCACAAATTTTACAAACTATAGGAGTGCATCAAATAAGTGTGAGACATTTATGCTTGTAAAAACTATAAGAAGGAGAAACCATGTAGCGCTGGTGGACCAATATGGGTTCCAGCCTTAACGCACAGATACATTCGTGATCTTCTCATCGCAAAGTCTAAAGAAAACTTTCTGCCGAGCATGGGTGCATCTCAAGGTAAGCAACATCAAATACAGATCTTCAATTCTCCCCCTCACCATTACATAAATGTATAAATGCTCATATCATCAACTAGCGCTTATAACCGTATGCAGGTTACCACACACGGTCCGAGTACTCTAAGCAAAATATTAGCTGTTATTGTACGCAAAAGTGGATAAAATAAGAAGTATGATCAGAATTAAGATATGTAAGAAGTAAGAGTAGAAAGAGAGATAAAGAATGAGGCACACAACATTTCACCTGTTTACTCCAGGGATTGCTGGAAATGTGGGGTTGAAGTGGGAACCATAAATCATGTTTGGTGGGAATGTCTGGGGCAAAAAAATATAAAACTCAAATGCTTAGACTTGTAAATTCCCTCTTCCCGGAAGTAAAGGAAATCAGCCCCCAATTGTTTATTTTTAATATTGGGATCCCTTTTCAATATACTAATCAAACATTTCTCCTAACCCATATATTTTGGGCTATTAAAATATGTATAGCTCGGGTGTGGAAGTCCTCAAATACCTTGGAAAGAGATTATGGCACAAATAAAATATCAGCATAAGATGGAATCTAACTCTATCTTTAATACTAATACCAAAATGAACTCGATAAAATCACGGTCACCCTGGACAAATAAATATCCTATAAGATAACAAAGTCTAATGCCTCTTTTGGCCCTATGTCAAGACTCGGGAAGCTAATTTATATATATATATATATTTTTCTTTGTTTGTCTTTGTTTTAGGGTAATGCTATTTGTGATGAAGTGCCCTTTGCCACTTGTGCCTGGAGAGGACTAATTGCCAGCCTCCTGCCATGTGACTATGCCCCCTGGGAGACTTTGCCAGTTAAAAACACTATTTGAACTCATTGGTGTTTAAAAGACTGTTCTGGCCCTTTAAATGGAACTGGCACAATTCTACAATCTTTACTATGGCACTTCGGATTCAGCCGAAGTGCCGAAGTAGTCGAAGTGGCTGCCATTCGACATTCGAACACGTGACGGTGGCCATTTTAATTCAGCTGAAGTTTTACCTTCCCTGAAACTAACTCATTCGACAATTCGAACGCCGTTTGACAATTCGTTCGACAATTCGCCTATTTGAACTATATTTAACATGGGAAATAGACCGGCCGCACAGCCTGATTCTCTGGGACTGTTTTGGGCATGACAATGTACGTGCAGTCGGTCAAAATATGACTTCCAGCTAACTCCCGAACGGCTGAACGGATTCGAATAATTTTTGGAATTGTTTGTTCCCTATGTATGCTGATTCAAAAAAATGTAAGTTTTATGTGAATGTGATGTATAATGTTAAAGTTATAGAAAGTGTGTAAAATGTGTGTACGGTTAATTATGTTATCTCTCAGGCTAAGGGGAGGGGATGTGTGGGATGTAACCAGTTGTGGATTGGATAATTCTTAATTGTCCGTGGGTGTCTCCCTTGCATGGGAGAATTGCATAAAAGCAGAGTATGTGTCATTAAACCTTAGAACTGCTTGACCCTTTCTTGAAGCCTTGGCTCATGCTTGGGGGATGGGATAACTACACTCTGAGGATTGCTATAATCACACTATACTCCCCAGGGTAAGCTCTTGTAAGAGCTGTTCTTGTTCCTGTTACGCTCTCTGGAGGAAGAGAGGTCTGTCCACTGGAAGCTGGATCCTGGCCTTGGGTCCAGGGTGGGTAAAGGACGGCGATACCCCGGCGCAGCTACATGGATGAAAGTGGGGGTCTGCAGTGCTGATGGTGTTGGTTGGAGTGCTTGGAGTCCTCGGCAAGCACTTGGAGCATCGATTGGCGGAGGTACTCGGTTGGAGTGCCAGCGGTCCGTCACATTATTAAATTAATCTGAATCTCCAGACAATATTTAGATATTAAATTGTTTTTAAAACGGGGATATACCTTGAACTTAGTAACCCCTTAAGGACACATGACATGTGTGACATGTCATGATTCCCTTTTATTCCAGAAGTTTGGTCCTTAAGGGATTAATGCAATTATATAGTAATAAGAGAACCTATGTATAATGTATAATAAGAGAACCTACGGATGATTATACCAAATTGTTATTCTTGATATGGATAATTTTGTGTTCTAATGTGTAGTAATTATTAACCCCGTCTGTACACACACTTGGTCTGTTGAAACTCTTGTCTATTGTCATATTTTTGTCATATTTTTTGAATAAATAAAATAAATATTAAGAATGAGGCACACAACACCTCCCTATCCCCCCTCAATTACCATTAAGTGTACCCTCCAAACTCTTCTACTGCACTAGGTATACAAACCATGGGTACTGCTGTTCTGCGAGTTTGCCACTCTGACCAAGAAGGTCTGCCTGCCTTGTCTCTGGGGATTAAATCTTTTCAACCCATGTCAGTCACTGTTCTATTGTCAGGGTGTGCGCTTGCTTCCAGAGGGCAGGCACCAAAGATGTGGCTGCATTAATCAGATGTCTCAAAATGGACCTTTTGTATTTGGAAAGTAGCAGAAATGTTGTGTGCAATAGCACATTCTCAATGTTGAATTGTGGTGATTCCCCCATAATCTCCATCACCACAATTTTAACTTAATTCCACAAAGGTATTATTCGAGGGCAGTCCCACCAGATATGTGGTATGGAGCTAGCAGCTGTGCCACATCTCCAGCAATCCGCCGAAGTTGTTAGGAATATCCTATGTAAGAGAACCAGTGTTCAACGTCAACGGGAGATCAATTTATAAGAGACTTCCTGGTATTTTGAGCCTGTTATTTTTTCCCTGTGGATGTCAGAAAAGGTTGTAAAAGGTGGATCGACATCCTACCACCTGAGGTCACATTTATAACACAGATATCCTTGAACCAAGACACGTCTCAGTGCAGTTGGGATTTGTTCGACAGATTACAGTAAAAATGTTTCAGTTGTGAGTATCAGTATATCAGCATAGGAGTAGGAGTGGCATCGGCTACCAGCTCCTCTGATATGTTGGTAATTCCATTTTTTAAGATCCTCTTGTCTTTTGTTCAGCAGTGGTAGGAAGTTTTGTTTGTATAGTTCCATTGAACTTGTTCCATAGTTCCATTTATATTGTTCCATAGTTACAAGGTACCAAACAGAGGCGACTCTCTAAATAGGTGGTTTAACCGCCTTAGGGCAGACTGTGTTGGGTCCTGGTCAGTGACCGAGGATCCGACAGCATGAGGGGGTCCGGCGGCTTGTTCAGTATGCAGTCGGAAGCAAGGCCCCTCCATTCTGCCTGTCTGGAAAGTGCCTGTGGCCACCGATGTGCAGAGCTGCAGACCATGTGTCTTGTGAGATCTGGCCAATCAGAGCGTTGCCGTGGTAAGAGATACATGGTCTGCAGCTTTACATAACGGATATCCTGGCCACCGGACCACCAGGGAGCCCACTGGACCACCAGGGAGAGAAACAAGGCATTTCTCACCACCTCCCTACAGTATTACCCCCTCCTTCCCAGTATCCCCCCTCTTTCACACTATTACCCCCATCCCTCCCAGTATTCCCCCTCTTCCACACAATCACCCCCTCCCTCCCAGTATTCCCCCTCTTTAACACTATCACCACCCTCGCTCCCACTATTCCCCCTCTTTCACACTATCACCCCCTCCCTCCTAGTATCCCACCCTCACACCTTCAACTCCCTCCCAGTATCCCCCCTTTCATACTATCACTCCCTTCCCTCCCAGTGTTCCTTTTCCTCACACTATCACCCCCTCCCTCACAGTATCCCCCCCTTTTACACTATCACCCCGCTCCCTCCCAGTATCCCCCTCCCACACCTTCCCTTCCCAATATCCTCCCTCACTCACACTATCACCCCCTCCTTACCAGTATCCCCCTCCTCCCTACCAGGATCCGCTATCTTTCACGCTATCACCTCCCTCCCAGTATTCCTTCTCTTTCACAATATCACCCTCCTCCCTCCCAATATTCCCCTCCTTCACACCATCAACCCTCCCTCTCAGTATTACCACCCCTTCCTCTCATTATCCCCCTCTACAGTATTACCCCCTCCCTCCCAGTACCCACTCACAGTATTACCCCATATATCACAGTAATCCCCCCTCACAGTATTACCTCCTTCCCTCACAGTATCCCACCCCTATATTATCTCTCCCCTCCCTCACAGTATCACCCCCCTCCTTCACACCATTACCTGCTATTACACACCATCTCCCTTCCTCACAGTATTACCCCCTCCCTCACAGTATTACGCCGTCCCTCACACTAACACCCACCTCCCTCACACTAACACCCACCTTCCTCACACTACCACTCCCCTCCCTCACAGTGTCAGCCACTGTCCCTCAAAGTGTCACTCCCTGTCCTGCATAGGCCCCCCCACACACACACAGGGTCACGCTACTCACACACACTGTCATCCTGCCTCACACACACCGTTACCCCCCACAATGCAGTGTCACCATACTCTTACACACTGTCAGCCTTCCCACACACTGTCACATCCCCACACATTGTCACCACTCACACTCTGTCACCCCCCACTTTCAGCCCCTTCACGCATCCACACTTACATTAACCACTCCTAATCCTGTCATACTTGCATCTGCCCTCCCTCTGCCACTCACCCTGTCAAATTAACCCCCCCTAATTCTGGCACACTCACCTTCTCTCACTCTGTCAAACTCTCCACCAACCCTGCCACACTTATCCTGTCATATTAATGTCTTTAATGCTGTCACACTTTGCCACACTCACCCTGTCACATAATCCCCCCTTAATCCTGTCACACTCCCTTCTCCAACAATGCCACATTCACCCTTCACACCAACCCTGTGATACTCAGCCCCCCAATTATGCCACACTTACCCTTACCCTATCACATTAACCCCTCCAATACCTTCCTACCATGTCACTATTACCCTGACACACTTACCTCCACTCACCCTGTCACACTCCCTCATCAAACCATGTCATACTCGCCCTCCCTCATTCTCTATCACAACCTCCCGCACCCTGTCCCATTTACCTCCTTTGTCCTGTCACGCTCTCCCTGCCACTGGTATCCCTCTACTCACCCTGTCACAGTTCCCAGCTGAAGACATATGTCATACATACTTTATTATTTGGTAAATATTTTTTTAAAAGCTTTTTTGCTCAAACTAAATTTTTGTTTCCAATAACCCCTTCACACCAGTACTATGCAACCATACCCCACAATTGTGTATAAACGATTGGCATACTTGCAAATTAAATTTATTTATTGCAAATTAATTTTGTTTGCAAATTATGCTACAACTACAGCCAGTGAGCTCACACTGCAAGGGCATAGGAAGCCGTGACACTGCAAGCTTCTGAACAATGAATGCAGAGACTAACTCTCTGTTTCCAGAGCTGCAAGCCTGCCTTTCAATATAGTGACTGCTCCTTACACACAAAATTCAACCCTCATTTTTTTTTCTCTTTGGTTGTTAGAGTTTCGCCTAAGGTCTCATAAAGTCTAGAGTCACCTCTGAGATATCGCATTTGGTCATCACACCAATGAAATGGAAAGTTAGTAACAGTCCTCAGTCAGGATGTTACAATTAATATCTTCTATTTAGTAAGATTCAATTTAAGTTCTGAAAATCTACGGAACTGTCAGGATTACAAGTTGATCCAACACGCAGAACTGTGTTACACCTAGGACTAAGGATAACTTATAACCGGACCTTAGAATGGTCGGACTTAACGTATCCAAGAATATTCAAAATACTTGCCGAGGTCATGAACATGGAATCAGACACAGCGATGAGGGAAAGCCAAAAGTCAAGAATACCATAATTCAGGGAAGTCGAAATGAAGCCAAAGTCAAATACCAGAAAATCAAGATCAGGAACGCACTCTCAGATTACCATCATGGCAATGAGCAAAAGGAAAATTGGGTTTAAATACCCCTCCTGTGGATCCGATTGGCCGTAACCAGCCTTTGACCCCAATTGCAATTGCCAGGTTTCCATGTGCTTGATTGCTGCTCAGCACAACTTTTCCTGTCAGGACGGTAATGTTGCTCAGCACAACTGTTCCTGTCAGGACGGTAAATGCCATTAACCACATTTTTATGTGCAGATGAACACGTGACAGGAACATCCGAATGTTCTCCAATATGTGTGAAATAGTAGTCAGTGGTTCTTCTATGAAAAACATGTCATACGCATAAGCGGCTATTTTGTGGTCTCTTATAACAAAACCTTATATTAGTCTATTTGTTCCTGATAGTCACAAGAATCTGTTTCAAAGTTAATAGAAAAAACATTAGTGCCATTGTGTATGGAAAAACTATCTGTAATGGCCCCATTTATATGGACTTGTGTATTTGGATTAAAATAGAGTGCTCCAATCCAACTTAGCAACCCCTTACCAATCCCCATTCTACGCAATGTTGCCATCAAGAAGTACCAGTCCACCCAGTCAAATGTCTTTTCTGCATCATTTCCCCGTCCTTCATAAGACTCATCTCCTGCAACTGTCAAAATAACCTAAGTTCTCAGTGAATACTTTTAGTATTCTAGCAATCTATTCAATCTATTTCATTACCCCTACTTATACCCTTTGTGTCACTATACCCCACTCCCTCGAGCATGTAAGCTCATTGAACAGGGCCATTAACCCATCTGTCCCTGTGTGTCCATTTATCTGGTTACAATTACGTGTCTATTAGTCCACCCATTTTACAGCGTTATGGAATTTGCTGGCGCTATATAAATAATAAAATAATAATAATAATCTGTGGAAAGCAGGAGCAATTGCCTGCCCCTTTGTCTAGCCATATGTTGTACAGAGAACAACCGTAGGGTGCTATCTTCCCTTGCTAGACCAGTCATGGCCAAAAAGATTGTAGCCTCCTTGTCAGGATCTTGGATACCAGTTTGACATTAACGTTGAGCAAGGAAATCGGGCAGTATTTGACACAACTTTCCGGATTCTTCCCAGGTTTGGGAATTATGGTTATCTGAACCGCTAGGAAGTCCTAGTTAAGCAACTCCTCAATGTCAATTTATTCAGTGCCTTGGTTAGCCTAGTGATCAATACATGTCTAAATTTCTTATAGTAGCCCAGAGACTGACAGTTTTTGCTATTTTTATTGCAGCTTGGAATTGTTCATTTGAAATAGGAGCATCAAAGGACTGTGTCTCTTCTGTCATCAGTGCATCATGGGTGGAACCTCTCAAGTATTTTTTCATATCTCTCTTCGCCTTGGATGGGGGAGCCACTAGAGGAGAGTATTGGAATATTACAGTTCTTTGCAATATCTCCGAAACTCACCCATGGATCCTCCTGGAATTGAGTCAAGCAACCGGATGCCATTCATATTCTATGTAATTGTGCTTGAGTTTGCTGTCCAAGCAACATTCAAGCAAGAAGTTGCCCCCCTTTGTTAGTGTGTAGATAGATAAAAAAGAGTTCATGCTTTGCAGATGTTTTCTTCCAAGAGGTCTGTCAGTTGTCTTTGGGCATTAATGAACTCTCTATGCATAGTTTCCCCCATTGCAGAGTTCTCCTAAGGAGAGGTTCCTTCTCCTTACTCGTGGCCAGTTTTATAAAGTGTTCTCTGAGGACACTCTTATGCTCCTCCCAATGACATCCCCTTAGTGGCATTCTCCTCAAAGTAATAAGTCAACTGTTGTGTCACTTCTTCCTGGATTGATGGGTCTGCCAACAACTATTTATTAAGCTTCCAAGCAAACTGAGCAGGACGGAAGAAGAGTGAATTGATTAATACACGGATGGAGCTATGATCCAACCATGGCGAGGACTCAATGTCCGTCTGCTGTAGGAGCGTGAGACCTTCTAGTTGGATGAAGCTTAAGTCAATTTGAGAGTACCCTTGGCGCAGTGGTGAATATGTTTAATCTCATCCATCAGGGTGGAGGGCTCTCCAACAGTCTATCAATCTCAAACTCCTCAAAGATCTACGAATGCTCTTGATCGCCAATTGTGAGATGCTACCAGAGGACAAGTTCGGCAATGGGTCCAGAGGGACATTAAAGTCCCTCTTGATCTACCAACTTATCTGATGTGGAAAAATATCAAAATCACTATCCCAGCCTTGTGGGCTATGGGATGACTACTAAAATAATTAACAGGGTAAAATGTATTCATCATTAATGCTACTGCACCCTCCCTATAGTGAGTTTCCTGCAATAAAGCTATTGAGACTAGTTGTTCGCACAGTAGATATGCTTGTCTTTTGTCATGGTTGGGAATCATGACCCAGGCCCATCTAAGTATGGTCCTTCACTGGTCCACCATCAATTATATGGTATAGGTTGGGTAAGCAATTGTCAACCCCCAGTCAGTTATCATTGTCCACATCAGTAATTATTGAGAATGGACAGAGCATATTATAGCAAGTAGTCAACTATAAGATAAAATGGGTCAAGCGATTAAACTATCAAGGTGCCAGCCTAGCAGTGAAGTATGTTTCATCAGAATAACCCCTCCCCACAGTGGGCAGCACAATGCTATCTCCCTGAACGGTACACATAGAGGTGCTAAAGTCTGTCATGCAGAACCTACGCTGTATCTGTGCATGTTAGTGAAGACATCATATCCCTCACCAGTCCACCGGCAGGAGAATAAAGCAGGTAATGTGACAATGAAAAATATCATGCAAGATAAGTTGATGGGCATGGCTTTGTCATAAGGGAGTACCCTCAAAAGTGGCAAGTGTATATTGGGGAATATAGAGTAAGTCTTGATTTTTCTTGATGTTGAGTCAAGGCGAAAAGGTAGAGCACTGAGGGAAAGAGGGTCAACTCAAATAGTTACTTTCCAATGTCCCTCCGAAAAGAAGCAGCCAAAGGGTAAAATACACACAAGACATTTAGCAACATAAAAAGGCAGAGCACTAGCACAGATTCATTCCATAAACACACACTCCCACCAATACACACAATTACCCCATATACACATGTGGTAAACCTAGCCACTTCTGGACTGTAATATATCAAGGTTGTCCGTAGGCTGGAAGGGGGGACTGTATATTATATATTGTATGGGTATTCTCTAGGACCGTTCGCATGCTGGCAGCCCTAAGCTACCAGCATGCAAACCCTTCGTTTGACGAATTGCGGCTATCCGGGCCGTTCGCCAACCGAATACGGGCTCCCCAGGTGGACCACACGCTTAGAGACGTGTGGCGCTCATTAACCGATTGCAACAATGTTGCAATCGGTAATTAAAGGCTCTCCTAGGTGGCCGTCGTTCGACTACCATCGGCCATCTTGGATCCTTTGTCTCTCCAGCGGTGTTCAGTCGTCGAGCGCCTGGTACTAAAAATGGCTACTCAATGATACGAACACCGCCGGACTTCCAGAGCGTTCGGGAGTTCCGCTTTCATCACATTGTGTTCCCCATCGGTGTTCGGTAGTTTTTAACCGAACTCGATGGCTAAGTGTATTTCATGCGGCGTTCGGTCAGTTCAGCTGGGAGCCGAGCGGTATTCTCCCAAAAGATGCGCTGGGATCCCAGCTATCTACCAAACGTTCGGTCAATTAAATCTGCCGAATAAAACGTAAAAACCGTATTTTAATACAGATTGTCAGTTCTGCTGCACGAGGGGATAATCCACTTAATCGTCCATTTTAGTGGGAGTATCCTTCTCGTGCAGCACAGCCTGTTGGGAAAATTACATTGCATGATGGGAGAAATCCCCTGGATTCACTGTATGGAAACCCCTTGCATGGGGAACTGTATAAATATGCCAGCTGTGAATAAAGCCAGTTAGTTGACTCCCAAACTGTGTTTCGTCCGGTTATTGGGAGGATTGGGGACATTGCCTTACTTTTCAGCGCTGACTGTGGATGTACCTGTTATACCAGCGGAAATCGTGGATTTTAATATTGCACTCCGCTACAATTGGTGGCAAGCGACGGGATCCAACCTTACAGCCGAAAAGCGCAATTCGTGCAATTATAACTGCCGAATAAGAAGAGGAAATGGCAAGCAGAATACAGCGAAAGAACTGACTACCGAAAGTGAATGGAGACAGATTATTCTACGCTGAAGAAACAAACGTTAAAGGAACTGCTGGAAGCTAGGGGTAAGATAGCCAGCAACAAAACCAAGGCTACCCTAATTGCCGAGCTGATGGAGGGAGACCGAGGCCGCAGCGCTACACCCCCAGCAGTTATGGAAGAAACGCTCTATGAGAAAGAAATGAGGACCAGGCTAGCATTTTTGTCGCAGCCTATATCGGATACCATGATGAACCTGGTGATGGCAAATGTGCAGGAATACGTAATGGCACACAGCCCGCAGCACACACTAGCTCGAGCAGAGTCCGCAACCGGGTCCCTCTACAACCCGGTAAAGCCAAAATCCCGTATCAGGCCTTCAAAGCATTTTGCGAGGAAAAGGATGAGATTGATGGGTACTTGCAGGACTTTGAAAGACTGTGTGATTTGCATGAGTTAGAGCGGACAGTATGGGTGCAACTGCTAGCAAGCAAGCTAGCAGGTCGGGCAGCCGAAGCCTACCGTGCTGTGCCCAGTGAGGACAGCAAGGATTACGAGAAGGTGAAGCGAGCCATATTAGAGAGGTATGCCATTACTCCAGAGGCATACCGACGCAAGTTCAGACACTTGCGCAAACCAGCGCGAGATTCGCATGCTGAATGGGCGCACAAACTAGATCAGGCCTCCCAAGGGTGGATACAGGCCAGCCAAGCCACCACCATGGAAGAGTTGCTGGAGCAGTTTTTTGATGGACTATCCCCTGAGACACAAGAATGGGTTCGGGACAGGAAACCTCTCACCCTAACTGAAGCAGCTAGATTGGCCGACCAACACTTTGATGCACGGAGACACCAGGGACCTATAGCCAAAAGCTACCCTCGACCCACAGGACTACCTAGCGCTCTACCACCTCCAGCGCCCACAGCCTCCCTGTTTCGTCCTTCCCAAGGGAATTTACCTCCACCTTCCAGATATAACGGACGGGCCAACATCCAATGCCACTCCTGCAAACAATGGGGGCATATGGCCCGGCAATGTACCCAAAACCGTGGCAAGCCCGCCTGGAATCAGGGGCGCCCAAACCCGGTACCCAGGGCTGCTGCCCATCATTATCAAAGGGAACCGACCACTCAGGAGTTGTGGAGTGTTCATGCCGAGGAACCTCTGGGTATATTGCATGAAGTAATGTCAGTCCGAGCCACCGATAACCGGCAACATCACCGGCAGCTGGTAACCCTAGAGGGGAAAGAGGTCCAGGGGCTGCGGGATTCGGGAGCTACCTTAACCCTGATAGCCCCCCATTTAGTCTCCGAGGGGACACATACTGGCGGATCTGTGGCAGTCCGGGTAGCCGGGGGAGCAGTATACCGACTACCCACTGCGAAAGTAGATTTGAACTGGGGTGCGGGAGAGGGGACAGTAGAAGTGGGACTAATGCAGAATTTACCAGCAGATGTTGTTCTGGGGAATGATTTGGGCCAGATGACCTCTGCTTTTGTCCCACAGGCTCCCTACCAGGAGGCCCATCCAGTGACCACACGGCAACAGGCTCGCACCATGGCTCCACCAACACACTCTGAGGCTCAGGTAAGAGACCAAGACCCCCACCCGACACGTTTATCCTGGGATACCCCGACCAAGTTTGAGGCCGAGGTGAAGTCAGATCCCACACTACAGATATACAGGGACCGGGTACACGCTGACCAGACAGGGTCAGAGGGGGAGCGATACACGTGGGAAAAAGGGCTACTGTATCGCATTGCTGAACGGGAAGTAGGAGGGTCGGTCATAGTAACGACTAAACAGTTAGTGGTACCCCAGAAGTATAGGCAGGAATTACTTAGGATTGCACACGACATCCCCCTGTCTGGACATCTAGGGATGACCCGTACTCGATATAGGTTGACCCACGCTTTCTTCTGGCCATGGATTTCTAAGGACGTGAGACAGTACTGCACTTCCTGTGACATCTGCCAGCGGGTAGGCAAGCGGGGCGACCGCCATAAAGCCAAACTCTGCCCCCTTCCCATCATCGAAGAACCCTTTAGTCAGGTGGCCGTAGATATAGTGGGGCCCTTACCAACACCCAGTCCCTCCGGGAAAAAGTACATCTTAACGGTAGTAGACTATGCCACCCGGTATCCCGAGGCTATAGCCCTCACCAATATTCATGCCGAAACAGTGGCAGAGGCCCTAATGAAGGTATTCTCCAGGGTAGGGTTTCCCCAAGAGATCATATCCGTTAGGGGCACCCAGTTTACCGCTGAGGTCACCCAGCAATTATGGAAACTATGTGGCATTAAGCCGATAGTAAATTCAGCGTACCACCCCCAATCCAATGGCCTATGTGAACAGTTTAATGGTACACTGAAACAGATGCTCCGCACATTTGGAGAGGCCCATAGAGACTGGGAAAGATTTTTACCCCATTTAATGTTCGCGTACAGAGAAGTGCCCCAAGAGTCCACAGGGTTTTCCCCGTTTGAATTGCTGTTCGGGAGAAGGGTACGGGGCCCGCTAGACTTAATCCGGGAGCACTGGGAGGGGGAGAGTAGTCCCGATGGGACCCCTATTGTGTCTTACGTGCTGGAGTTTAGGGACCGACTGGAGGCACTAACTCAGGCCGTGCGCACCAATCTCCAGGCGGCCCAACAACGCCAGCGCCGCTGGTACAATAAGGGGGCCAGAGACCGCAGCTTTCAAGTAGGACAAAAGGTTTTGATTTTAAAACCAGTCCGCACAGACAAGCTGCAGGCCATCTGGCAGGGCCCATACCAGGTGGTGGAACAGAAGTGTGACACCACCTATGTGATTGGCCCCTGCTCAGGGGTAGGGAAAAGACGCATGCTCCACGTGAACATGCTCAAATCCTACCATGAGAGGATAGAGGATGTGGCGGCGATATGCGCCTCTGCCTCGGAGGATCAAGAGAATCTGCCCCTACCTGACCTCTTAGAACCGGAGGAACAGACCGAGCCCTCCAAGGGGGTTCAACTGGGGGAGCGGCTAAGCCCTCAAGAGCGTGCCCAGGTACAAGCGCTGATTGTAGCTAAAGGAGCTACCTTCTCCAATTTACCTGGGTACACTCCGCTGGCCACCCACCGAGTTGAAACCCAGGGACAGCTACCTATGCGGCAGGCTCCATATCGTGTCCCCGAATCCGTGAGGACACATATGAAGACTGAGCTGGACGAAATGTTGCAGCTAGGGGTTATCGAGCCCTCCGATAGCCCCTGGGCATCGCCGGTAGTGCTGGTACCTAAGAAGGACGGCACGACACGTTTCTGCGTCGACTACCGGAGGCTAAATGACAAAACCGTGTCTGATGCTTACCCGATGCCCCCGATAGACGAGCTGCTAGATAAGATGGCCCGTGGCCAGTATCTCACTACCATAGATTTGTGTAAGGGATACTGGCAAATTCCCCTAGCCGATGATGCCATCCCCAAGTCGGCCTTTGTCACCCCATTTGGCCTGTACCAATTTCGGGTCATGCCATTCGGGATGGAAAACGCTCCGCCAACCTTTCAGCGGATGGTAGATCGGCTACTGGACGGTTTCCAAAGTTATGCATGTGCGTACTTAGACGACATTGCCATATTTAGCCAGACCTGGGAGGAGCACTTACAGCATATAGGGGCCATCCTAGACCGGATTGGGGAGGCAGGGCTAACCCTGAAACCCAGCAAGTGCCATATCGGGATGGCAGAGGTGCAGTATTTGGGTCACCGGGTGGGGTGTGGGCAGCAGAAACCCGAGCCGGCTAAAATTGAAGCCGTGGCCAAGTGGCCTACCCCCAGGACCAAAACTCAAGTCTTGGCATTTCTAGGTACCGCAGGGTACTATAGAAAATTTGTGCCCAATTACAGTGCCCTGGCCAAACCCCTGACTGACTTGACACGCAAGAACCTTCCCCGACAGGTTGTCTGGGCCCCAGAGTGTGAGCAGGCATTCCAACAACTCAAAACTGCTTTGACTAATGCTCCCGTACTTGCCGCTCCTGATCCAACTAAAAGATTTCTTGTTCACAGAGACGCTTAAATGTTTGGATTGGGAGCAGTGCTGAGCCAAGTAGGAGCAGATGGCGGAGAACATCCCGTAGCTTACCTGAGCCGAAAGTTGTTACCCCGGGAAGTAAGCTACGCCACCATTGAAAAAGAATGCCTGGCCGTGGTGTGGGCCCTCAAAAAGTTGCAACCTTATTTGTACGGACAACCCTTTTCTCTACTCACAGATCACAACCCGTTGGTGTGGCTGAACCGTGTGGCTGGGGACAATGCCAGGCTGTTGCGCTGGAGTTTGGCGCTACAGCCCTTTGACTTTACGATCCATTATCGCCCAGGGAAGCAAAACGGTAACGCCGACGGGTTATCTAGACAAACTGAACTTGAAAAATTATCTGTGAGTACTCCCCTGGACATCCCCAAGCCGATCCATTGGGATCAGACTGTGTATGCCGGCTTGGTTCTGGGGGAGCATAATTGTAGCGGAGTGCAATATTAAAATCCACGATTTCCGCTGGTATAACAGGTACATCCACAGTCAGCGCTGAAAAGTAAGGCAATGTCCCCAATCCTCCCAATAACCGGACGAAACACAGTTTGGGAGTCAACTAACTGGCTTTATTCACAGCTGGCATATTTATACAGTTCCCCATGCAAGGGGTTTCCATACAGTGAATCCAGGGGATTTCTCCCATCATGCAATGTAATTTTCCCAACAGGCTGTGCTGCACGAGAAGGATACTCCCACTAAAATGGACGATTAAGTGGATTATCCCCTCGTGCAGCAGAACTGACAATCTGTATTAAAATATGTTTTTTACGTTTTATTCGGCAGATTTAAGTGACCGAACGTTCGGTAGATAGCTGGGATCCCAGCACATCTTTTGGGAGAATACCGCTCGGCTCCCAGCTGAAGTGACCGAATGCCGCATGAAATACACTTAGCCATCGAGTTCGGTTAAAAACTACCGAACACCGATGGGGAACACAATGTGATGAAAGCGGAACTCCCGAACGCTCTGGAAGTCCGGCGGTGTTCGTATCATTGAGTAGCCGTTTTTAGTACCAGGCGCTCGACGACCGAACACCGCTGGAGAGACAAAGGATCCAAGATGGCCGACCGCCGCATGGTCGGTAGTCGAACGACGGCCACCTAGGAGAGCCTTTAATTACCGATTGCAACATTGTTGCAATCGGTTAATGAGCGCCACACGTCTCTAAGCGTGTGGTCCACCTGGGGAGCCCGTATTCGGTTGGCGAACAGCCCGGATAGCCGCAATTCGTCAAAAGAAGGGTTTGCATGCTGGTAGCTTAGGGCTGCCAGCATGCGAACGGTCCTAGAGAATACCCATACAATATATAATATACAGTCCCCCCTTCCAGCCTACGGACAACCTTGATATATTACAGTCCAGAAGTGGCTAGGTTTGCCACAACACACACTATCCCCATACACACAATACCCCCCATACACACTCTACCCCCCATACACACAAACTGCCTCACCATACACACACACTGTACCCCTCACACACACACACTGTACCCCTCACATAACCTGCCCCCCCACACACACTATACCCCTCACGCACACACACTGTACCCTTCATGCACAAACTGCCCCACATACAAACACACTGCACCCCTCACACACACACACACACACACACAAACTACATCCTTTACACACACACTGCACCCCTGTACACACCCACACACTGCACCCCTCACACACACATATTGTACACCACACACACACACACATATTGCACACCACACACACACATTGCACACCACACACACATATATTACACACACACACACACACACACTACAGCCCCTATCCGTGCAGTCCCCAGGTAAGTTGTCACACTATTCTTAAACAGTTTGACTACTTACCCTGGTAGGGCAGTACAGCACTACTGGCACCATAACCACTACAATGTAATGTAGCAGTTATTGTGCCTTAATTGTTTCTTTAAATAATCTTTGAGTGCCCCTCCCAAGATTAGGGGCCGAGTATATTCCACATCGCTGTATATATATATATATATATACACAACCTAGAAAATTGTTTTGACTTGGGTTGACTTGGAAAAATATTGAACTATTAAGGGCGCCTTGAACCTAAAAAGTTTGGGAACCACTGTATTATATATTAACCCCTTAAGACCGCAGCCAAATGTACAAGTTGTGAACGAAACAAAATGTAAACAAAACCTGGCATTTGCGCTATATGTCTGTCCAACCGTAATTCACCTCTTTCATATTAAATGCACCCCCCCTTATTATATATCATTTTATTCAGGGGAAACAGGGCTTTCATTTAATATCAAATATTTAGCTATGAAACATAATTTCATATGAAAAAAATGGGAGAAAATAAGATTTTTTTTTATTTTTTTAGTTCTACATGACATTTTAACTGTCAATGTCATAATACTGTTTGCTTTTACTGCAATAAAATACACATATTTGTATTCAGCAAAGTCTCCGGAGTAAAACAGTACCCCCCATGTACAAGTTTTATGGTGTCTTGGAAAGTTATAGAGTTAAATATAGTGCTAGCAAATTAAATTCCCTATACTTTCAGGAATGGGTTGTCAGGCAGGTCCCGCTAATTGTAATTAATTAGGATACCTAATTATGTAAAATTATTACATAAATATATGTGTAGAATTAATATATGTATATATATACATATGTGTATATATACGTATATATATATATATATATATATATATATATATATATAATTTTTTTTAAATATTTTTATTTATATATAGGTATATATATAGTGATATATACGTATATATTTATGTATATAGATATATATTATTCGTTCTAAGTGTATTTTGATATAAATATATATATATATATATTAATATCACAATACAGTTAGAACAAAATAAAACACATCTATATATTTTTTAATATTTTATTTTTAATTATTTTTTTATTTTATTTTTTTACGTATTTACATATTTATTTTTTATATTATTTATAAATATATATATAACAATAATTATATATATATTTAATCAGTATCAGTCTACGTGTAATTTGATATTAATATATATATATATATATATATATAATTATATATATATATTAATATTAAAATACACCTAGACAGTGTATGTGTGTGTGTATATATGTGTATATATATATATACTTAGATCATATATATATATTTTTTTTTACACTCATTTTATTTTTACACTTATTTTAATTTGATTTTCAGCCAGCAGGGGGACTAACTGTCATTACAGTTAGTCCCCCTGCTGGCATTGCTGCAGCCAGCTATCCCGGCCATGTGATTGTGAGGTCCTCGCAAGGACCTCACTCTCACATGACCAGAGGGGGCCGGAGGAGGAAGATCTGCCGCGGGGGGAGCTCCCTGGGAGTCCCCCCAACCGCGATCGCCGGCGTGGGATCGCCGGCGACCGGGTAAGTGAATAAAAACCGGAGGGCGTACATTTACGTCCTGCGGCGTTTAGAGCCGCTTTTAAAAGGACGTAAATGTACGCCCTCCGGACTTAAAGGGTTAAATTTATATAAAATAACAAAGAAAGAGCTCTTCTATCTATCTATCTATCATACAAATTGGATATTAAAAGGAATACTATAGCATTAGGAATGAAAACCTGTATTTCAAATGTTATAGTGTCCTCTTTATTTAAATTCTGCCCCTCCCAAATCTAATAAAAACTGGAACAATAACTATGACTTATCTCTTTTTTTCCAGCATCGAGATGGAGTCCCTGCGGCTGCTCAATCCGCCTCACATTGACGCTTGTAAACATCCAATCCAAAGCTCCTCATAGAGGAGCATTGGGGATAAAAAGTGCACGCCAATCCAGTGCTGTGCTCATCCAATGAATTGGAGGTTAGCTGTGAAAACTGAGTTTGACTCTGTACTCACAGTGGAAGCATCTTTCAGTAAAAGAGTTACTAGAGCTGTGTTCAACCCTTTAGTATAAACATAACAACTAAATAGCAATGTTTTAAATTAAAGGTTAAAAGTGATGGACCACTGCACCCAGCCCACTTCATTGAGTCGAAGTGGTCTGGAGGACTTTACTGGTCCTATAATGTAAATTAGATGTATAATTTTATTTACATTGTGTTGTTGTGTATAGATGTATAATTCCTAAAAAATTAAATAACGTAAGCTGTGACAAACAAATACATTTTAAATACATTAAGACGCATCCCAAAATATACCCCTAAAACTGAGCACATGGTGAAGTACCGCTGAAGAAATACAATGTAAATAATGTCCAGTGTCGGGAAAAAGCCTTTTCACTTATTTTCTTCAAACAAACAATGAAAATAGAACTTAACTGAACTCAAATAATCCTTCCAAGATTTAGGCTCGAGAAAAGTGATTTTACATTAGTCTTTAAACATTTGACATGTTTAGTACAATTATGAACTATGGCACGTTTCTTGTAAGTTCCATTAAAACTGAAGAAAAAAAATTCTAAATGCTTTTTAGTTTTTGTATAATGCAGGAAAATTATATCAAAGTATAGACAGAAGTCTTTCTTCCATTAACTGCAGTAATTCCTTTCACCTGAAATGCACAATGTGTATGTGTAAAATTGGGCAAAATCTTCAGTTAAGTTATAAAGCACTTACATTACATAGTACAAAATGTATTTCTATGTTTTTAACAAAAAAAAAACAAAAAAAAATAGCTTTTTCTGCCAGTCACTGACAGGTGAAAATAATCTTTTTAAAGATTTGTATTATTTATCTGGTTTCTGACCTAGCTTTCACAATAATTTTGACAGACGTGAGGCAGCATAATATAACCCCCAAAAAATGGAGCTGTGCAAATAATAATGATAACAAGTAACAATCTTCTAAACAAAAACTTTTTACTGGATAAAACTTTTATCTACACCTGAAGACAATAATGTAATGTTTGGTAAGTCCACTATTTAGATTGATTGCAATGCCAATTGTGATATTATGTAAGAAGAAATTCAGAAGAAGATAAAGAGGAACAATTTGCTAAACCATACACAGTCAATTACAGTTTCTCCACACAAGGAAATAATAAAAAGAAAAATCATAACAAAATAAAATAATTTAAAGCACACTCATTCTATTATAGAATTTGATATGGAATGGTGATGTCCCTTTGAGGTCAAAAAGTAAGGCACAGCAGACCTAAATTGTGTACATGGACAACACATGTAGAGCGTAGACATATGCATTAGTTTTCGTACGAATAAGCTTTCGTCCGGAAATTCGTGTTTTTTCGTATTCGTTTACTAAAACGTAAACGAAAGCCCTACATACAAAATCTAAACGAAACTAAAGGGCAAAGGCCGAATGCATTACCTTTTCATTTTGTTTCATTCGTTTAATAGACTCCATGCTGCAGGGGAATTAATCCCCACAGCACAGAGAAATAACACAAAAAAGAAAATAACGAAAAACAAGGAGGGAGCCAGCAGCGCTACTAGCTCCCTCCTTGCAATATTAAATCCTACCCCCCAGATTAAAACCTATGGGGAGCACTATGACCCCCATATTAATAAATGGGAGGTTAAATTAGGGGCATTTCGCTAGTGCAATAAAGGGGGACCTGGCACAGTTCCCCCCCATTTCCCCATGGTGGGGAACACAAATAACTAATATGGGGGGACATAATGCCCCCTGTGGCCCCACCCATGACCTGCGGGTGGGGGCTATTAATATAAACGGGGGGACCTAATGTCCATACATAAAGGAATATACTTAAAGGAAAAACATTAATCACCCAGACTACTTTTTCTCAATGAAATAGCCATGTGCAATTATCCTGTTTTGCTCCTGCAATGTAAAATATTGCTGTTTCAGAGAAAGAGCAATGTCTTACTAATTGCTTGACTTTGAAACATTCTGTGATGCATTGAATTCCCTGCTTCTCTATGAGAAACATTTCAGTGGTGCATCACAGCATTTGCCATGCATGCACAATAAATCCCCAACGCAGCTCTGTGAGAAGCAATTGATTGGACAAAATGAACTTCATGACCGATGACCTGAGTGGAGGAGGACTTGACTGCAGAGAAGTGGTCATCTTGGCACTGGTTTGGAGGTTATTAAAGGGTTAATTTAATTACTTTTTAAAGACAATCAGGGGGCTCTGAAATCTACATAGGCATGCATGTTTGCATTCGCCACGTGTTTATTATACATTATCCTCCCATAGCCAGTAACCTGTGTTTATTATACATTATCCCTCCCATAGCCAGTAACCTGTGTTTATTATACATTATCCCTCCCATAGCCAGTAACCTGTGTTTATTATACATTATCCTCCCATAGCCAGTAACCTGTGTTTATTATACATTATCCCTCCCATAGCCAGTAACCTGTGTTTATTATACATTATCCCCCCATAGCCAGTAACCTGTGTTTATTATACATTATCCCCCCACAACCAGTAACCTGTGGTTATTATACATTATCCCCCCACAACCATTAACCTGTGTTTATTATACATTATCCCCCACAACCAGTAACCTGTGTTTATTATACATTATCCCTCCCATAGCCAGTAACCTGTGTTTATTATACATTATCCCTCCCATAGCCAGTAACCTGTGTTTATTATACATTATCCCCCCATAGCCAGTAACCTGTGTTTATTATACAATATCCTCACCATAGCCAGTAACCTGTGTTTATTATACATTATCCCCCCATAGCCAGTAACCTGTGTTTATTATACATTATCCCCCCATAGCCTGTAACCTATGCTTATTATACATTATCTCCCCCATAGCCAGTAACCTGTGTTTATTATACATTATCCCCCCACAACCAGTAACCTGTGTTTATTATACATTACCCCCCCATAGCAGTAACCTGTGTTTATTATACATTATCCCTCCCATAGCCAGTAACCTGTGTTTATTATACATTATCCCTCCATAGCCAGTAACCTGTGTTTATTATACATTATCCCCCCACAACCAGTAACCTGTGTTTATTATACATTATCCCCCCATAGCCCGTAACCTGTTTTTATTATACATTATCCTACCATAGCCATTAACCTGTGATTATTATACATTATCCCTCCATAGCCAGTAACCTGTGTTTATTATACATTATCCTCCCATAGCCAGTAACCTGTGTTTATTATACATTATCCCCCCACAACCAGTAACCTGTGTTTATTATACATTACCCCCCACAACCAGTAACCTGTGTTTATTATACATTACCCCCCACAATCAGTAACCTGTGTTTATTATACATTACCCCCCCATAGCCAGTAACCTGTGTTTATTATACATTATCCCTCCCATAGCCAGTAACCTGTGTTTATTATACATTATCCCCCCATAGCCCGTAACCTGTGTTTATTATACATTATCCCTCCCATAACCAGTAACCTGTGTTTATTATACATTATCCCTCATAGCCCGTAACCTGTGTTTATTATACAATATCCTCCCCATAGCCAGTAACCTGTGTTTATTATACATTATCCCCCCATAGCCAGTAACCTGTGTTTATTATACATTATCCTCCCATAGCCATTAACCTGTGATTTTATTAAAGGACACGGAGGCTCATATTATGCTTATCTCTTTCTTTATTATACCTCAGCAGCAAAGAGAAGGTATAAACATTCATAGAAAAAAGTTTTAACAGGTTCTCCAACACAACATTATACCCTTAACCAATAGGAACAGTCCTTCTATCTATAACTACTCATGTGACCTTTCCTTTCCCTCTTTCTTTGCTGCTGCCTCAGCTAAGTACCATCTAACTTTAGCTCTCCTCAGAGCAACTTATTTAGTTTGTTAAAGCTTCTTTTTACTGATGTCTTTAATTTTAATGTTATTTGCAATGTTATTTACATGTCTTAATCCTATGTGTGGGATATGTTAATCCTTCTGCTCTGCTACCGACCGGTGCCTATCGGCGCCTGGTGCAGATAGAGGACTTCACTGGGGTTTCCCTCCCCCCTCCGGCGGTTAACCCCCCTCCCACACCTCCCCGGGTAGTTTATTACCCATTCTACTTCATCCTCCTGCGAATCGCGGCGGCCGTTACCGGCGCGAGCGCTCTGAACCCAGAGACCGCTCGCGCATGCGCAATAACGGCCGCACGGTGCGGCGGCCATTTTCTAGCAGTCTGGCTGGTCCTTGCCGCGCTTTTTCTCCGCCCGCCCCCTGTATCTGAGGGCGGGCGCTCAGGGATTGGCTTTCGGCATTGGCTGGCAGCTTACCAGTGCTCCCTGGCGGCCATTCCGGAGGGAACACTCGGTAAGCTGACAGCCTTTGTTTGTGCCTGAATCCCCTTTGCAAAATAGCAGAGCTCACTGCCCAAGTAGTTACTTCTGCCTTTTCCCTACATAGGGTTTAAAGGGATAGCTCTTTTTTCCACACACCTTTTTACAGTTTGGGGCAAATTCACTGGGTCATCCAGTATACCCTAACATACCTGTTTTTACTAACTCAGCGTCCCAAGAAATTTGTATAACCTGCCTGTAATGCAGCACCTCAGGGACCAAGGGGTTTCCACACCCACTGATATCAGCAAGGACACCATACAACACGTGTCCCAGTTAACACGTCCATGCTCACCACAGAGAGAGGACATGGCATCCATGGAGCAGTTGAACTCGGAGGAGTTTCACTCGCTTCTGGATGCCACCATGACCAAATCGGTCACCCAAGCCATTTTCACGGCAATGGGGGTGATGTCAGAGAACCTGACACAATCTATTAGTAACGCCATACTGGCGTCTAACAACAACCCCAGCGGCCTCCGCCCCAAGGCCCAAACTGACAAGCCTGCGTCCCTCAGCGGCCGTAAGGCTACGGAGAAGACCCACCATATGGGCAAACACACCTCCAAAACCAGCATGACGGACAGGTCACGCCCTGTCACTACTGAGGACGTGGGGCCCCCACGTAAGAGAGCCACCCGCCGGGCAAAAACGGTGAGGACGTGGAAATGGGCAAAAGCCCAGACAGAGACATCCGACTCTGGTTCGGACATAGAGGAGGTAATGAGTGAGTCCGAGGAAATCGGCTCTTTGGAATCAGGGAACTCTTCCCCTGTGCGCAACCTGGCAATCACACCAGCTAAGGGTAAAGGGTCCACGGATGACTCCTAGACCCTCAGGGCGAGCCCCTATTTAACCCAGATGACCTCCAACATCCTAGGTCTACAGACTGGTTCCCAGCTGACCATGTGGCCCAATATATAGCGGCCAGGATCAGGAAGCCCCTGGATAAAACAACCAGGAATAAGTTAAGAGCAGAGTGCCCACGCCCAACGGTCCCCGATATGGCTTGCGCCACACCGGAGGTGGACCCTAAGATTGCCCAGTTCCTCGGTAAAGCAGGCTGGAAAGCCAAAAAAGAGCTGGACTACTCCTTACGCCACTGCCAGGACAAGGTGCTTGACTCCTTGGGCCCCAGCGCAAAAATCTTCGACTTAGTCGAAGCGACACTCTCAGGTGGCGCACCACTAGATCCCTTAGAGATCCGAGAGTGGGCGCAACGCTCTATCTGCCTAATCGGCAACTCCAATGCCGCACTTAGTACTGAGAGGCGGAAAACAATTCTCATGAAAATAGACCCTAAACTGGTCAACATGGCCATAACCGAGCCTGGACCCCAGGCAAAAGGCCTCCTTTTCGGAGACAATTTTGTAAAAGAGCTGGGCAACTACGTGAGCACATTTACAGCCATAGATAAGGCACAAACAAACCTGAAACGGGTGTTCTCCCCAAAGGTTTTTGGAGGGGCTGGCAGGTACAAGGGCCGCCTGTCCAGCCGCCCATCACGGAGCTCCCATCGGGGCTACCGAGGCCCCACTACTCCAAGGTTCCCACAGACGGAGACCAGAACCCCCGCACCTTTCTTCCCGGTCAGGGGCAGATCGTGGCAGCCCAGAGGACACAGGGGTTCCACATACGGCCGACGACCTTATGGTAAGTGCTTTCCCCCCTCCCCTCTCTCGTACCTCACACGTGGGGGGCAGACTTTCCAAATTTATCGGGGCATGGCACAGACTCACGTCCGATGCCTGGATTCTCAACACAGTAGCAGGGTACCACATAGAATTCGTAAAGGGCCCAACCCAATCCGCAATGCCAAGGCGGATGGTGTTCACCCCACGGGACAGAGAACTCGTGTTGAAGGAAATCAGAGCACTGGAGGAGAAGGGAGCGATCTATCAGGTCGCACCTCACTCCCCAGGCTTCCTGAGCAACCTGTTCCTGGTCCCCAAGAAAGGCGGTGGGGTAAGGCCAGTGATCAACCTACGCCCGCTCAATGCGTTTGTAAGATATCACCATTTCAAAATGGAAGGGATTCATTGCCTACGAGATCTTCTCAGGCTGGGGGATTGGATGGTCAAGCTAGACCTCCAAGATGCATATCTCACCATCCCCATTGCGAAGGAATGTCAACATCTCCTTCAATTCCGTTGGGACACTCAGACGTGGAGGTTCCAGTGCCTACCGTTTGGCCTATCATCAGCACCATGGTGCTTTACAAAACTGTTAAAACCAGTGGTTGCGCTGCTACGCAGCAGAGGGGTTCGCATGATCATCTATCTGGACGATATGCTGATCATGGCACAAGACACCCTACTACTACAACAACACTTATATTGGGCAATAACACTTCTACAATACCTGGGATTTCTAATCAACTGGGAGAAGTCGGTACTAGTCCCCTCCCAGTCCTTAGAATTCCTAGGATTCGAGATAGGGGCGGTCTTAGGGACCCTAAGCCTACCACCCTCAAAGATAAAAATCATCAAGAAGGAGATCCGCAGAACATTGGCTTGTCCAATAGTCACGGTCAGACAACTAGCCAGAATAATTGGACTCCTTTCCGCTTCCATACAAGCGATCTTCCCGGGACCCCTGCACTACAGGGCCCTACAGAGACTAAAAGCCGCACAACTACGCTCAGGACACTCCTACTCAGACTCTGTGCCACTCGATCACACAGCCAAGGAGGAGCTCAAGTGGTGGCTACAGCACATGGAAGCGTGGAACGGCAGAGCAATCTTCGGCAACAACCCGGATTGCGTAATAGAATCAGATGCCAGCACACGGGGCTGGGGAGCGCGCTGTGGACATACCTCCACAGGCGGAAAATGGTCCCAATCGGAGAGGACACTACATATCAACAGCCTGGAATTAATGGCGGGATCGTTCGCGCTAAAGAGCCTGCTGGGCCCCGCGACACATTGCTCCATCATCTTGAGGATGGACAACGTATCAGCCGTACAGTACATCAACCGCCTCGGCGGCACCAAGTCCAAAATCCTGGCAGACTTAGCCACAGAATTTTGGCAGTTTTGCTTAGAACGCAACATAACAGTACGGGCCGAATACATCCCGGGACTTTCAAATACCGTAGCGGATTGGAACACCAGACACCTACGGGATACCAGCGATTGGCGCCTGAACCGAGAGACGTTCCTACGATTGCAAACACTATGGGGTCCGATGTATATAGACCTGTTTGCGTCGCGGTTGAATGCACAACTCCCAGAGTTCTTCAGCTGGAGACCGGACCCAGACGCATTAGCTACGGACGCGTTCCTACAACCATGGCCGAACAAACGATTATACGCGTTCCCTCCGTTCGCTCTGCTGGCACGAACACTAGTACACCTCGACCGTGCACGGACGTCCCTAGTCCTCATAACCCCATTCTGGACTGCACAGCCTTGGTTCCCTTCACTTATGGAGATGTCCATAGATCTTCCCAGAATGCTACCCGAGAACCCACGTCTCCTTTCAGACCCAGATAGGAACCCACACCCTCTGATGACGCAGGGACAACTCAAATTGTTAGCATGGCTTCTTTCCGGGGACCCTGGGTCGGGCCAAACGTTCCGCAGACAACTCTCGAACTTCTGGCGGGAGCCTGGGCTCCTGGAACACGGAGATCCTACTCTAAAGCTTGGAACATCTGGAGTGGTTGGTGCATGGAACAACACGTGGATCCCGTATGTGCCTCTGTAAACCACCTGTTACGTTTTATTACACACCTATACGACCAAGGATTAGCATACCGAACCATCAATGTATACAGGTCAGCAATATCCGCTGGACACAAGGGAATAGAAGGATTCCCAGCGGGTAAACATCTGTTGGTATGCAGACTCTTACGCGGAATTCGATTGGCAAGACCACCACGACCCCGATATAGTACAGTATGGGACGTGAATCTGGTCTTAAACCTTTTGGAACAATGGCCACAGAACTCTGACCTCACGATGAAACAACTATCAGCAAAACTGGCCATGCTCTTATGCCTAATATCCTGCAAAAGAGTCTCGGATGTCAGGGCATTGGACGTCGATGCACGCACGTTCACTACAACGGGAGTAACGTTTAACATTTCCAGACGTACTAAATCAGCGACATCATCAGTATCATATCCAGCATTCCCCCACAACAAAAAACTGTTCCCAATAGCCTGTCTCAAAGAATATGAGACACGGACACAGGCATTTCGAAACCCTGGACATCATGAATTATTTCTGGCCATCAACTCACCACATCAGCCAGTATCTTCAATAACGATAGCCCGATGGGTGAAGTGGATAATGACCTCTGCAAACATAGATACCTCAGTATACGGAGCACACTCCACTAGAGGAGCTATGGCATCTAAAGTATTCAACTTGGGATGCAGGCTGGAAGACCTGTTACGGACAGCAGATTGGTCTCGAGAATCCACCTTTAAGGAATATTATTTTCACCCTACAGACCACGTATCATCAACAGTCATTGCACAGCTTTGAACTAGCATAATATGAGCCTCCGTGTCCTTTAATAAAATTACCAGATTTTACTAATTACATGACGTAAAGTCATGATTTTATAAAGGACACGGAGGCGAATATTGGCCCACCCGGTAAGTATATCAAGCCTATATCAGCGAAAGAAGAGTGTAATTCCCACCCAATAAACAATAGAATAAGGGTCATTGTGGTGTCTTCTTTTGTCTAGACTTAATTCATTTATATAGAACAACAGTTGCTGATATACTTGTGAGTCTGTAGTATCTAATACATATAGTAAGATTTAGTCACTACCATTGTGGCAAACAGTTCCTAAGATCACATTTTACCACTTTTTTCTCTATCCCATTACAGCTTAATCCACAATAAGCGACACCATGGATGACCAGTTGTCACCACAGTTCACACAGACAAGTTCCTACAAGTTCGATATGGGAATGTTCGACACAACGGATAAAGTGTTCCAGTGTCTTCTCAAGTTATAAAGATACAGCTTCGGCATGACCAAAGAAAGAGGGAAAGGAAAGGTCACATGAGTAGTTATAGATAGAAGGACTGTTCCTATTGGTTAAGGGTATAATGTTGTGTTAACCCTTGGAGAACCTGTTAAAACTTTTTCTATGAATGTTTATACCTTCTCTTTGCTGCTGAGGTATAATAAAGAAAGAGATAAGCATAATATTCGCCTCCGTGTCCTTTATAAAATCATGACTTTACGTCATGTAATTAGTAAAATCTGGTAATTATTATACATTATCCCTCCATTGCCAGTAACCTGTGTTTATTATACATTATCCCCCCATAGCCAGTAACCTGTGTTTATTATACATTATTCTCCCATAGCCATTAACCTGTGCTTATTATACATTATCTCCCCCATAGCCAGTAACCTGTGTTTAATATACATTATCCCCCCACAACCATTAACCTGTGTTTATTATACATTATCCCCCCACAACCATTAACCTGTGTTTATTATACATTATCCCCCACAACCAGTAACCTGTGTTTATTATACATTATCCCTCCCATAGCCAGTAACCTGTGTTTATTATACATTATCCCTCCCATAGCCAGTAACCTGTGTTTATTATACATTATCCCCCCATAGCCAGTAACCTGTGTTTATTATACAATATCCTCACCATAGCCAGTAACCTGTGTTTATTATACATTATCCCCCATAGCCAGTAACCTGTGTTTATTATACATTATCCCCCCATAGCCTGTAACCTATGCTTATTATACATTATCTCCCCCATAGCCAGTAACCTGTGTTTATTATACATTATCCCCCCACAACCAGTAACCTGTGTTTATTATACATTATCCCCCCACAACCAGTAACCTGTGTTTATTATACATTATACCCCCATAGCCAGTAACCTGTGTTTATTATACATTATCCCTCCATAGCCAGTAACCTGTGTTTATCATACATTATCCCTCCCATAGCCATTAACCTGTGTTTATTATACATTATCCCCCCCATAGCCAGTAGCCAGTGTTTATTATACAATATCCTCCCCATAGCCAGTAACCTGTGTTTATTATACATTATCCCCCCATAGCCAGTAACCTGTGTTTATTATACATTATCCTCCCATAGCCATTAACCTGTGATTATTATACATTATCCCCCCATAGCCAGTAACCTGTGTTTATTATACATTATCCCCCCATAGCCTGTAACCTGTGCTTATTATACATTTTCTCCCCCATAGCCAGTAACCTGTGTTTATTATACATTATCCCCCACAACCAGTAACCTGTGTTTATTATACATTATCCCCCCACAACCAGTAACCTGTGTTTATTATACATTATCCCTCCATAGCCAGTAACCTGTGTTTATTATGTATTATCCCCCACATAGCCAGTAACCTGTGTTTATTATACATTATCCCCCATAGTCATTTATCGTTGGACCTAGGCAGCATGATGCCTTGGGCCGGCCCAGAGAGTGAGTGAGTGAGTGAGTGAGTAATATTATATATATGTTCAGAAACATATTAGTAATATATGTAAATTGGGTTCATGCAGGAGTAGTGTTCTGATGTAGAAGATGAATTTAGCCGTAGTCAGAGGGATTCAGTGAGAGTAGTGGTGAAATGTGTGTGGCATGGCTGAGTGTGGGTAAGTAAGAGTCAAGTATTTTAACTGGGCACTAGTTCTAGGTGGGATAAAGTGGTATAGCGGATGGATGAGTAGTTTGGTTTGTTTTAGAGGTTTGTAGAGAAAGTATATAGTGATCATGATTTTTAGCGATATCCAATATTTTTAAGGTGGTCTCAAACAAACATAAAATGCTATATAAAATTTGTGGGAATATCGAATAGTCGTGTACAGTAAATCAGAAAGGGGTTAAGAATATCGAACCATCGATCGGTATCCAAGCTTGTGCAAATGGGGGTTTGCGGTTGAGAAAATGGACTGTTTGCGGTTGTTTGCGGTGCGTTAAACGGGGAGTTTGGTCTGTCACTGTGAAGCGGGTGTAACCCTTACACTACCTGATCGATACAACATCATACCTGATGTTTTAAAGCACGTTATTCCAAACAATTTAGGAATGTTAGGTGATTTATGCCCTTTATGGATTAAAACCAGACTCTTCATCAACTATGTAATTTTCCATGGGAGTGTTGTCATGGATCCCCCTCCGGCATGCCACAGTCCAGGTCTTAGTCCCCTTGAAACAACTTTTCCATCACTATTGTGGCCATAAAGAGTCCCTGTGGGTTTTAAAATTTGCCTGCCTATTGAAGTCTATGGCGGTTCGCCCGGTTCGTCCGTTCGCGAACATTTGCGGAAGTTCGCGTTCGCCGTTTGCGAACGGAAAATTTTATGTTCGCGACATCACTAATTCTTATGCTTTCAATATTTAAATGGAATAAAAAATATTCTTAATCTGAATTTCTGAGTTCTGGTCATCTGTTTAACCATCATTAAATTGAATGGAAAAAACTGTCAGATGGCTGCTTTTTTTGTGCTAAACTCAAGAGGTATGTTTTAACATTAATGCGTAATCATGTAATTGTCAAAATGAATTGTACAATATTCATTTGCATTCGTATTTCTGCAAAACAAATGTTATATTTTAATTATTAAAATGTAGAAAGCATATTTTGGCTTCCTCTGTGTTAGTATTTCCTTACAGAGAATCGGTATTTTATTTTTATATAAATTGCTGTTTTCGAATACTTTGTTCAGGTGACAGATGGAATATAAAAATATAGAAAAGGCATCTTTAACCCCTTAAGGACAAATGACATGTGTGACATGTCATGATTCCCTTTTATTCCAGAAGTTTGGTCCTTAAGGGGTTAAACAAAGTGTTTTAAAGTCCTCATTGGAAAATATATAAACATTGTTTGCCACATCCAGAATTCTGCTTGAATCTTATTTATACCAGGATCTGTTAATTTAAGCATGGAATTGCTTCGATGGTCCACTTACAACACTTTAACCCCTTAAGGACACATGACATGTGTGACATGTCATGATTCCCTTTTATTCCAGAAGTTTGGTCCTTAAGGGGTTAAATGAAATGCTACTAAAATTCTAATTGAGCATTTTTTTATTATTTAAAAACCTTCAAAGAATTCTACTTCCCCCAAATTCCTATTTACATTTACATTTATTCACGGTTTATGTGAAGCCGAAGTGAAAATAAATAAAGTTTGAAAAGACTCCAGAGATTGGAGAAATACGTGACACTAAGCCTACATTTGGTTTCCATTTCCAAATACACTATTATTTACAATATTTTGCTTAAGTATATTGAAAATACACAATTTCAGTTTTGAAATCCATTTGCTCTCTCTATTTTGGTTTGTGATGATATGGTTGAAGTACTTTTAAAATGAACAGAGATATTACTTTTTATTGGGAGTTACATCTGTATTATTCATGAAACCATGAATTTGGGAAAATGGACATAGTTACTGTAAATATTATTCTAAAATAGAGCAATTAAAAATCTTGTGCTTTTATCATCTCTATGGTACTTATGTTTATCCTTTTTGCTAATTGTGTAATCATAAAATAAAGATTCCCCCCCCCCCCCCCCCAAATACATAAAATCCTTGAGTTCAGCTATTTTTCCAGCATTACCCTTGGGAATTAAAATTTTCATTCACCTTTTCGGTTTGATACAATATACATCAATAACACAATGTAAGTTGTATTATTTCTTTGTTTTTGTATTGAGTAAAAAAGCAAGGAGACAATGTACACAGAATGAAAAAGGTGAAGAGGAATCGGACTGGATTGAAAGAAGAAAGAGGGAAGAGAATAATGAAAAAGAGAATACAACTTGTTGAATGAAACAGAACCTTTTGTACAAGGCAACTGAAAAGAAGAAATGAAAGATAGAGGGAGAAAGGGGATTTAAAGATCAAAGTGTTATTATAGTGATCTTTTTAGGGATTGCTGAAGCAAAACGAACAAGAACTCATTCATATATGCTAAAGCAGATCTACCCATACTGTCGGAAATCCAGTTTTATATAGACTGAAAAAAAAAAAATCACACAAAATTCAAAAGAATACAGGGCTAATTCCATCTATCTTAGGTGGGAAACGCTTTTCCCACATTAATAGATTTTTTTTTTATGATCTTGGTTTATCGTTCTAGACCCACAAGTGTAATATATGTTTCATAATTCACCTGTCTGTGTTAGCCCACATGATACCCAGTCTGTTCTCTGTAATTGCTAACAATAATATTTAGATTGACATAACATATTGCTTCACACTGCAGAGTGGCAATACAAACTTATCGAAAAATCAGTTTCGACAAAGATTGTGAGATCAGACATGAAGTGGGCTCTCAATTACCTCATTTAGAGGAAATGGGTTTCTGTGGTTTTAATTGTTATTGAATGGGAAATAAATTGAAGTAGATGCTTCTTAGCAAACCTTCTCTTTGATCTTCCATGATTCAAGGGAATTCCATCATTACCTCTCCATGCCAATGCAAAATCCAATGAAGGTTTTAGTTCCTAAGCTTTACATTGAATATGCTGGGCTTGCTAAGCATAGAAATCACATTAATAAAATACAAATTTCGATTTAAACTTTATCTAACAGTTTGAGATTTTGTCTCATTAAATTCACCTTCACAAATTAACCATACTTTGTGGTTTTATTTTTTGTTTTATCAAATAATGCAGTAATTTTAAACTAATGGAGGTTAAGGAAAAGTCCACAATAAAAAAATGTATATTTTCCAATGTTTTTGATCAAGGCAGTTAAATTAAAAAAATATGCATTTGATAGTTTTTCAAAAATATAGTACTGAAGTCCTAAATTCCTAACTTTGCTGTTCTCTAAGCTCTTTAATTCCTCTGGCTGAAGTACTTCTTTATTCCCCAGAACTAACGTCCTTCACTATAGTAGGCATCTCCTCATTATTGTGGACACAATAATCACACTTGTTTACTGTAAAAAAATTATGCTGTTAAATAACTAAATAAATATAGATTGTATTAGTGTACATAAAAACCAGCATAGGCAAGAAACGATTGGGGCGGCAGAAATTACTACAGTATACATCAGTCAAAATACGCAGAACAAAAGCACACCATCTCAAATGCCTATGCACATTGAAAAAACAGAAGGGTTTTATTACCACTCCAATGGCCATTAAAGTGTAAGCTCACCTACCTCATTAGAAAAAACCCTTTAGGAGAGCTAACAAATCAGCTTTCTACTTTCAGCTAAAAGGCAAAAACAGTAATAAGACAACATGGGGTATTTTTCATGTTTTGTTGTATATCTTTTAAAAGATTTTTTGTTTAAATCTGATTAGCAGTTTTGGAAAGTAGGGTAAATGTACAGCATAAGTGTAATACATTTCCTGGTGTAAAACTTTGAATGTAGCCATGATATTACACCAGCCCTATGTTCATTAAAGGGAAACTGACAATCTACTTAGCTCCTTTACCAACAGCGAAAGAGCACACTCATTAGAAATTTGTGGTTTAGCAGCAGTTGGTAAAAGTAGCAAGAAGGTTAGAAGTAGTTGCTACGTTTTTCCTAAAGAGAATTACGAAAAAATGTTAGCAAGCGACTTTTTTAGTAGCGTCTGCTGGTCATGCCCTATCTCAACTTGTAAAATTGGTAGCCATTTGAACAGTCACTGCTTGCTAAAGGTAGTGACAGGTTTGGATTTCAGGTGCAAATGTATCCAATTTTCGTGCCAAGTCACCATCTCTATGTGTCTCTATGAGAAGGGCTAAGGCTGAGCAAACAGAAACAACAGGGATCCAACGCCTAAAGAAACAACAGGGATCCAACAGCAGTTGTTTTGGTGCATACACTTACCCTTTAAGGATTATTTTAAATTTTTAGACTTTATTAGATTTTTTTTTACTAAACACAGAAGTTTAGTGAATTGAAAACTGAATTATAAAAGTAGGCTAAAATAGCCAAGCTTTGAGTATAGTGAAGTTAAGAAATCTACAAAATAAGCTATTTTTAACCAGTTTTATTTTTCGTGCAAGTCGAGCTATTTGGACTTCTGCTTAAATAAATGCAGAATAATTATTTGCCTGATTGTTCTGAGACTCGTTAATTTAATTTTTATTACTCCATTTAACGCTGCAATTATAACTGAATTTTCTTTATAGGGAATGCATATTCATACATATTAGGAGGTAGATTCAACTTTTGGTTTTGAAACACAATATTTCTCTTGGAGCTGCAGTCATAAACGGGTCACTGCAGATTGATAAAAAAAATGTAGCTTGCTGAAAAGCTTTATGTGTGAAGAGTGTGTCCTCTTTTACCATTTTGCAAAAAGTGCAGATGATTTATGTAGACATTGGAATGCATTGACAGCCTATGTACATGTAATATTAAAACCTATTGATACCTTAAAAGGGGCTCATTTATTAAACCAAAAGTTGGGGGAAGTTGAAAAGAGGGATGCAAATTCCTTATTTTGTTACACTTTGACTCAACAGTCGATTAAAGTCTATGAATACCAATCAAAGGTTACCTCTTTTTACGGAGGAGTGTGTATGACAAAAGTGCTCAGAAGAGTCAAAAAGTGATTTATAGGCAGCTCAATACACTAGTGTGGAAATATCCTCTATTCCACTGAACGAATTTAGTAATTATTGGTGCGGTGTAAGTGACAAAGACCTACACCTATAAGTGGAGCGCTCAAACACATATATGGCTTACCAAAACCCTCAATGGGCTGGCTCATAAATGTGTCCTAAATTTTTTGCTAAAATAGCTTTAGAACAAAATAATAAATAATTTTAGACTATATGCTATACATATATTTATACCGTATACATTATTATATTTCCTTTTCAAAGTGGCCCTGTCAGACTGAAGATCTGTCTATGTTTCTGTCTGGATGCAGCCATCTTTAAATGGCGTCACACATGTGATGTCAGCAGGCAATCACATTTTGCAATTTGCAGACTGATAGAGATGGTTTACTTTGTACAGAATACAGAAAATTAATCTCTGAAAGCTCTGGTGATGCTGCGTGTCAAAATGCCTGAGGTTAGCTGTAAATCTTTTATTTGTTTTATATATATATATATATAAAATATGCTGAAACATCTACACAAGTTATAGATATTTTTTTAACGCATTGTTTTGAAGATTTATTTCTGATGATGTTACCAGTTTAAACGCTGCTCTTTGCAAAGATGATGCTTGTAGTTGGGTACCAAATTTCTTTGTAATTTATCTTAAGAGCCTGCTGGTAGAATGCTACTCACTTCAAGTATCAATTATCTTATAATGCTATAGATAGGAGTTTTATATGTGTTTGCCAACATCATTTACTATGCGGACTGACTGTTAAATCTTATGTTGAATCCAAGTCAACTAAGTTAATCAATATGTCTGGCTTGTCAGAAAAAGACTGAAAAAGTTGCTTGCCATAACAATTTTTCAAGCCTTTGCAGCTATCTTTAAATTTAATACAATAACATTTCAATTCCATTTGTTTCTTGTAAATGAAACATCGTGTTTGGGAAAACAAAAAACCTTGAAAATAGTAAATGTTACATTATGACCCTATTTATTATATTAGTGAGTACGTTCCCCTAAATTATATAAAAGTGTAATATTTTCAAGTTTTCTGACTCACTTTATGATAGTGTATCAATAAAGTGAAACTTTAGAATGATCTTATTTTAATATAATATTTTAATATCGTATTTTAACTATGGTTAACATGGCAAAAGAACACTCTAATACACACAAACACTATTTCATATATGTGCAATTAAACAAACACTATTCAGAAATTGTTTCCCACCATATTTAAAGGGACATGCATCACTAGACAATTATTATTATTATTATTTTCGTTATTTTTTTGCATTTATTTCAATTTTTCTTAATCATATTATAACATAGCATGACGTTCAGATATGCATAAGACATAGGGTATAAAAACACAGCATGCTATATGACAAAAGAAGATAGAGGCAGTAGATGGAGGGATTTAAAAAAAATATATATTTTAAAATATTATGTAATGTCAATAACACAAACATAAAAGCTTCCAACTATAGCTCTACTACAAATACCCGTGACAGAAATGAAGGATACAATCTGCTAATGGAAAGTTCTGGAAATAAATGTAGATGAAAAGTTTAAGTGCATGTGAAGTAAAGGTGGAGGGAACTTAGCAGTACAGATAAACTTAATTTTAGCCTATGGAGCCAGAACACTGAAAACAAAACGAAAATAATTGAGAAATCAAAAGAAATAAAAATTCATCAACTTCTCTCTGGTTCGTGGATCTCAGGACAAGTCTTGTCATAGCACAAATTATGTGGTCACAAATTGGTCAGGTCACCACTGGTATTGACCATGCTGGTAGCCCCAATGACTGGTGTTATGTAGGACCCACAGATTTTCTGATCTCTGAGTAAGTAATTCAGTAACCTGCTGGAAAGACTGTCTCCACAAGATAGTATACTAGGATAGATCTCGATTAAAGGTAAGCTGACATCCTTCACGGGACACAAATAGAGAGCCACTGGCAGCTACCATAAGGGTTTCTCTGTCAGAGTGCCACACAAATTGAATTGTATCTCTTGAAGTGCTTTTATGGGTCTGGGAAGACAAAAACACTGATCTACCAGTATCTGTTTAGCAATATAATACAGTTTTTTTAGTATTGAATCATTTGGAAAGCTAATTAAATCAAGGCCTATGCTCACATAATTAGTGGAATTAGCAGATAGACCTCAATTTAATAAGCTTTAAAAAAGTTTCCAAATAAATTATATTAAATTCTATGTTGTAATCAGGAATGGAGGAATCCACACTCATCTGAAACAATTACACCAGGTGCACAGCTGGCCTGAGTCTGGCAAACCCCATACATAAATGTAGAAAGCAATGGAGAATCCAAACATAAACAGCAACGTTTCGACCTCCAATGAGGTCTTTATCAAACTCCATTAATAACCGATTGGGCAAGGTGTTGACAATTATGACATGTTTAATTACAGGATTTTATTGCAGAAAACAAAAGATGCATATATGAAAAAACACATACCCTGCCATAATCACTCACTTTCCTTTCCCAACCAAATACTTAACCCCACAACATCAGCATCCTGTAAAGAAGGACATTGGTGGGCGAGGTGAAAGGAAGTGGTCCAGCGATGCAAATCATGTCTCTTGCACTGGCCAAGAGATGGACCCCCCTGGAGAGGGGGGCAGGTCTCTCTGAAGAATTGGAAGGACTGTCTGGCTTGAATACATGCCTGACAGTCATGGAGTCTGGCTAAATAAGGACAAATTAGCTCACTACATACAAGCTCACTGACACAAAAACACAAGCTTAGTAGATGCCCAAACTCACTGAAACACACAAACACACAAGCTCACTACAAACAAGATCACTGATGCATGCATACAGACACAAGCTTACTGAGATACAAAAGCTCACTACAGACAAGCTCACAAACACGTTCACTGTCACTTACTTCATGATTTAATGAAGGAGGAATCTGCACTCTTATCTGGTTCTGGTGCATTCAGACCTGGGGCTGGCTAACCCCACTCCAGTGGAGAAACAATAAATGTAGAGGGTGAGTTTGGTATATAGTTAACAACTATACTACACATTGGATGTCTTGATTGTTTTTATCTTTCCGGAGGAAAAATTCCAGCAAGAAACAGTGGTGGGATGTTGCTCTAAAAGCATACCAGTCTTATTTACAGAGCCAAAAACATAGGCTCTTTAACCTCCCTAGCGGTATTCCCGAGCGTGACTTGGGGTTAATTTTCGCTGCCAGAAGCGGTAACCCCGAGTCACGCTCGGGGTAGATAAGATGTACTTACCTCCGCCGCGATCCGCTTCGGGAGGACTGCCTCACAGCCCAGGCAGCCCTCCCACGGCAAATCAGGCCCCCGGGGGCCATGTGATCGCTCTCAAAGAGCGATCACATGGCCCTCTATAGCTGACTGTGGATCTGCCAGCAGGGGGACTGTTTGAAATATCAGACAGTCCCCCTGCTGGTGGGAAGTATAAAAAAATAAATAAAAGACAAGTGTAAAAATAAATTAAATATATTTTTATATATATATATATAATATGTATTATATATATGTAACGTCATACAAAGTGTATTTTAATATTAATATAAGTATATATATTAATATTAAAATACACTTAGAATGACGTTACATATATATAATATGTATATATAGTTACATAGTTACATAGTTAGATAGCTGAAAAGAGACTTGCGTCCATCAAGTTCAGCCTTCCTCACACCTGTTTTTTGCTGTTGATCCAAAAGAGAAAAAAAAAAAACAAACCCCAGTTTGAAGCACAATTTTGCAACAAGCTAGGACAAAAAATTCCTTATTGACCCCAGAATGGCAGTCAGATTTATCCTTGAATCAAGCAGTTATTACCCTACATTGAAAGATTATATCCTTGAATATTCTGTCTTTGCAAGTATGCATCTAGTAGCTGTTTGAACATCTGTATGGACTCTGATAAAACCACTTCTTCAGGCAGAGAATTCCACATCCTGATTGTTCTTACAGTAAAAAAACCTTTCCTTTGCCTTAGACGAAATCTTCTTTCTTCCAGTCTAAACGCATGGCCTCGTGTCCTATGTAAAGTCCGGTTTGTGAATAGATTTCCACACAATGGTTTGTATTGGCCCCGAATATATTTGTATAATGTTATCATATCCCCTCTCAGGTGACGTTTTTCTAAACTAAATAGGTTTAAATTTGTTAACCTTTCTTCATAGCTGATATGTTCCATTCCTTTTATTAATTTTGTAGCCCGCCTCTGCACTTTTTCTAGTGCCATGATATCCTTCTTTAGAACAGGTGCCCAAAATTGCACAGCATATTCAATATGTGGTCTTACCAGTGATTTATAGAGAGGCAAAATGATATTCTCGTCCCGAGAATGAATGCCCTTTTTCATGCATGACAATACCTTACTGGCCTTGGCCACTGCTGATTGACATTGCACATTGTTGCATAGTTTGTTGTCTATAACAATTCCCAAGTCCTTTTCGTGTGTTGTTATCCCTAATTCGCTTCCATTAAGGGTATACGTTGCTTGTGTATTCTTTACGCCGAAGTGCATAACTTTGCATTTTTCAACATTAAATTTCATCTGCCATTTGAGTGCCCAGTCCTCCAGTCTATCTAAATCCTTCTGCAGCAAAGTAATATCTTGCTCACATTGTATTATTTTACAAAGTTTTGTGTCATCTGCAAACACTGAAACATGACTTTCAATGCTGTCTTCAAGATCATTTATAAAAATGTTAAATAGAAGGGGTCCCAGAACAGACCCCCGAGGGACACCACTTGCCACCTCTGTCCAGCTTGAAAATTTACCATTAACGACAACTCTTTGTATTCTGTTTTTAAGCCAATGTTCTACCCAAGAACAAGCATTTTCATCGAGACCGATTTCCTTGAGTTTGAACACTAATCTTTTGTGTGGAACTGTATCAAATGCCTTGGCAAAATCCAAATAGATCACATCCACTGCAACACCCTGATCTATACTTCTACTTACTTCTTCGTAGAACGCAATCAAGTTAGTTTGACATGACCTGTGCTTCATAAAACCGTGCTGATTTTTGCTGATAACCATATTCTTCTCAAGGAATTCTTGAATATTATCCCTTAATAACCTTTCAAATATTTTACCAGCCACAGAAGTTAAGCTCACAGGTCTATAATTTCCAGGCAAGGATTTTGAACCCTTTTTGAATATAGGAACCACATCTGCCTTCCTCCAATCCTCCGGAACACTTCCTGAAAGAATATATATAATAGATGTACATATATATATATATTATATATAAATACGTATAATTAAAATAATAAATAAATAAAATAATAAAATAAATAAATAAAATATTGAAACAAAATTTAATAGAAATTATATATGCATATGTAATTTCATTCTAACTGTATTTTGTTATTAATATATATATATATTGGTAACAAAATACACTTAGAATGACATACTATATATATCTATATATATATAAAATACAAATAACCGCAAATATATATATAGAGATAAATACATATAATTACATAAAAAATTACATTAGTATACACGTAGAATTTAAATACCTATAAATGCATATATATTAAAATTCTACATGTATATTTAAATAATCTTTTAACGTAATTATGTGATTTGATTAATTAAAATTTGATTGACATGCCTGACATGGAGGCGGAACTGGGCGGGTAATTCAAATGCAAAAAAATGGTACCGCTTTTGGTACAAAATTCCTGACATAATCATACCGCCAGGGAGGTTAAAATGTGAGTGACCCATTCCTTACCTCACTTACTCCACGCAGTGTTTTACAATCTGCACTATATTGTGTATTTTTTATCTTTCATATCTGTACTTGACATATACGATTCAAGCAAGATTTTATAAGACAACCCCTTAACACCCATAGCGCTCCATATATACCAAACCCACCCTCTGTAGTAATAGCATGTGGAATAAAGGGTAATCCACATTAGTGTTTAGAGCTGCTATACACAGATTTCACCACAAAGTCCTTTTATGTAACACACACCCTCCCAAGAGGAGATCTATGTTCTAGTTTTAAACAATAAATGTAGTCCAGTCGCTCAGGATCACTTATGCAGCAGTTTTATTGGAAAATCAGGAAAAACAGGGATGGAATGTTGTCTTATACTTCTGGTTGCCATTTCCCAGGGGGCAGGATCACATGAATGCAGCTCACGCACACTGCTTAAATGGAAATGATTGGATGCAGTCAGTGTGGTGGGCACTGGCGGCCAGCAGCTGGAGATGGCACAGTACTGCATCTGTGTAAGTGATGACTGAGGCGCTGCCATTGGTGAACTTAATTCCATCTGCATAAAGCAAGTGCATGTGAAGAGTAGTAAAAAATATGAAAATAATAATAATAATAATAATAATATACATATTCTGTGGGCATGGATCTGCAGCTCTATTAGCCTCTATATTAATCTAGCCCTGTTTGCCAAAAGGAAGAGTAGGCGTCTGCCTACAGGCACCTGTCTTCTAGAATGTCTCCGATAACTACAAATGTGTATTTGTTTCCCCTTTTAAATACATTTTAAGATATGTTTACATGTTGCTTTTCAGTAATTGCATTTATTTCAGAAGGGAGGAAGTTAGATATGTACTTGCTGTCTCTCCTGCTTCCAAATCAGGAGAGAAGCAAAAATGAGCTAGAAGTTATTTTGGGGGACGGAGAGGGGGTATTAGAGTACCGTATAGTTATCTAAAGGCACCTAAAATGTTAATCTGGACATATCTGGGATAGGCTTTCATTTCCTTATTGACTTGTTCAAGTTAGGATTTATATCCTACCAAGTATGGGATAAATCTGTTGTTTACAGATTTTTGTTTGTGTGTTTTATCATTATTCAACAATGCACTGGACATGCCGGAAAAGTGAGGCTTAAACGCACATTTTTTAAAGCTATTACACATATTTAATGACTTTGTAAACACATATACATTTATACTTTGATGAATTGCATCAAGTCTAGAATCTAGTGTAATTTCACAAACACCCATCTAGGAGAAATTGGAGTACCTTATTATTGTTCTTGTGTACAATCTATCTATTTGATGCTGTTTTGTTTTTCTATCCTGCATTACTTTAAGTGGTGTGTATTATCTATATATAGGCACAACTCCCATTCTACTCTTGATATTCCTCTTTAGTGTTTCATTTGGTACATTATTGCAATTTTTACTGTCAATAAAGATTGCTTTCAAAGATTCTATTCATATTTATTTCTGGTATTCTCTGCATGAATCTGCTTTTCCTAGAGCTATTCCATATCATTATGGCGAATACCCCATGTATTTTATGTATTCATTAAAGGTTATATAAAGCATACTATCATAGGGTCCTAAAGAAGAATTTTGTATATTTAGTAAAATTTAAAGGGCATGTTGCAATTCTGCATCGGTTGCTAGAAATACTACAGGATACAATTGATCCATTGATTTTTCAACCAATTTAAAACTATCTGCGTTAAGATAAGGGTGAAATCTCTATACCAAGAACAGAATAGAAATTTATTTTTCAGCATGCAGGGTAGCTAAAATATTCTACGTATTTTAATTGCAGGAGGGGACACGGAAAATCTATCATGAATTATGAATTCATTATATCTTTAACTGGATTATTTTAGCAAAAACCTGCACTGAACCATTCCACATTTTTCTACATTACTGGATAATTATATTAATCTGACTTTTCAATATATTCAGACTGAAATACTAATTCACATATTTAATGGTATTGTATTCTCATTCATTCCACTCAATACAAACAGATAACTAAACTAATTAAAGTAACTAACTCTGAAGGAATTAAATGAGTAATATCTTTTTCTATTATTTTAAAATTTAAAATTTAATTTCATTTAAAGACTTAATTACTTTCATGTGATTATATTGCCGGTCTTGGTGGTTGATTTAAATGTGAATAAAACCTTCTAATTTATTTTTTAATATAGCCGTTAGCCTTTTACAGTTAATTCAATTTATGGTTATCTCAGTAACATTTCGAGCTATACCACATACTGGAATTTAACTAGGTTTGGTGGAAAAAAAGACAGAATTATCGGGGAAGGTAGTAGCACATGTTGAGCGGCGGTTTTCACATTATAAAAACCTGAAATCATTTACTTTTAGCATATGGCGAACTTTATCTGAATGCAAAGTAGTTTTGTCATGGCTGACACTTTAAAGGGACACTATAGTCACCAGAACAACTACAGCTTATTGAATTTGTTCTGGTTAGTAGAATCATTCCCTCCAGGCCTTTTGCTGTAAACACTGTCTTTTCAGAGAAAATGCAGTATTTATATTACAGCCTAGTGATAACTTCACTGGACACTCCTCAGATAGCTGTTAGAGCTCCTTCCTGGGTCATGGCTGCCTAAAATGCATCCAAACATTCAGTATCTCCTCCCTCTGCATGCAGACACTGAACCTTCCTCATAGAGATTCATTGATTCAATTCATCTCTATGAGGAGATGCTGATTGGCCAGGGCTGTGTTTGAATCATGTTGGCTCTGCCCCTGATCTGCCTCTTTGTCAGTCTTAGCCAATCCTATGGAGAAGCACTGTGATTGGATCAGGCTACCACTTCTGATGATGTCAGCAGACAGCTTGTTTTTCTGAGGCAAGCAGCATGCAGATCTACATCTTTAGGCTTGAATACAGTAAGATTTTGCTATATTTATGGAGGCTTAAAGGGCCCAGGGGGGCTAGATGGTGGTTTTAACACTATAGGGTCAGGAATTCCTATTTGTGTTCCTGACCCTATAGTGAACCTTTAAAATATTTCAAAGTTAAAATAAATATATAGTTCCCTCAAAAATTGCCAAGATTAATTTCTATCTGTTTAGTACAATGAACCAATTGACATTTATATGATTACCCCTTTTACTACCAGACAATTTTTGTTTTTAATAAAAATAACATGTGTTTATTCTTGGAACAAGAAATATGTGTGAAGGGGTTAAAATGACACTATAGTCTGGAGCTGATCACCTATTTCCCATGCACTATATTTTTCTTAAAACACAGCATCCACACTCCATCATACAAACACATGATGTAGCACGGATCATTCATTTCAGTGATGTCATGCATGTGCAATACCCATGGAATCACAAATATAATATGCAAAGATCACACATGCACATGGTTGATGCACATAACATACTAGAGCCCACACACTAACTCACTTAGTAAACAACTCACAAAATGTAATAGATTTTTCTTTTTTATACACCTCTCTTAGGTATAAAAAAAAATAATGGGGATGTAGTTACAGTATCATACATTGCATAATCCTGCCACAATGTCAATGTACCCATTTTTACATGCCCGGAGTATTACTAAGGCTGAACAATTATAAACTATGCTGCATTCACTAAATATAAAGGCAACCAGCAAACATACTGAAAACATTAATTTTATCTCAGACAGGAGGCTCATGTTATGCATTAAATAATTTTTTTACTGCTCCAGCAGCAAAAAAAGTTAATAATGTTTGTTGGATACAATCAAACTTGATATGCAAATGTAAGAACATTCAGTAACCAATTAACACGAAGCACTGTCTATATGGGAGACGGCATCCAGCTGATCTTCCTCTTTCTTTGCTGATCCTTCAGATATAGACAGATATATTTTCTGTAATTATAATATGGTGTATATGTATGTTTTTATGAATTGTGGTGATTTCACTAATATTATCCCTATAGGTATTTGTGCGCATGTGCAAACAATTATTGCTCGATATTTTTACTTTTGTTGAGCTGTGCTGAGCAGCGTGGGGACTACTCTTCAGTTGTCCATTTACCGTTTGTATTTGCACTCATGGGTCATGCTTGTGATCATGTTTGGCGGCCATTTTCTTTTGTCTTTTCAGACCAATATCCTGAGTGATGTCATGCAGAGCTGGTGCAAGGATTTTTGCAAGCCTAGGCAAACACAAATTTGCTTCCCCCCATATGCTCTGCTCACCATGTCACATCACAATACCCCACACATATGATCTACCATATGAGCCAACACCAGTGCTGCACACAGTGTCTTTTCTCTGAAAAGGCAGTGTGTGTTTATATTAAAAAGCCTGCAGGGACAGGCTATAGACACCAGAATCACTTACTTAAGCTCCACTGATATGGTGTTAAAACAGGCTCTCTGGAGGCAGTGCTCACAACGATATATTAGTCATATCCCCTCCCCTCCTGTCCCTTAATGCTCTGCACTGCCCCCCTGTCCCTTAGTTTTTCCCCCTGGCCCCTGTCCCTTAGTGCTCTCCCCTGCTCCCCAATCCCTTAATCCTGTCCCCTTGTCCCTTAGAGTTCTCCCCCCTGCCATCTTTCCCTTAGTGGTCTCCCCCCCCATCTTTCCTTTAGTGGTCTCCCCTCCACATCTGTCCCTTAGTGGTCTCTAAGGTATTGAAAGTGGGGTATGTTTAGTCTTTTTTAGTAGCCACTTAGTCACAAACACTGGCCGAAGTTAGCGTTCATATTTGTTTTTGTGTGAAAAAAACAAAAAAAACTAATATTTGGCCAGTGTTTGTGACTAAGTGGCTACTAAAAATTACTGGACATACCCCATTTGCAATACCTTGGGTTGTCTACTTTTGCAAATGGTATGCCATCATGGGGGTAATTCTTATTCCTGGGCTACCATACGGTCTCAAAGGCAACATAACTAATCTGGCAAATTTCAATGTCAAAAAAATGAAATGCAAGCCTTATATGTGACTCTCTAACTTTCCAAAACACCATAAAACCTGTACATGGGGGGTACTGTTATTCTTGGGAGATTTCACTAAACACAAATATTAGTGTTTTAAAACAGTAAAACATATTACAACAATAATATAGTCCATAAAAGTGCTGTTTGTTTGCAAAAAATGCAAAAAAACTCACTTTTACTTAAAATATCATCGTTGTAATACAATTTACCAGTTTTAAACACTAATATTTGAGTTCAGCGAAGTCTCCCGAGTAAAACAGTACCCCCTATGTACAGGTTTTAGGGTTTCTTGGAGAGTTACAGGGTCAAATATAGTGCTTGTGAATTAAATTCTCTGCACTTTCTCCCTGTGTTGTCAGGCATGTCAATCAAATTTTAATTAATCAAAATACAAAATTATGTTAAAAAATTACTTAAATATACACGTAGAATTTTAATATATATGCATTTATAGGTATTTAAATTCTACGTGTATACTAATGTAATCTTTTATGTAATTATATGTATTTATCTATATATATATATATTTGCGGTTATTTGTATTTTATATATAGATAGCTATATATAGAATGTCATTCTAAGTGTATTCTGTTTCCAATATATATATATATATATATATATATATATTAATAACAAAATACAGTTAGAATGAAATTACATATGAATATATAATTTATTTTAAATTTTGTTTCAATATTTTATTTATTTATTTAATTATTTTATTTATTTATTATTGTAATTATATGTATATATAATATATATCTGCAGATCTATTATATATATAATATATACATATTATATATATGTAACGTCATTCTAAGTGTATTTTAATATTAATATATATACTTATATTAGTATTAAAATACTTAACGTATGACGTTACATATATATAATATGAATATATATAATATATATAATATATATACATATATTATATATATAAAAAGGCATTTAATTTATTTTATAACATGTTAATATTTTTTTTTTTTACACTACCTACCAGCAGGGGGGCTGTCTAATATTTTAGACAGTCCCCCTGCTGGCAGATCCATAGCCAGCTATAGGGGGCCATGTGATCGCTCTTTGAGAGCGATCACATGGCCCCCGGGGGCCTCATTTGCCGGAGGGGGGCTGCCTGGGCTCTCAGGCAGCCCCCCAGAAGAGGATCGCGGCGGAGGTGAGTACACCTCACCTACTGGGGCTGCAAGCCGTTACGGCGTTCTATGCCGCCGCAACGGCTTTAAAGCCCTTTAAAGCCGCGACGGCATAGAACGCCGTAACGGCATTAAGGGGTTAAATAAAACAGAAGCAATAAAACATGTTTTGATATGTCACGATAGGATCCTGACAGCTGCAGAGAGCTGGTCAGTTCGTACAGAGGCTCTTCCCAGCAGCAAACCATTGTGTGGGTGCATGGGAGAGTCTTATTTTTTTTTTATCAAACTACTATAAACTGATGTCACATAAAGTAAATAAGGGATGGCACCCATAGACTCTTTATATTATAATCACTACACTGAACCACTTAAAGAAGAACGTTCTCATAGTATTGGTGCCTCTTTGTCTACAAACATGCTTTTATTGTTGACTTCCACCATTTTGCTTCTCCGCCTGTTCACTTGTAAATCACCTGAAATGCTAACTTTTACATCTTTCTATTCAAGTCCATTAGATGGGAAATGCATTTTTGCTAAATTAGTAAATAGTGCATGTTAAAGGTTACAATTAAGAGGGGAAAGAGGATGATTTAAGGTCTGGTGGAGAAAGTACATGAAAAAATACGATAAAATGGTGTCCATACACAAATATAATCATTATAATTGTGTTATAGAAACCACTACGATTTATAAATGGAAACAGGAGTAAAATCACTGAAAGATTTTCATGAATTTAAAGATATGTATGTCTTGTGCAAACGTTTAACCCCTTAAGGACCAAACTTCTGGAATAAAAGGTTATCATGACGTGTCACACATGTCATGTGTCCTTAAAAGACCACTCTAGGCACCCAGACGACTTCAGCTTAATGAAGTGGTTTGGGTGCCAGGTCCCTCTAGGATTAACCCTTTTTTTTTATAAACATAGCAGTTTTAGAGAAACTGCTATGTTTATAATAGGGTTAATCCAGCCTCCAAATCCTCTAGTGGCTGTCTCACTGACAGCCGCTAGAGGCGCTTGCGTGATTCTCACTGTGAAAATCACAGTGAGAGCACGCAAGCGTCCATAGGAGACCGGCTGAATGCGCGCGCAGCTCTTGCCGCGCATGCGCATTCAGCCGAAAGGGAGGATCGGAGGCGGAGAGAAGGAGGAGAGCTCCCCGCCCGGCGCTGGAATAAAGGTAAGTTTTAACCCTTCCCTCATCCCAGAGCCCGGCGGGAGGGGGTCCCTGAGGGTGGGGGCACCCTCAGGGCACTATAGTGCCAGAAAAACGAGTATGTTTTCCGGGCACTATAGTGGTCCTTTAAGGGGTTAAATTACTTGTATACTTTGTAATTAGCTACTGTGTAGGCAACTATATAAATAATCTGGTCATTGTCAATGCTGCCAAGTCATAAATAGGACGATTAACGCTATAGAAAGACACTGATAGGTAATCATAGCTTTCATTGTACAAGTATTCTAATTAACCCAATTTTATATTTGGATATCAAAGGAATAAATAGGATGGATATTACAGCCGCCGAAATCAGGACAATTTAAAGCCTTTCATGTGTACTCAAAGCCACTCACTGCTATTTCTAGGCAATGTTATATCTACTGTATCGTCAAGTAGACTAGTTTATTCATAATAAGTTCACGATCGCAAGAAAACCGACCTAGTGTTCCAAATGCCCAGACTGACTAGTGAAATATTTTACTGCATAACTAATAAATGTGTTCTATAGGAAACGTGAGTTTAATCATATAGTTATCAAAGGATCAGTAAACAGAGCTATTTTCAGCAGGGTTTAAATTAAACAGACGTGTGCATGCATTTAAATGCTAATTAAATTGTTTCTAATAAAGAAAGGATTAATGAAGAGAAGAATTGCAGGAGTTGAGTGTAGTTTCAGGATCAACTTCTCCATTCAGTTCAAGTTTTATGGAATTACTTGCAGTTTTAAACCAGTTGTAATTTGAACTAGACTAGAAAAGTGTAATCTTTGTATTTCTTCTCCTCCAATGCAATCTGTGCCATGGATTGTGCCTAGACAGCACTGGATTGTGATATCAATTGCTAAATCTTTAAAATTCGTATACAATAAAAAAAAATCATCAAAAAGGGTTAACTCTTATAGCTGATTGTCAATGTGTTTGTCAATGTAATTTCCAGAAAACCTACTAATATTTTAATTAGAACATAAATATTGAATCCCTGACTGTGTAGCTTTGAGGATACTAGGATTTGTGGTTGCACTTGGTCAGTTAACAAAAAAACAAGTCCTGCGCTCAGACTCCCACTACTCTTGGGCGGCAGCAACGACCATAGCACAAGGCCCCAATACATGCAGTATAAACAATATATCTCTCATTGTCAACGGTTTTGTTCAGGTTTTTATTAAAACGGAATGCAGACAGGATGCCATAACAGACACGCTCACATTAACTGTAGTCAAAATAGACAGAGGGTCAAGGTAGCCACTTTGTAACTGTTTAATCAGCACAGTAAGGTAGCACAACAGCTTCTCACATTTTGTTTCTGTTGGCAGCAACCAGTCAACCAAATACTTTGTACTCAATTTAAGTTGTTTGAATCAGCATCAGAAATGATTCAATTTTGTCAGAAAAAAAAAAAAGTTTGAAATAATTGATCTACAAAAGTCACAGCTAAAGCGACTCTGTCACCATCTGGGGTCTTCGCATAATTGGCAGAGACACCCACTCAGCTCCTGTGGTTGCTTGTCTGTTTGTTTAGTTTGACGAATGCTGTAGAGACGCGGTTGTTAATATGTGTTTCCGCTACCTTTGAAAGCCCACATTTACTTACTTAAGCAGACATAAATGTTTAATGACACAAGCTTGTAGACCCCAATGTGACCCACCACATTAGACATGTTGACTCCGCGTACACTCAACCTAATACTTTATCGACAGTACCCATTTAACTGTACCAGCCTCAAGTCCACACTGACATAAGTACATGTCTCAGACTAATCAAATACCTAATATCATCGACAGACACAACTTTTGTATTGCTTATCCTTTTCTTATACAACCTGTGTAAAGTTACGTGTAAGCATGTTTAAAAAACAAAAGCTGTGCAGTATCTCCGCATGCCATATAATGTCTTCCTGGAGATGCTAGTAATTGCTGTTGTGGCATTACCGGCACGCATGTACCTTTTAAGCACATCAAAAATAAAGAATTAAAAATAATTGGCAGAGACATCACAGCTGGGGGTCATGTGGTCCTGGGATGCAGGGGAAGGTGAGTTACACTTATCTGAACCTGTCCCTCACAAATGCCAAAATGCTCTTTCTTCCAGCCCTCTTCAGCTCCTGGTCCTTCAGCTGCCAGGAGTCCTGTCAGTGCTCTACACATGTCCATGTGGCAGAGTACAACACTGAGGTCTATATAGCATCTTGTGAGATTGAGGGATCCTCCATAGACAGTGATTTTTGTCCTCAACCATCACTAGTGAGGGCTGGGGGCTTGACAAGTTTTGACAAAACTTTACTCTAATACTAAGACAGATTTTATCGTAAAAATATAGTTATTTTGAAGGGGGTGACAAAACTGCTTTAAAGTCTTTAGGAGTTTTAGTACATTATATATTATTATTTGAAAAGGTTTTTTCCCAACAGATGGTAATATTTTCTGATGTAGATTCAAAATAAAATAATTTAAGCCACAATTCAATGTTTTTTTTTTTTTTTTTTACAGAAACAAGCTTGGATTTCATATCTTAGTAGTTATTGATGTCTTCTGGCCAATACTAACATACATAAGATATGGTACATCCCTACTGGAATAAACAACATAGAAATAAATTGAATTGCATCTTCCTTTTCTGTTTTTTGTCAATCTAGACAGCATCTCGATGTTCTAGAAAAGCTTCATTATTATTATAATGCAATGTAAGTACTAGCTGCAATGTAACAAATACACAACACTGTAAAAGCTATTTAAAAAATATAACCAAGCTTAAAACACATCTGTCACTTTCCAGTATTTTTAATATTCTGTTTAATTAACCTTATATTTGACAAATATGTGTTTGTGAGGAGTAAAAAAATAAAATGAAATGGAGAAATTCACACCTCTTTATTCTGCAATTGGGCGCCTCCATCTTAGCTCCCTGCCAATCATTGTTATAATCTCTGTCCTTTGTACCTGGCAGTCAGCCTAGAGAGAGCATACAGAGAAGAGGAGAAATGAAACAATGTATCTAATTCTTCTGTTCTTTAGCAATGTTTGCCCTGACTTTGAACTGGATTATGATATAATTTGCTAAAACTTTAATACAAATGAAAAAGAAGTGGAGAATCTCATGAAACAAGGTTAACATAAGTTATAGGTTATTTTCAGTTTGTTATTCAATGGTGTAAATGGCAGTTCAATTTGAATACAATCCCCAACACAATCCAAATGTCAGTTGCCACAACTCTGAGCTTTTTTCTAGTTTACCTAAATCCATTTGGCTTATCCCTCCTGGAACATCTACCCTGTTACATATCTTAGTATCATCAGCAAAAAGACATACCTTACCATCAAGACCTTCTGCCATATAACTAATAAAAATATTAAAGAGAATGGGTCCAAGTACAGATCCCTGAGGTATCCCACTGGTGACAAGCCCATGCTTTGAATATATTCCATTGACTACAACCCTCTGTTACCTGTCACTCAGCCACTGCCTTACCCATTCTACAATATTGGAATCCAAACTTAAAGATTGCAGTTTATTGATTGATACTAGGGTCAAAAGTGATAGGTTTACCTTGGCTCTGATTGGTCCATGTCACCCCTGCAACTCCAAAATGTGTGGCAATGAGGTCGTCTGGGTGACATGAACAACTGCAAACCAGTGGTGCCATTTTGCCTTTTTTGTTTTCAACACTTAAGCATCCAGATAGCTTTACAAGAGCAGGGTGTGCATTCGAATGGCGCATTTGACGCATGAGACGTGCGAAGAACAAAGTACCAGCGGCGTTGACTGGGTAAGTATCTTTACAATGTTACACTGTCCAGCCTCACACACATACCCTGGAGGAGCTGGGATATATTGTATATAAAGAAAATATATCAAATAATATCAAAGAATATCAAAATATTATAATATTTAAATTTGTTTCGAAATATTAAATATTCTAAAAGGGTTTCCAAAAATATGAAATCATTTGAAATGCTTATCCAAAAATATGAAAGCACAGCTTTTATTAATAAATGATCCAAGTTAATATATTAAAAAAATATGTTGTTGCCAAGCCCATTAGTATTCAATTACATAGCATATCTGCGGAGACAAACCTGCAGGCTATATCTCTATAGTATTTTACATCTTTCAAATTTCTCTTTCTTTCTTTTTCATGAAATAATATAGTCTTCATTATCGGGCTTCTCTCCCTTGACGAGGAATAAAATCTCCTGAAGTGTTTGCCTATTACAGCACAGCTCAGGTAATCTCTTTGATGTGACATATATCAAAATAGCTTTTTGAGCCTCTCATGTCTTATGCAGAAGACAGAATCCTTCCAATTACAGTAGTTACTGGTGTTAATGACAATAACTAGCAACCCGAAGACATCTTTTTTATAGTGAGGTAGCTTGAAGCATTCCATGTTTTCTGTGTTTGGTCGTGCCTGTTAAAATATGAATAAAAGAAAAAAAAAACAACATAAAATTAAACCTATATTAAAATTATATTGTAGAGCGAGGGAAGGCAGCCTTGATCACTCCAGATGTTGTGCACTATATCTCCCATAATGCTCTTAAAGTCAAAATGCTGGCAAGGCATCAGGGGAGATGTAGTCTACACCACTTCGACCACCGGAGGTTGCCTACCCCTGTTGTGGAGGTTTGGAATATGCTTTATTTTGTTGAAATTTGTTATACTGGCGTAATATATTCAAATGTATACATGAACTGCGTGTAAATGTAAATCTCAGCCTTTAAATGTCATATTACAACACGAGATACAAGATGCAGAATATGGGATTGGAAGGGCTATCACCCAAAATAAATATATATGAACAATCGAGTGATTCTATATACATATGTGAATATTCTCTGCAATCTGCAAAGCTCCAAGATGATTTGTGGATCAGCTGCTTTTTCATGGCAGGCATTCAAATTCTCCCAGCTTAAATTTTTCTCGGCATCATGCATTTCTTGAAATTATAGATTTTAATATCTGGATTTGTTGAAAAAAGCTCAACAGACTATAAGCACACAAACTACTGAGGAATTCGGAAAATCATTGTTAAAGATAAAATTTTATACTTTTTTATTGGTGAATTCTTAATAGTAAATAAATATTAATTGCATCAGTATTAATACACTGTAGGCTCCAACAACCTACAGAGCCTTAAAATTATTTTTACTGGAGCAATTTGGTGTATTCAAGCTCTATTATGGGTGAGAATTTAGAGCTATTTAGGCATATATTTATATACAATTTCAATTGAGCAGCTTCCACACTTCTACAGGTGTTCCCTTCACCAGATATAAAGTATTGTAGTAAAATGTATAAGAAGTGGAGCGATATAAAGTGAATAAGCCCCTATCACCAAACAAAGATAGATTTTAATTTATACTTAGACTTTGCTGGATAGGATTCAAATTTCAAATGCAACATGCAAAAAAAGATCAACAAGAGATCATAGCACAGATCTGTATGGACTGATATAAATTCATATACGTATGTATAATATAAAAATTAACAATTTATTGTATACAATTCATAAAACAGCTAAAATGTAGCTAAATAGCAGTAAAAAACAAATTCCTGCTTACTGGAAATGATGGTGAGCATAACGGTATATGTTCCCGTTTGCTCACAGCAAGACTGTCCCACACTGGGTGATGTCTCCTGAATCACACGAGTTTGAATGGAGCTCCTGTTATTGAAGTCGGGTCGGCAGGCGAGTGTAAGCTCGTTCTCTACTTCCGTGTTCCCGGCTCGTATTTTGGCTCCGCCTCCTCTTTTGCGTGATTGCGTGTTTGTCACGTGTCTGTCTACGCGTTTCGCCGTTCTCGGACGGCTTCGTCAGGACGTGATGCGCTGGAGTCGGTCTTCACTAATGTGCATTTTTATACGAGTGATCCAATGCCTAATTGGCTTAATTTCTTTCCAGTCCGCATTTGCCTATGTATGGTGTCCCAGATAGATCAATTGGATTAGCAAGCACATCCTATTGTAAACGGAAGGCTGCTTTTCCTTCATTTATTGTGGGATCTTCATTTCTTATGTACTACACATATACATTACATGTTTAAAATAAAATATTTATACACAATCAAAAAAATTTAATTAAGTATTTATACATAATCATAAAAATCCAATGTAATTGTATTTACAAATTTACACACTTTATATGAATTTCTTTTTTACTGTAACGTGTTTTTCCTTTTGTTACATATCTTATAGAGAGAAAGAAAGAAAACAAAAATGTGCATGTTAATGCAATTGGATTTGTTATATATTTTGACAGATATTTTTCTCAAATATTTTTCTTTCTTATTCTTATATAATTTCCTATGTGGAAAGCGGAGGGGAAGCAGAAAATTATAATGCTGCGCTTCCAATACTGACATTTCACCATTGTGTTTTCTTTTAACTTATCGTGATCAAGTTAATATATCGTGATTTAACCCCATTTACATACATACATTTGCAAAGTAATATAGTAAAGTCCTATCAATGTGCATGTAGATAGCTACTCCCTATATTGCATATGAAGGTTAGGTATACTTCAATCTACAGTTCTCAGGAATCTAGAAAGTGGCAAATCTCAAAGTCATTGTTTAGTCCGTTGGGGATGAGGGTGTTGAGTTCAAATATCCACCTCATCTCCATTCGGCCCAAATTTTGAATAGGATTGCCTCCTCTCCAGTTTTTCTTTATCTGTTGGATTCCCATAAATTCCAAAAGGGAAGGGTCAGAATTGTGGAACTCTTCAAAATGTAGAGAAACTTGATGTTGTGGAAATTTTCTCCTGATGTTATATGCATGTTCACAGATTCTAGTTTTCAATTGCCTAGTGGTTCTGCCTATATATCTTAGGCCACAGGGACATTTTAACATGTATATTACATTTTGGGTTTGGCAGGTAATGAGTTCTCTTATCTTATGTGTCTTACTGTTTACTGTAAATTCCTTAATGCCCTGTTTGTCACTTTTTGTGTTACGGCAGGCATTACAGTTACCACATCTAAAGAAACCTTTTAATTGGTTCAAAAAATTGGGTTTGACTGTGTTTCTATCTTGGATGTTATCTGTCAAAATTCTTTTCATATTCTTGACACCTCTATGGACAATTCTAGGAGTGGAGGGTAAGAATTTTGCTAGAGTTGGGTCTTTAAGTAACCAGTGCCAATGTTCAGAAATTATTTTTCTGACTTGCTTGTTCTGGTATCCCGAGAATTGGCAGATGAATGGAACACACACTTCTTTCTTAGAGTCTTCTCTCTCTTTTTGAACCCTATAGGTTAACAGGCTATCTCTATCAACATTATCGATGTCCTCTACAGCTTTAGCCAAAATGCGGTCATCATATCCTCTTTCTCTGAAGTCAGAGATGATCCGCTGGCTTTGATCTAAAAACACTATCTGATCGGTGCAGTTTCTCTTTATTCTAGTTAGTTGGCTTTTCGGAATATTCATAAGCCACGGACTGTAGTGGCAGCTGCCTACATCTATATAGCTGTTCACATCAATAGATTTAAAAAAAGATTTTGTTTTAACTTGTCCTTCCTCTATGTATACCGTAAGGTCTAGGAAATTGACTTCCTTTGTGCTGTAGTCAAAAGATAGACTTATTCCCCATTTGTTCAGATTGATGTACTGGATGAAAGATTTCAAATGATCTTCCCCTCCTTTCCAAATGAAGAATAGGTCATCGATATATCTTTTGTAAAGCACCAAGTTCGCCTCCCAGCCACTGCCCTCTCCTAAATGGAGGGACTCCCAGCGTGTCATAAAAAGATTTGCGTAGCTGGGGGCGAACTTGGTGCCCATAGCCGTGCCGCATATCTGGAGGTAGAAGTCCTGATTGAACCAAAAGAAATTATTATGTAAAATAAAATCAATGGCGTCTACAATAAATCTAATTTGACTACTCGGGTAGGAAGACTTTTCTTCCAGAGTGCTCTTTATCGTCTGGATTCCAAGTTTATGATCAATATTAGTGTATAATGCGGCTACATCTGCTGTTACTAATAGCCAATGGTCTTCCCACTTAATATTCTGCAGTTCTTGTAAAATATTAGTAGTATCCTTTAGATATGATGGAGAGGTCTTTACCAAAGGCTGTAGCAGGTGATCTACGTATTCTGAAAGTCTACAAGATATAGAATTAATTCCCGAGATTATAGGTCTTCCTGGAGGCTTGTCTTTGTCCTTGTGTAATTTCGGGAGAAAGTAAAACACTGGTATCTTTTCAAATTTAATTTCTATATACTCTTTTTCCTTCTGATTTAGTACCTCTTCATCATATCCTCTCTCAACCAACTCCAAGAATTTCTTCTTGATTTCTTGTGTTGGATTATGGGATAATTTTTTATATGTGGTATCATCTCCAAGTAATCTATTAGATTCCTGTAAGTAATATTCGTGATTCATAATTACCACCCCTCCCCCCTTGTCGGCAGGTTTGATTACTATATCGGTATCCTGTCTTAAGTCTCTGAGTGCTGCATGTTCTTGGGGAGTTAAATTTGATTGGAATCTTTTTTTTGAGGGTTTTAGTTTTTGTATATCTAAATTGACCATATTTTGAAAAGTGGTCATTGTTTCTGACATTTGCCATTTAGGATGGAATAAAGATCTTTCTTTTAATGAAGTGTGTGTTACTTCTTCATCCATCAACTCTCGTTGTGTATCCAAAACTATAGGTGTTTCCATATTTCTGGTATCAAAATGCTTTTTTAAACAAAGGTTTCTCGTGAATTTATTTAAATCCACAAAGAATTGGAATTTATCTAGATCTCTTGTGGGGGCGAACTTTAGGCCCTTATTTAATAGTGAAATGTGGGCTTGGTTTAATTGTTTGTTTGATAAATTAAAGATGCCCACTGGTTCTATTTGAGCTGTATTGTCTTTTATGCCTCTCTTAGTTCTTTTTCCCCCTCTACATTTTCTCCTTCTCTCCTTCTCATTCTTTTGTTGTACATAGAGGGAGGACTCGGTTCCCAATTCCTCCTGCGTTTCTCTAAAAAAGGAGTAGTGGGATTCTCATTTGTTTTTCCTAGAGGTTCAAAACGATTTCTAGTGGGCAAATTAAAGCTCTCATGTCTCTGTCCTTTATACTGACTATAGGGTTTTCTTTTCTGGGTTTCCCATTTTTGGAATCCATAGGAATCTCCCTGTTTTCTTCTAAAGTCATTTTCTCTAAAACCCCTAGAGGCATTCATTGGAGGGTTCTGGGGACTGTTGTAATTTCTATATTCTTTCTTATATGGGGATCTTAGGTTTTTGTTGAAATGGAATTTGTTATTTCCATTTCTTGTAGAGTTATTGTGTTCATTACCATTTTCATATTTTTTGGTGTAGGCTGTTTTGGTCATATAGTCTTTTTGGTCACGATAGTATTTCTTCTGTTTAACTAGTATCACATCATGTTCTAATTTGTCAATTCTTTCTCCAATTACATATGTTTTATCTATGAATTCTTTCTCGTTTTTGAGTTTTTCGCATTCTTTCTTAAGTTCTAAAATATCTCTGTCTAATTTGCGCAGGGTCAGCTGCCTGCGTTTGATGATGAAGGTCATTGTCTGGAAAGAGAGATTGTCCATTAGAGCATACCACTCATCCATAAATTCCCCATCTTCTCTATCAAACGCAGGAAGCTTCCCATATCTTAAGCCTCTTGGGACTATTTTTTCTGTGATATATTTTTCTAAGGTTGCTATTTCTAATTTAATTTTGAGTTCCTTTGTTAACAATGTTTCCAATTTGCGGCATATTAATTTTAGCCCTAATGTATCCTCTTTTATTGGTTGATTAGAAAAACTGGAGGACATATTTTTGAATTTGTCATCCATGTCTATACATCGGGCTGTTCGTTTGCTAAATACATCCATATTGGGATGTTTCTTTTATATATATTTGCTCAACAGTAAATAAGGGAGTTAATGGTTATACAGAAATAAAATTATTTTTACTGGAGCAATTTGGTGTATTCAAGCTCTATTATGGGTGAGAATTTAGAGCTATTTAGGCATATATTTATATACAATTTCAATTGAGCAGCTTCCACACTTCTACAGGTGTTCCCTTCACCAGATATAAAGTATTGTAGTAAAATGTATAAGAAGTGGAGCGATATAAAGTGAATAAGCCCCTATCACCAAACAAAGATAGATTTTAATTTATACTTAGACTTTGCTGGATAGGATTCAAATTTCAAATGCAACATGCAAAAAAAGATCAACAAGAGATCATAGCACAGATCTGTATGGACTGATATAAATTCATATACGTATGTATAATATAAAAATTAACAATTTATTGTATACAATTCATAAAACAGCTAAAATGTAGCTAAATAGCAGTAAAAAACAAATTCCTGCTTACTGGAAATGATGGTGAGCATAACGGTATATGTTCCCGTTTGCTCACAGCAAGACTGTCCCACACTGGGTGATGTCTCCTGAATCACACGAGTTTGAATGGAGCTCCTGTTATTGAAGTCGGGTCGGCAGGCGAGTGTAAGCTCGTTCTCTACTTCCGTGTTCCCGGCTCGTATTTTGGCTCCGCCTCCTCTTTTGCGTGATTGCGTGTTTGTCACGTGTCTGTCTACGCGTTTCGCCGTTCTCGGACGGCTTCGTCAGGACGTGATGCGCTGGAGTCGGTCTTCACTAATGTGCATTTTTATACGAGTGATCCAATGCCTAATTGGCTTAATTTCTTTCCAGTCCGCATTTGCCTATGTATGGTGTCCCAGATAGATCAATTGGATTAGCAAGCACATCCTATTGTAAACGGAAGGCTGCTTTTCCTTCATTTATTGTGGGATCTTCATTTCTTATGTACTACACATATACATTACATGTTTAAAATAAAATATTTATACACAATCAAAAAAATGTAATTAAGTATTTATACATAATCATAAAAATCCAATGTAATTGTATTTACAAATTTACACACTTTATATGAATTTCTTTTTTACTGTAACGTGTTTTTCCTTTTGTTACATATCTTATAGAGAGAAAGAAAGAAAACAAAAATGTGCATGTTAATGCAATTGGATTTGTTATATATTTTGACAGATATTTTTCTCAAATATTTTTCTTTCTTATTCTTATATAATTTCCTATGTGGAAAGCGGAGGGGAAGCAGAAAATTATAATGCTGCGCTTCCAATACTGACATTTCACCATTGTGTTTTCTTTTAACTTATCGTGATCAAGTTAATATATCGTGATTTAACCCCATTTACATACATACATTTGCAAAGTAATATAGTAAAGTCCTATCAATGTGCATGTAGATAGCTACTCCCTATATTGCATATGAAGGTTAGGTATACTTCAATCTACAGTTCTCAGGAATCTAGAAAGTGGCAAATCTCAAAGTCATTGTTTAGTCCGTTGGGGATGAGGGTGTTGAGTTCAAATATCCACCTCATCTCCATTCGGCCCAAATTTTGAATAGGATTGCCTCCTCTCCAGTTTTTCTTTATCTGTTGGATTCCCATAAATTCCAAAAGGGAAGGGTCAGAATTGTGGAACTCTTCAAAATGTAGAGAAACTTGATGTTGTGGAAATTTTCTCCTGATGTTATATGCATGTTCACAGATTCTAGTTTTCAATTGCCTAGTGGTTCTGCCTATATATCTTAGGCCACAGGGACATTTTAACATGTATATTACATTTTGGGTTTGGCAGGTAATGAGTTCTCTTATCTTATGTGTCTTACTGTTTACTGTAAATTCCTTAATGCCCTGTTTGTCACTTTTTGTGTTACGGCAGGCATTACAGTTACCACATCTAAAGAAACCTTTTAATTGGTTCAAAAAATTGGGTTTGACTGTGTTTCTATCTTGGATGTTATCTGTCAAAATTCTTTTCATATTCTTGACACCTCTATGGACAATTCTAGGAGTGGAGGGTAAGAATTTTGCTAGAGTTGGGTCTTTAAGTAACCAGTGCCAATGTTCAGAAATTATTTTTCTGACTTGCTTGTTCTGGTATCCCGAGAATTGGCAGATGAATGGAACACACACTTCTTTCTTAGAGTCTTCTCTCTCTTTTTGAACCCTATAGGTTAACAGGCTATCTCTATCAACATTATCGATGTCCTCTACAGCTTTAGCCAAAATGCGGTCATCATATCCTCTTTCTCTGAAGTCAGAGATGATCCGCTGGCTTTGATCTAAAAACACTATCTGATCGGTGCAGTTTCTCTTTATTCTAGTTAGTTGGCTTTTCGGAATATTCATAAGCCACGGACTGTAGTGGCAGCTGCCTACATCTATATAGCTGTTCACATCAATAGATTTAAAAAAAGATTTTGTTTTAACTTGTCCTTCCTCTATGTATACCGTAAGGTCTAGGAAATTGACTTCCTTTGTGCTGTAGTCAAAAGATAGACTTATTCCCCATTTGTTCAGATTGATGTACTGGATGAAAGATTTCAAATGATCTTCCCCTCCTTTCCAAATGAAGAATAGGTCATCGATATATCTTTTGTAAAGCACCAAGTTCGCCTCCCAGCCACTGCCCTCTCCTAAATGGAGGGACTCCCAGCGTGTCATAAAAAGATTTGCGTAGCTGGGGGCGAACTTGGTGCCCATAGCCGTGCCGCATATCTGGAGGTAGAAGTCCTGATTGAACCAAAAGAAATTATTATGTAAAATAAAATCAATGGCGTCTACAATAAATCTAATTTGACTACTCGGGTAGGAAGACTTTTCTTCCAGAGTGCTCTTTATCGTCTGGATTCCAAGTTTATGATCAATATTAGTGTATAATGCGGCTACATCTGCTGTTACTAATAGCCAATGGTCTTCCCACTTAATATTCTGCAGTTCTTGTAAAATATTAGTAGTATCCTTTAGATATGATGGAGAGGTCTTTACCAAAGGCTGTAGCAGGTGATCTACGTATTCTGAAAGTCTACAAGATATAGAATTAATTCCCGAGATTATAGGTCTTCCTGGAGGCTTGTCTTTGTCCTTGTGTAATTTCGGGAGAAAGTAAAACACTGGTATCTTTTCAAATTTAATTTCTATATACTCTTTTTCCTTCTGATTTAGTACCTCTTCATCATATCCTCTCTCAACCAACTCCAAGAATTTCTTCTTGATTTCTTGTGTTGGATTATGGGATAATTTTTTATATGTGGTATCATCTCCAAGTAATCTATTAGATTCCTGTAAGTAATATTCGTGATTCATAATTACCACCCCTCCCCCCTTGTCGGCAGGTTTGATTACTATATCGGTATCCTGTCTTAAGTCTCTGAGTGCTGCATGTTCTTGGGGAGTTAAATTTGATTGGAATCTTTTTTTTGAGGGTTTTAGTTTTTGTATATCTAAATTGACCATATTTTGAAAAGTGGTCATTGTTTCTGACATTTGCCATTTAGGATGGAATAAAGATCTTTCTTTTAATGAAGTGTGTGTTACTTCTTCATCCATCAACTCTCGTTGTGTATCCAAAACTATAGGTGTTTCCATATTTCTGGTATCAAAATGCTTTTTTAAACAAAGGTTTCTCGTGAATTTATTTAAATCCACAAAGAATTGGAATTTATCTAGATCTCTTGTGGGGGCGAACTTTAGGCCCTTATTTAATAGTGAAATGTGGGCTTGGTTTAATTGTTTGTTTGATAAATTAAAGATGCCCACTGGTTCTATTTGAGCTGTATTGTCTTTTATGCCTCTCTTAGTTCTTTTTCCCCCTCTACATTTTCTCCTTCTCTCCTTCTCATTCTTTTGTTGTACATAGAGGGAGGACTCGGTTCCCAATTCCTCCTGCGTTTCTCTAAAAAAGGAGTAGTGGGATTCTCATTTGTTTTTCCTAGAGGTTCAAAACGATTTCTAGTGGGCAAATTAAAGCTCTCATGTCTCTGTCCTTTATACTGACTATAGGGTTTTCTTTTCTGGGTTTCCCATTTTTGGAATCCATAGGAATCTCCCTGTTTTCTTCTAAAGTCATTTTCTCTAAAACCCCTAGAGGCATTCATTGGAGGGTTCTGGGGACTGTTGTAATTTCTATATTCTTTCTTATATGGGGATCTTAGGTTTTTGTTGAAATGGAATTTGTTATTTCCATTTCTTGTAGAGTTATTGTGTTCATTACCATTTTCATATTTTTTGGTGTAGGCTGTTTTGGTCATATAGTCTTTTTGGTCACGATAGTATTTCTTCTGTTTAACTAGTATCACATCATGTTCTAATTTGTCAATTCTTTCTCCAATTACATATGTTTTATCTATGAATTCTTTCTCGTTTTTGAGTTTTTCGCATTCTTTCTTAAGTTCTAAAATATCTCTGTCTAATTTGCGCAGGGTCAGCTGCCTGCGTTTGATGATGAAGGTCATTGTCTGGAAAGAGAGATTGTCCATTAGAGCATACCACTCATCCATAAATTCCCCATCTTCTCTATCAAACGCAGGAAGCTTCCCATATCTTAAGCCTCTTGGGACTATTTTTTCTGTGATATATTTTTCTAAGGTTGCTATTTCTAATTTAATTTTGAGTTCCTTTGTTAACAATGTTTCCAATTTGCGGCATATTAATTTTAGCCCTAATGTATCCTCTTTTATTGGTTGATTAGAAAAACTGGAGGACATATTTTTGAATTTGTCATCCATGTCTATACATCGGGCTGTTCGTTTGCTAAATACATCCATATTGGGATGTTTCTTTTATATATATTTGCTCAACAGTAAATAAGGGAGTTAATGGTTATACAGAAATAAAATTATTTTTACTGGAGCAATTTGGTGTATTCAAGCTCTATTATGGGTGAGAATTTAGAGCTATTTAGGCATATATTTATATACAATTTCAATTGAGCAGCTTCCACACTTCTACAGGTGTTCCCTTCACCAGATATAAAGTATTGTAGTAAAATGTATAAGAAGTGGAGCGATATAAAGTGAATAAGCCCCTATCACCAAACAAAGATAGATTTTAATTTATACTTAGACTTTGCTGGATAGGATTCAAATTTCAAATGCAACATGCAAAAAAAGATCAACAAGAGATCATAGCACAGATCTGTATGGACTGATATAAATTCATATACGTATGTATAATATAAAAATTAACAATTTATTGTATACAATTCATAAAACAGCTAAAATGTAGCTAAATAGCAGTAAAAAACAAATTCCTGCTTACTGGAAATGATGGTGAGCATAACGGTATATGTTCCCGTTTGCTCACAGCAAGACTGTCCCACACTGGGTGATGTCTCCTGAATCACACGAGTTTGAATGGAGCTCCTGTTATTGAAGTCGGGTCGGCAGGCGAGTGTAAGCTCGTTCTCTACTTCCGTGTTCCCGGCTCGTATTTTGGCTCCGCCTCCTCTTTTGCGTGATTGCGTGTTTGTCACGTGTCTGTCTACGCGTTTCGCCGTTCTCGGACGGCTTCGTCAGGACGTGATGCGCTGGAGTCGGTCTTCACTAATGTGCATTTTTATACGAGTGATCCAATGCCTAATTGGCTTAATTTCTTTCCAGTCCGCATTTGCCTATGTATGGTGTCCCAGATAGATCAATTGGATTAGCAAGCACATCCTATTGTAAACGGAAGGCTGCTTTTCCTTCATTTATTGTGGGATCTTCATTTCTTATGTACTACACATATACATTACATGTTTAAAATAAAATATTTATACACAATCAAAAAAATGTAATTAAGTATTTATACATAATCATAAAAATCCAATGTAATTGTATTTACAAATTTACACACTTTATATGAATTTCTTTTTTACTGTAACGTGTTTTTCCTTTTGTTACATATCTTATAGAGAGAAAGAAAGAAAACAAAAATGTGCATGTTAATGCAATTGGATTTGTTATATATTTTGACAGATATTTTTCTCAAATATTTTTCTTTCTTATTCTTATATAATTTCCTATGTGGAAAGCGGAGGGGAAGCAGAAAATTATAATGCTGCGCTTCCAATACTGACATTTCACCATTGTGTTTTCTTTTAACTTATCGTGATCAAGTTAATATATCGTGATTTAACCCCATTTACATACATACATTTGCAAAGTAATATAGTAAAGTCCTATCAATGTGCATGTAGATAGCTACTCCCTATATTGCATATGAAGGTTAGGTATACTTCAATCTACAGTTCTCAGGAATCTAGAAAGTGGCAAATCTCAAAGTCATTGTTTAGTCCGTTGGGGATGAGGGTGTTGAGTTCAAATATCCACCTCATCTCCATTCGGCCCAAATTTTGAATAGGATTGCCTCCTCTCCAGTTTTTCTTTATCTGTTGGATTCCCATAAATTCCAAAAGGGAAGGGTCAGAATTGTGGAACTCTTCAAAATGTAGAGAAACTTGATGTTGTGGAAATTTTCTCCTGATGTTATATGCATGTTCACAGATTCTAGTTTTCAATTGCCTAGTGGTTCTGCCTATATATCTTAGGCCACAGGGACATTTTAACATGTATATTACATTTTGGGTTTGGCAGGTAATGAGTTCTCTTATCTTATGTGTCTTACTGTTTACTGTAAATTCCTTAATGCCCTGTTTGTCACTTTTTGTGTTACGGCAGGCATTACAGTTACCACATCTAAAGAAACCTTTTAATTGGTTCAAAAAATTGGGTTTGACTGTGTTTCTATCTTGGATGTTATCTGTCAAAATTCTTTTCATATTCTTGACACCTCTATGGACAATTCTAGGAGTGGAGGGTAAGAATTTTGCTAGAGTTGGGTCTTTAAGTAACCAGTGCCAATGTTCAGAAATTATTTTTCTGACTTGCTTGTTCTGGTATCCCGAGAATTGGCAGATGAATGGAACACACACTTCTTTCTTAGAGTCTTCTCTCTCTTTTTGAACCCTATAGGTTAACAGGCTATCTCTATCAACATTATCGATGTCCTCTACAGCTTTAGCCAAAATGCGGTCATCATATCCTCTTTCTCTGAAGTCAGAGATGATCCGCTGGCTTTGATCTAAAAACACTATCTGATCGGTGCAGTTTCTCTTTATTCTAGTTAGTTGGCTTTTCGGAATATTCATAAGCCACGGACTGTAGTGGCAGCTGCCTACATCTATATAGCTGTTCACATCAATAGATTTAAAAAAAGATTTCGTTTTAACTTGTCCTTCCTCTATGTATACCGTAAGGTCTAGGAAATTGACTTCCTTTGTGCTGTAGTCAAAAGATAGACTTATTCCCCATTTGTTCAGATTGATGTACTGGATGAAAGATTTCAAATGATCTTCCCCTCCTTTCCAAATGAAGAATAGGTCATCGATATATCTTTTGTAAAGCACCAAGTTCGCCTCCCAGCCACTGCCCTCTCCTAAATGGAGGGACTCCCAGCGTGTCATAAAAAGATTTGCGTAGCTGGGGGCGAACTTGGTGCCCATAGCCGTGCCGCATATCTGGAGGTAGAAGTCCTGATTGAACCAAAAGAAATTATTATGTAAAATAAAATCAATGGCGTCTACAATAAATCTAATTTGACTACTCGGGTAGGAAGACTTTTCTTCCAGAGTGCTCTTTATCGTCTGGATTCCAAGTTTATGATCAATATTAGTGTATAATGCGGCTACATCTGCTGTTACTAATAGCCAATGGTCTTCCCACTTAATATTCTGCAGTTCTTGTAAAATATTAGTAGTATCCTTTAGATATGATGGAGAGGTCTTTACCAAAGGCTGTAGCAGGTGATCTACGTATTCTGAAAGTCTACAAGATATAGAATTAATTCCCGAGATTATAGGTCTTCCTGGAGGCTTGTCTTTGTCCTTGTGTAATTTCGGGAGAAAGTAAAACACTGGTATCTTTTCAAATTTAATTTCTATATACTCTTTTTCCTTCTGATTTAGTACCTCTTCATCATATCCTCTCTCAACCAACTCCAAGAATTTCTTCTTGATTTCTTGTGTTGGATTATGGGATAATTTTTTATATGTGGTATCATCTCCAAGTAATCTATTAGATTCCTGTAAGTAATATTCGTGATTCATAATTACCACCCTCTCCCCCCTTGTCGGCAGGTTTGATTACTATATCGGTATCCTGTCTTAAGTCTCTGAGTGCTGCATGTTCTTGGGGAGTTAAATTTGATTGGAATCTTTTTTTTGAGGGTTTTAGTTTTTGTATATCTAAATTGACCATATTTTGAAAAGTGGTCATTGTTTCTGACATTTGCCATTTAGGATGGAATAAAGATCTTTCTTTTAATGAAGTGTGTGTTACTTCTTCATCCATCAACTCTCGTTGTGTATCCAAAACTATAGGTGTTTCCATATTTCTGGTATCAAAATGCTTTTTTAAACAAAGGTTTCTCGTGAATTTATTTAAATCCACAAAGAATTGGAATTTATCTAGATCTCTTGTGGGGGCGAACTTTAGGCCCTTATTTAATAGTGAAATGTGGGCTTGGTTTAATTGTTTGTTTGATAAATTAAAGATGCCCACTGGTTCTATTTGAGCTGTATTGTCTTTTATGCCTCTCTTAGTTCTTTTTCCCCCTCTACATTTTCTCCTTCTCTCCTTCTCATTCTTTTGTTGTACATAGAGGGAGGACTCGGTTCCCAATTCCTCCTGCGTTTCTCTAAAAAAGGAGTAGTGGGATTCTCATTTGTTTTTCCTAGAGGTTCAAAACGATTTCTAGTGGGCAAATTAAAGCTCTCATGTCTCTGTCCTTTATACTGACTATAGGGTTTTCTTTTCTGGGTTTCCCATTTTTGGAATCCATAGGAATCTCCCTGTTTTCTTCTAAAGTCATTTTCTCTAAAACCCCTAGAGGCATTCATTGGAGGGTTCTGGGGACTGTTGTAATTTCTATATTCTTTCTTATATGGGGATCTTAGGTTTTTGTTGAAATGGAATTTGTTATTTCCATTTCTTGTAGAGTTATTGTGTTCATTACCATTTTCATATTTTTTGGTGTAGGCTGTTTTGGTCATATAGTCTTTTTGGTCACGATAGTATTTCTTCTGTTTAACTAGTATCACATCATGTTCTAATTTGTCAATTCTTTCTCCAATTACATATGTTTTATCTATGAATTCTTTCTCGTTTTTGAGTTTTTCGCATTCTTTCTTAAGTTCTAAAATATCTCTGTCTAATTTGCGCAGGGTCAGCTGCCTGCGTTTGATGATGAAGGTCATTGTCTGGAAAGAGAGATTGTCCATTAGAGCATACCACTCATCCATAAATTCCCCATCTTCTCTATCAAACGCAGGAAGCTTCCCATATCTTAAGCCTCTTGGGACTATTTTTTCTGTGATATATTTTTCTAAGGTTGCTATTTCTAATTTAATTTTGAGTTCCTTTGTTAACAATGTTTCCAATTTGCGGCATATTAATTTTAGCCCTAATGTATCCTCTTTTATTGGTTGATTAGAAAAACTGGAGGACATATTTTTGAATTTGTCATCCATGTCTATACATCGGGCTGTTCGTTTGCTAAATACATCCATATTGGGATGTTTCTTTTATATATATTTGCTCAACAGTAAATAAGGGAGTTAATGGTTATACAGAAATAAAATTATTTTTACTGGAGCAATTTGGTGTATTCAAGCTCTATTATGGGTGAGAATTTAGAGCTATTTAGGCATATATTTATATACAATTTCAATTGAGCAGCTTCCACACTTCTACAGGTGTTCCCTTCACCAGATATAAAGTATTGTAGTAAAATGTATAAGAAGTGGAGCGATATAAAGTGAATAAGCCCCTATCACCAAACAAAGATAGATTTTAATTTATACTTAGACTTTGCTGGATAGGATTCAAATTTCAAATGCAACATGCAAAAAAAGATCAACAAGAGATCATAGCACAGATCTGTATGGACTGATATAAATTCATATACGTATGTATAATATAAAAATTAACAATTTATTGTATACAATTCATAAAACAGCTAAAATGTAGCTAAATAGCAGTAAAAAACAAATTCCTGCTTACTGGAAATGATGGTGAGCATAACGGTATATGTTCCCGTTTGCTCACAGCAAGACTGTCCCACACTGGGTGATGTCTCCTGAATCACACGAGTTTGAATGGAGCTCCTGTTATTGAAGTCGGGTCGGCAGGCGAGTGTAAGCTCGTTCTCTACTTCCGTGTTCCCGGCTCGTATTTTGGCTCCGCCTCCTCTTTTGCGTGATTGCGTGTTTGTCACGTGTCTGTCTACGCGTTTCGCCGTTCTCGGACGGCTTCGTCAGGACGTGATGCGCTGGAGTCGGTCTTCACTAATGTGCATTTTTATACGAGTGATCCAATGCCTAATTGGCTTAATTTCTTTCCAGTCCGCATTTGCCTATGTATGGTGTCCCAGATAGATCAATTGGATTAGCAAGCACATCCTATTGTAAACGGAAGGCTGCTTTTCCTTCATTTATTGTGGGATCTTCATTTCTTATGTACTACACATATACATTACATGTTTAAAATAAAATATTTATACACAATCAAAAAAATGTAATTAAGTATTTATACATAATCATAAAAATCCAATGTAATTGTATTTACAAATTTACACACTTTATATGAATTTCTTTTTTACTGTAACGTGTTTTTCCTTTTGTTACATATCTTATAGAGAGAAAGAAAGAAAACAAAAATGTGCATGTTAATGCAATTGGATTTGTTATATATTTTGACAGATATTTTTCTCAAATATTTTTCTTTCTTATTCTTATATAATTTCCTATGTGGAAAGCGGAGGGGAAGCAGAAAATTATAATGCTGCGCTTCCAATACTGACATTTCACCATTGTGTTTTCTTTTAACTTATCGTGATCAAGTTAATATATCGTGATTTAACCCCATTTACATACATACATTTGCAAAGTAATATAGTAAAGTCCTATCAATGTGCATGTAGATAGCTACTCCCTATATTGCATATGAAGGTTAGGTATACTTCAATCTACAGTTCTCAGGAATCTAGAAAGTGGCAAATCTCAAAGTCATTGTTTAGTCCGTTGGGGATGAGGGTGTTGAGTTCAAATATCCACCTCATCTCCATTCGGCCCAAATTTTGAATAGGATTGCCTCCTCTCCAGTTTTTCTTTATCTGTTGGATTCCCATAAATTCCAAAAGGGAAGGGTCAGAATTGTGGAACTCTTCAAAATGTAGAGAAACTTGATGTTGTGGAAATTTTCTCCTGATGTTATATGCATGTTCACAGATTCTAGTTTTCAATTGCCTAGTGGTTCTGCCTATATATCTTAGGCCACAGGGACATTTTAACATGTATATTACATTTTGGGTTTGGCAGGTAATGAGTTCTCTTATCTTATGTGTCTTACTGTTTACTGTAAATTCCTTAATGCCCTGTTTGTCACTTTTTGTGTTACGGCAGGCATTACAGTTACCACATCTAAAGAAACCTTTTAATTGGTTCAAAAAATTGGGTTTGACTGTGTTTCTATCTTGGATGTTATCTGTCAAAATTCTTTTCATATTCTTGACACCTCTATGGACAATTCTAGGAGTGGAGGGTAAGAATTTTGCTAGAGTTGGGTCTTTAAGTAACCAGTGCCAATGTTCAGAAATTATTTTTCTGACTTGCTTGTTCTGGTATCCCGAGAATTGGCAGATGAATGGAACACACACTTCTTTCTTAGAGTCTTCTCTCTCTTTTTGAACCCTATAGGTTAACAGGCTATCTCTATCAACATTATCGATGTCCTCTACAGCTTTAGCCAAAATGCGGTCATCATATCCTCTTTCTCTGAAGTCAGAGATGATCCGCTGGCTTTGATCTAAAAACACTATCTGATCGGTGCAGTTTCTCTTTATTCTAGTTAGTTGGCTTTTCGGAATATTCATAAGCCACGGACTGTAGTGGCAGCTGCCTACATCTATATAGCTGTTCACATCAATAGATTTAAAAAAAGATTTCGTTTTAACTTGTCCTTCCTCTATGTATACCGTAAGGTCTAGGAAATTGACTTCCTTTGTGCTGTAGTCAAAAGATAGACTTATTCCCCATTTGTTCAGATTGATGTACTGGATGAAAGATTTCAAATGATCTTCCCCTCCTTTCCAAATGAAGAATAGGTCATCGATATATCTTTTGTAAAGCACCAAGTTCGCCTCCCAGCCACTGCCCTCTCCTAAATGGAGGGACTCCCAGCGTGTCATAAAAAGATTTGCGTAGCTGGGGGCGAACTTGGTGCCCATAGCCGTGCCGCATATCTGGAGGTAGAAGTCCTGATTGAACCAAAAGAAATTATTATGTAAAATAAAATCAATGGCGTCTACAATAAATCTAATTTGACTACTCGGGTAGGAAGACTTTTCTTCCAGAGTGCTCTTTATCGTCTGGATTCCAAGTTTATGATCAATATTAGTGTATAATGCGGCTACATCTGCTGTTACTAATAGCCAATGGTCTTCCCACTTAATATTCTGCAGTTCTTGTAAAATATTAGTAATATCCTTTAGATATGATGGAGAGGTCTTTACCAAAGGCTGTAGCAGGTGATCTACGTATTCTGAAAGTCTACAAGATATAGAATTAATTCCCGAGATTATAGGTCTTCCTGGAGGCTTGTCTTTGTCCTTGTGTAATTTCGGGAGAAATTAAAACACTGGTATCTTTTCAAATTTAATTTCTATATACTCTTTTTCCTTCTGATTTAGTACCTCTTCATCATATCCTCTCTCAACCAACTCCAAGAATTTCTTCTTGATTTCTTGTGTTGGATTATGGGATAATTTTTTATATGTGGTATCATCTCCAAGTAATCTATTAGATTCCTGTAAGTAATATTCGTGATTCATAATTACCACCCCTCCCCCCTTGTCGGCAGGTTTGATTACTATATCGGTATCCTGTCTTAAGTCTCTGAGTGCTGCATGTTCTTGGGGAGTTAAATTTGATTGGAATCTTTTTTTTGAGGGTTTTAGTTTTTGTATATCTAAATTGACCATATTTTGAAAAGTGGTCATTGTTTCTGACATTTGCCATTTAGGATGGAATAAAGATCTTTCTTTTAATGAAGTGTGTGTTACTTCTTCATCCATCAACTCTCGTTGTGTATCCAAAACTATAGGTGTTTCCATATTTCTGGTATCAAAATGCTTTTTTAAACAAAGGTTTCTCGTGAATTTATTTAAATCCACAAAGAATTGGAATTTATCTAGATCTCTTGTGGGGGCGAACTTTAGGCCCTTATTTAATAGTGAAATGTGGGCTTGGTTTAATTGTTTGTTTGATAAATTAAAGATGCCCACTGGTTCTATTTGAGCTGTATTGTCTTTTATGCCTCTCTTAGTTCTTTTTCCCCCTCTACATTTTCTCCTTCTCTCCTTCTCATTCTTTTGTTGTACATAGAGGGAGGACTCGGTTCCCAATTCCTCCTGCGTTTCTCTAAAAAAGGAGTAGTGGGATTCTCATTTGTTTTTCCTAGAGGTTCAAAACGATTTCTAGTGGGCAAATTAAAGCTCTCATGTCTCTGTCCTTTATACTGACTATAGGGTTTTCTTTTCTGGGTTTCCCATTTTTGGAATCCATAGGAATCTCCCTGTTTTCTTCTAAAGTCATTTTCTCTAAAACCCCTAGAGGCATTCATTGGAGGGTTCTGGGGACTGTTGTAATTTCTATATTCTTTCTTATATGGGGATCTTAGGTTTTTGTTGAAATGGAATTTGTTATTTCCATTTCTTGTAGAGTTATTGTGTTCATTACCATTTTCATATTTTTTGGTGTAGGCTGTTTTGGTCATATAGTCTTTTTGGTCACGATAGTATTTCTTCTGTTTAACTAGTATCACATCATGTTCTAATTTGTCAATTCTTTCTCCAATTACATATGTTTTATCTATGAATTCTTTCTCGTTTTTGAGTTTTTCGCATTCTTTCTTAAGTTCTAAAATATCTCTGTCTAATTTGCGCAGGGTCAGCTGCCTGCGTTTGATGATGAAGGTCATTGTCTGGAAAGAGAGATTGTCCATTAGAGCATACCACTCATCCATAAATTCCCCATCTTCTCTATCAAACGCAGGAAGCTTCCCATATCTTAAGCCTCTTGGGACTATTTTTTCTGTGATATATTTTTCTAAGGTTGCTATTTCTAATTTAATTTTGAGTTCCTTTGTTAACAATGTTTCCAATTTGCGGCATATTAATTTTAGCCCTAATGTATCCTCTTTTATTGGTTGATTAGAAAAACTGGAGGACATATTTTTGAATTTGTCATCCATGTCTATACATCGGGCTGTTCGTTTGCTAAATACATCCATATTGGGATGTTTCTTTTATATATATTTGCTCAACAGTAAATAAGGGAGTTAATGGTTATACAGAAATAAAATTATTTTTACTGGAGCAATTTGGTGTATTCAAGCTCTATTATGGGTGAGAATTTAGAGCTATTTAGGCATATATTTATATACAATTTCAATTGAGCAGCTTCCACACTTCTACAGGTGTTCCCTTCATCTTTCATCCAGTACATCAATCTGAACAAATGGGGAATAAGTCTATCTTTTGACTACAGCACAAAGGAAGTCAATTTCCTAGACCTTACGGTATACATAGAGGAAGGACAAGTTAAAACGAAATCTTTTTTTAAATCTATTGATGTGAACAGCTATATAGATGTAGGCAGCTGCCACTACAGTCCGTGGCTTATGAATATTCCGAAAAGCCAACTAACTAGAATAAAGAGAAACTGCACCGATCAGATAGTGTTTTTAGATCAAAGCCAGCGGATCATCTCTGACTTCAGAGAAAGAGGATATGATGACCGCATTTTGGCTAAAGCTGTAGAGGACATCGATAATGTTGATAGAGATAGCCTGTTAACCTATAGGGTTCAAAAAGAGAGAGAAGACTCTAAGAAAGAAGTGTGTGTTCCATTCATCTGCCAATTCTCGGGATACCAGAACAAGCAAGTCAGAAAAATAATTTCTGAACATTGGCACTGGTTACTTAAAGACCCAACTCTAGCAAAATTCTTACCCTCCACTCCTAGAATTGTCCATAGAGGTGTCAAGAATATGAAAAGAATTTTGACAGATAACATCCAAGATAGAAACACAGTCAAACCCAATTTTTTGAACCAATTAAAAGGTTTCTTTAGATGTGGTAACTGTAATGCCTGCCGTAACACAAAAAGTGACAAACAGGGCATTAAGGAATTTACAGTAAACAGTAAGACACATAAGATAAGAGAACTCATTACCTGCCAAACCCAAAATGTAATATACATGTTAAAATGTCCCTGTGGCCTAAGATATATAGGCAGAACCACTAGGCAATTGAAAACTAGAATCTGTGAACATGCATATAACATCAGGAGAAAATTTCCACAACATCAAGTTTCTCTACATTTTGAAGAGTTCCACAATTCTGACCCTTCCCTTTTGGAATTTATGGGAATCCAACAGATAAAGAAAAACTGGAGAGGAGGCAATCCTATTCAAAATTTGGGCCGAATGGAGATGAGGTGGATATTTGAACTCAACACCCTCATCCCCAACGGACTAAACAATGACTTTGAGATTTGCCACTTTCTAGATTCCTGAGAACTGTAGATTGAAGTATACCTAACCTTCATATGCAATATAGGGAGTAGCTATCTACATGCACATTGATAGGACTTTACTATATTACTTTGCAAATGTATGTATGTAAATGGGGTTAAATCACGATATATTAACTTGATCACGATAAGTTAAAAGAAAACACAATGGTGAAATGTCAGTATTGGAAGCGCAGCATTATAATTTTCTGCTTCCCCTCCGCTTTCCACATAGGAAATTATATAAGAATAAGAAAGAAAAATATTTGAGAAAAATATCTGTCAAAATATATAACAAATCCAATTGCATTAACATGCACATTTTTGTTTTCTTTCTTTCTCTCTATAAGATATGTAACAAAAGGAAAAACACGTTACAGTAAAAAAGAAATTCATATAAAGTGTGTAAATTTGTAAATACAATTACATTGGATTTTTATGATTATGTATAAATACTTAATTAAATTTTTTTGATTGTGTATAAATATTTTATTTTAAACATGTAATGTATATGTGTAGTACATAAGAAATGAAGATCCCACAATAAATGAAGGAAAAGCAGCCTTCCGTTTACAATAGGATGTGCTTGCTAATCCAATTGATCTATCTGGGACACCATACATAGGCAAATGCGGACTGGAAAGAAATTAAGCCAATTAGGCATTGGATCACTCGTATAAAAATGCACATTAGTGAAGACCGACTCCAGCGCATCACGTCCTGACGAAGCCGTCCGAGAACGGCGAAACGCGTAGACAGACACGTGACAAACACGCAATCACGCAAAAGAGGAGGCGGAGCCAAAATACGAGCCGGGAACACGGAAGTAGAGAACGAGCTTACACTCGCCTGCCGACCCGACTTCAATAACAGGAGCTCCATTCAAACTCGTGTGATTCAGGAGACATCACCCAGTGTGGGACAGTCTTGCTGTGAGCAAACGGGAACATATACCGTTATGCTCACCATCATTTCCAGTAAGCAGGAATTTGTTTTTTACTGCTATTTAGCTACATTTTAGCTGTTTTATGAATTGTATACAATAAATTGTTAATTTTTATATTATACATACGTATATGAATTTATATCAGTCCATACAGATCTGTGCTATGATCTCTTGTTGATCTTTTTTTGCATGTTGCATTTGAAATTTGAATCCTATCCAGCAAAGTCTAAGTATAAATTAAAATCTATCTTTGTTTGGTGATAGGGGCTTATTCACTTTATATCGCTCCACTTCTTATACATTTTACTACAATACTTTATATCTGGTGAAGGGAACACCTGTAGAAGTGTGGAAGCTGCTCAATTGAAATTGTATATAAATATATGCCTAAATAGCTCTAAATTCTCACCCATAATAGAGCTTGAATACACCAAATTGCTCCAGTAAAAATAATTTTATTTCTGTATAACCATTAACTCCCTTATTTACTGTTGAGCAAATATATATAAAAGAAACATCCCAATATGGATGTATTTAGCAAACGAACAGCCCGATGTATAGACATGGATGACAAATTCAAAAATATGTCCTCCAGTTTTTCTAATCAACCAATAAAAGAGGATACATTAGGGCTAAAATTAATATGCCGCAAATTGGAAACATTGTTAACAAAGGAACTCAAAATTAAATTAGAAATAGCAACCTTAGAAAAATATATCACAGAAAAAATAGTCCCAAGAGGCTTAAGATATGGGAAGCTTCCTGCGTTTGATAGAGAAGATGGGGAATTTATGGATGAGTGGTATGCTCTAATGGACAATCTCTCTTTCCAGACAATGACCTTCATCATCAAACGCAGGCAGCTGACCCTGCGCAAATTAGACAGAGATATTTTAGAACTTAAGAAAGAATGCGAAAAACTCAAAAACGAGAAAGAATTCATAGATAAAACATATGTAATTGGAGAAAGAATTGACAAATTAGAACATGATGTGATACTAGTTAAACAGAAGAAATACTATCGTGACCAAAAAGACTATATGACCAAAACAGCCTACACCAAAAAATATGAAAATGGTAATGAACACAATAACTCTACAAGAAATGGAAATAACAAATTCCATTTCAACAAAAACCTAAGATCCCCATATAAGAAAGAATATAGAAATTACAACAGTCCCCAGAACCCTCCAATGAATGCCTCTAGGGGTTTTAGAGAAAATGACTTTAGAAGAAAACAGGGAGATTCCTATGGATTCCAAAAATGGGAAACCCAGAAAAGAAAACCCTATAGTCAGTATAAAGGACAGAGACATGAGAGCTTTAATTTGCCCACTAGAAATCGTTTTGAACCTCTAGGAAAAACAAATGAGAATCCCACTACTCCTTTTTTAGAGAAACGCAGGAGGAATTGGGAACCGAGTCCTCCCTCTATGTACAACAAAAGAATGAGAAGGAGAGAAGGAGAAAATGTAGAGGGGGAAAAAGAACTAAGAGAGGCATAAAAGACAATACAGCTCAAATAGAACCAGTGGGCATCTTTAATTTATCAAACAAACAATTAAACCAAGCCCACATTTCACTATTAAATAAGGGCCTAAAGTTCGCCCCCACAAGAGATCTAGATAAATTCCAATTCTTTGTGGATTTAAATAAATTCACGAGAAACCTTTGTTTAAAAAAGCATTTTGATACCAGAAATATGGAAACACCTATAGTTTTGGATACACAACGAGAGTTGATGGATGAAGAAGTAACACACACTTCATTAAAAGAAAGATCTTTATTCCATCCTAAATGGCAAATGTCAGAAACAATGACCACTTTTCAAAATATGGTCAATTTAGATATACAAAAACTAAAACCCTCAAAAAAAAGATTCCAATCAAATTTAACTCCCCAAGAACATGCAGCACTCAGAGACTTAAGACAGGATACCGATATAGTAATCAAACCTGCCGACAAGGGGGGAGGGGTGGTAATTATGAATCACGAATATTACTTACAGGAATCTAATAGATTACTTGGAGATGATACCACATATAAAAAATTATCCCATAATCCAACACAAGAAATCAAGAAGAAATTCTTGGAGTTGGTTGAGAGAGGATATGATGAAGAGGTACTAAATCAGAAGGAAAAAGAGTATATAGAAATTAAATTTGAAAAGATACCAGTGTTTTACTTTCTCCCGAAATTACACAAGGACAAAGACAAGCCTCCAGGAAGACCTATAATCTCGGGAATTAATTCTATATCTTGTAGACTTTCAGAATACGTAGATCACCTGCTACAGCCTTTGGTAAAGACCTCTCCATCATATCTAAAGGATACTACTAATATTTTACAAGAACTGCAGAATATTAAGTGGGAAGACCATTGGCTATTAGTAACAGCAGATGTAGCCGCATTATACACTAATATTGATCATAAACTTGGAATCCAGACGATAAAGAGCACTCTGGAAGAAAAGTCTTCCTACCCGAGTAGTCAAATTAGATTTATTGTAGACGCCATTGATTTTATTTTACATAATAATTTCTTTTGGTTCAATCAGGACTTCTACCTCCAGATATGCGGCACGGCTATGGGCACCAAGTTCGCCCCCAGCTACGCAAATCTTTTTATGACACGCTGGGAGTCCCTCCATTTAGGAGAGGGCAGTGGCTGGGAGGCGAACTTGGTGCTTTACAAAAGATATATCGATGACCTATTCTTCATTTGGAAAGGAGGGGAAGATCATTTGAAATCTTTCATCCAGTACATCAATCTGAACAAATGGGGAATAAGTCTATCTTTTGACTACAGCACAAAGGAAGTCAATTTCCTAGACCTTACGGTATACATAGAGGAAGGACAAGTTAAAACGAAATCTTTTTTTAAATCTATTGATGTGAACAGCTATATAGATGTAGGCAGCTGCCACTACAGTCCGTGGCTTATGAATATTCCGAAAAGCCAACTAACTAGAATAAAGAGAAACTGCACCGATCAGATAGTGTTTTTAGATCAAAGCCAGCGGATCATCTCTGACTTCAGAGAAAGAGGATATGATGACCGCATTTTGGCTAAAGCTGTAGAGGACATCGATAATGTTGATAGAGATAGCCTGTTAACCTATAGGGTTCAAAAAGAGAGAGAAGACTCTAAGAAAGAAGTGTGTGTTCCATTCATCTGCCAATTCTCGGGATACCAGAACAAGCAAGTCAGAAAAATAATTTCTGAACATTGGCACTGGTTACTTAAAGACCCAACTCTAGCAAAATTCTTACCCTCCACTCCTAGAATTGTCCATAGAGGTGTCAAGAATATGAAAAGAATTTTGACAGATAACATCCAAGATAGAAACACAGTCAAACCCAATTTTTTGAACCAATTAAAAGGTTTCTTTAGATGTGGTAACTGTAATGCCTGCCGTAACACAAAAAGTGACAAACAGGGCATTAAGGAATTTACAGTAAACAGTAAGACACATAAGATAAGAGAACTCATTACCTGCCAAACCCAAAATGTAATATACATGTTAAAATGTCCCTGTGGCCTAAGATATATAGGCAGAACCACTAGGCAATTGAAAACTAGAATCTGTGAACATGCATATAACATCAGGAGAAAATTTCCACAACATCAAGTTTCTCTACATTTTGAAGAGTTCCACAATTCTGACCCTTCCCTTTTGGAATTTATGGGAATCCAACAGATAAAGAAAAACTGGAGAGGAGGCAATCCTATTCAAAATTTGGGCCGAATGGAGATGAGGTGGATATTTGAACTCAACACCCTCATCCCCAACGGACTAAACAATGACTTTGAGATTTGCCACTTTCTAGATTCCTGAGAACTGTAGATTGAAGTATACCTAACCTTCATATGCAATATAGGGAGTAGCTATCTACATGCACATTGATAGGACTTTACTATATTACTTTGCAAATGTATGTATGTAAATGGGGTTAAATCACGATATATTAACTTGATCACGATAAGTTAAAAGAAAACACAATGGTGAAATGTCAGTATTGGAAGCGCAGCATTATAATTTTCTGCTTCCCCTCCGCTTTCCACATAGGAAATTATATAAGAATAAGAAAGAAAAATATTTGAGAAAAATATCTGTCAAAATATATAACAAATCCAATTGCATTAACATGCACATTTTTGTTTTCTTTCTTTCTCTCTATAAGATATGTAACAAAAGGAAAAACACGTTACAGTAAAAAAGAAATTCATATAAAGTGTGTAAATTTGTAAATACAATTACATTGGATTTTTATGATTATGTATAAATACTTAATTACATTTTTTTGATTGTGTATAAATATTTTATTTTAAACATGTAATGTATATGTGTAGTACATAAGAAATGAAGATCCCACAATAAATGAAGGAAAAGCAGCCTTCCGTTTACAATAGGATGTGCTTGCTAATCCAATTGATCTATCTGGGACACCATACATAGGCAAATGCGGACTGGAAAGAAATTAAGCCAATTAGGCATTGGATCACTCGTATAAAAATGCACATTAGTGAAGACCGACTCCAGCGCATCACGTCCTGACGAAGCCGTCCGAGAACGGCGAAACGCGTAGACAGACACGTGACAAACACGCAATCACGCAAAAGAGGAGGCGGAGCCAAAATACGAGCCGGGAACACGGAAGTAGAGAACGAGCTTACACTCGCCTGCCGACCCGACTTCAATAACAGGAGCTCCATTCAAACTCGTGTGATTCAGGAGACATCACCCAGTGTGGGACAGTCTTGCTGTGAGCAAACGGGAACATATACCGTTATGCTCACCATCATTTCCAGTAAGCAGGAATTTGTTTTTTACTGCTATTTAGCTACATTTTAGCTGTTTTATGAATTGTATACAATAAATTGTTAATTTTTATATTATACATACGTATATGAATTTATATCAGTCCATACAGATCTGTGCTATGATCTCTTGTTGATCTTTTTTTGCATGTTGCATTTGAAATTTGAATCCTATCCAGCAAAGTCTAAGTATAAATTAAAATCTATCTTTGTTTGGTGATAGGGGCTTATTCACTTTATATCGCTCCACTTCTTATACATTTTACTACAATACTTTATATCTGGTGAAGGGAACACCTGTAGAAGTGTGGAAGCTGCTCAATTGAAATTGTATATAAATATATGCCTAAATAGCTCTAAATTCTCACCCATAATAGAGCTTGAATACACCAAATTGCTCCAGTAAAAATAATTTTATTTCTGTATAACCATTAACTCCCTTATTTACTGTTGAGCAAATATATATAAAAGAAACATCCCAATATGGATGTATTTAGCAAACGAACAGCCCGATGTATAGACATGGATGACAAATTCAAAAATATGTCCTCCAGTTTTTCTAATCAACCAATAAAAGAGGATACATTAGGGCTAAAATTAATATGCCGCAAATTGGAAACATTGTTAACAAAGGAACTCAAAATTAAATTAGAAATAGCAACCTTAGAAAAATATATCACAGAAAAAATAGTCCCAAGAGGCTTAAGATATGGGAAGCTTCCTGCGTTTGATAGAGAAGATGGGGAATTTATGGATGAGTGGTATGCTCTAATGGACAATCTCTCTTTCCAGACAATGACCTTCATCATCAAACGCAGGCAGCTGACCCTGCGCAAATTAGACAGAGATATTTTAGAACTTAAGAAAGAATGCGAAAAACTCAAAAACGAGAAAGAATTCATAGATAAAACATATGTAATTGGAGAAAGAATTGACAAATTAGAACATGATGTGATACTAGTTAAACAGAAGAAATACTATCGTGACCAAAAAGACTATATGACCAAAACAGCCTACACCAAAAAATATGAAAATGGTAATGAACACAATAACTCTACAAGAAATGGAAATAACAAATTCCATTTCAACAAAAACCTAAGATCCCCATATAAGAAAGAATATAGAAATTACAACAGTCCCCAGAACCCTCCAATGAATGCCTCTAGGGGTTTTAGAGAAAATGACTTTAGAAGAAAACAGGGAGATTCCTATGGATTCCAAAAATGGGAAACCCAGAAAAGAAAACCCTATAGTCAGTATAAAGGACAGAGACATGAGAGCTTTAATTTGCCCACTAGAAATCGTTTTGAACCTCTAGGAAAAACAAATGAGAATCCCACTACTCCTTTTTTAGAGAAACGCAGGAGGAATTGGGAACCGAGTCCTCCCTCTATGTACAACAAAAGAATGAGAAGGAGAGAAGGAGAAAATGTAGAGGGGGAAAAAGAACTAAGAGAGGCATAAAAGACAATACAGCTCAAATAGAACCAGTGGGCATCTTTAATTTATCAAACAAACAATTAAACCAAGCCCACATTTCACTATTAAATAAGGGCCTAAAGTTCGCCCCCACAAGAGATCTAGATAAATTCCAATTCTTTGTGGATTTAAATAAATTCACGAGAAACCTTTGTTTAAAAAAGCATTTTGATACCAGAAATATGGAAACACCTATAGTTTTGGATACACAACGAGAGTTGATGGATGAAGAAGTAACACACACTTCATTAAAAGAAAGATCTTTATTCCATCCTAAATGGCAAATGTCAGAAACAATGACCACTTTTCAAAATATGGTCAATTTAGATATACAAAAACTAAAACCCTCAAAAAAAAGATTCCAATCAAATTTAACTCCCCAAGAACATGCAGCACTCAGAGACTTAAGACAGGATACCGATATAGTAATCAAACCTGCCGACAAGGGGGGAGGGGTGGTAATTATGAATCACGAATATTACTTACAGGAATCTAATAGATTACTTGGAGATGATACCACATATAAAAAATTATCCCATAATCCAACACAAGAAATCAAGAAGAAATTCTTGGAGTTGGTTGAGAGAGGATATGATGAAGAGGTACTAAATCAGAAGGAAAAAGAGTATATAGAAATTAAATTTGAAAAGATACCAGTGTTTTACTTTCTCCCGAAATTACACAAGGACAAAGACAAGCCTCCAGGAAGACCTATAATCTCGGGAATTAATTCTATATCTTGTAGACTTTCAGAATACGTAGATCACCTGCTACAGCCTTTGGTAAAGACCTCTCCATCATATCTAAAGGATACTACTAATATTTTACAAGAACTGCAGAATATTAAGTGGGAAGACCATTGGCTATTAGTAACAGCAGATGTAGCCGCATTATACACTAATATTGATCATAAACTTGGAATCCAGACGATAAAGAGCACTCTGGAAGAAAAGTCTTCCTACCCGAGTAGTCAAATTAGATTTATTGTAGACGCCATTGATTTTATTTTACATAATAATTTCTTTTGGTTCAATCAGGACTTCTACCTCCAGATATGCGGCACGGCTATGGGCACCAAGTTCGCCCCCAGCTACGCAAATCTTTTTATGACACGCTGGGAGTCCCTCCATTTAGGAGAGGGCAGTGGCTGGGAGGCGAACTTGGTGCTTTACAAAAGATATATCGATGACCTATTCTTCATTTGGAAAGGAGGGGAAGATCATTTGAAATCTTTCATCCAGTACATCAATCTGAACAAATGGGGAATAAGTCTATCTTTTGACTACAGCACAAAGGAAGTCAATTTCCTAGACCTTACGGTATACATAGAGGAAGGACAAGTTAAAACGAAATCTTTTTTTAAATCTATTGATGTGAACAGCTATATAGATGTAGGCAGCTGCCACTACAGTCCGTGGCTTATGAATATTCCGAAAAGCCAACTAACTAGAATAAAGAGAAACTGCACCGATCAGATAGTGTTTTTAGATCAAAGCCAGCGGATCATCTCTGACTTCAGAGAAAGAGGATATGATGACCGCATTTTGGCTAAAGCTGTAGAGGACATCGATAATGTTGATAGAGATAGCCTGTTAACCTATAGGGTTCAAAAAGAGAGAGAAGACTCTAAGAAAGAAGTGTGTGTTCCATTCATCTGCCAATTCTCGGGATACCAGAACAAGCAAGTCAGAAAAATAATTTCTGAACATTGGCACTGGTTACTTAAAGACCCAACTCTAGCAAAATTCTTACCCTCCACTCCTAGAATTGTCCATAGAGGTGTCAAGAATATGAAAAGAATTTTGACAGATAACATCCAAGATAGAAACACAGTCAAACCCAATTTTTTGAACCAATTAAAAGGTTTCTTTAGATGTGGTAACTGTAATGCCTGCCGTAACACAAAAAGTGACAAACAGGGCATTAAGGAATTTACAGTAAACAGTAAGACACATAAGATAAGAGAACTCATTACCTGCCAAACCCAAAATGTAATATACATGTTAAAATGTCCCTGTGGCCTAAGATATATAGGCAGAACCACTAGGCAATTGAAAACTAGAATCTGTGAACATGCATATAACATCAGGAGAAAATTTCCACAACATCAAGTTTCTCTACATTTTGAAGAGTTCCACAATTCTGACCCTTCCCTTTTGGAATTTATGGGAATCCAACAGATAAAGAAAAACTGGAGAGGAGGCAATCCTATTCAAAATTTGGGCCGAATGGAGATGAGGTGGATATTTGAACTCAACACCCTCATCCCCAACGGACTAAACAATGACTTTGAGATTTGCCACTTTCTAGATTCCTGAGAACTGTAGATTGAAGTATACCTAACCTTCATATGCAATATAGGGAGTAGCTATCTACATGCACATTGATAGGACTTTACTATATTACTTTGCAAATGTATGTATGTAAATGGGGTTAAATCACGATATATTAACTTGATCACGATAAGTTAAAAGAAAACACAATGGTGAAATGTCAGTATTGGAAGCGCAGCATTATAATTTTCTGCTTCCCCTCCGCTTTCCACATAGGAAATTATATAAGAATAAGAAAGAAAAATATTTGAGAAAAATATCTGTCAAAATATATAACAAATCCAATTGCATTAACATGCACATTTTTGTTTTCTTTCTTTCTCTCTATAAGATATGTAACAAAAGGAAAAACACGTTACAGTAAAAAAGAAATTCATATAAAGTGTGTAAATTTGTAAATACAATTACATTGGATTTTTATGATTATGTATAAATACTTAATTAAATTTTTTTGATTGTGTATAAATATTTTATTTTAAACATGTAATGTATATGTGTAGTACATAAGAAATGAAGATCCCACAATAAATGAAGGAAAAGCAGCCTTCCGTTTACAATAGGATGTGCTTGCTAATCCAATTGATCTATCTGGGACACCATACATAGGCAAATGCGGACTGGAAAGAAATTAAGCCAATTAGGCATTGGATCACTCGTATAAAAATGCACATTAGTGAAGACCGACTCCAGCGCATCACGTCCTGACGAAGCCGTCCGAGAACGGCGAAACGCGTAGACAGACACGTGACAAACACGCAATCACGCAAAAGAGGAGGCGGAGCCAAAATACGAGCCGGGAACACGGAAGTAGAGAACGAGCTTACACTCGCCTGCCGACCCGACTTCAATAACAGGAGCTCCATTCAAACTCGTGTGATTCAGGAGACATCACCCAGTGTGGGACAGTCTTGCTGTGAGCAAACGGGAACATATACCGTTATGCTCACCATCATTTCCAGTAAGCAGGAATTTGTTTTTTACTGCTATTTAGCTACATTTTAGCTGTTTTATGAATTGTATACAATAAATTGTTAATTTTTATATTATACATACGTATATGAATTTATATCAGTCCATACAGATCTGTGCTATGATCTCTTGTTGATCTTTTTTTGCATGTTGCATTTGAAATTTGAATCCTATCCAGCAAAGTCTAAGTATAAATTAAAATCTATCTTTGTTTGGTGATAGGGGCTTATTCACTTTATATCGCTCCACTTCTTATACATTTTACTACAATACTTTATATCTGGTGAAGGGAACACCTGTAGAAGTGTGGAAGCTGCTCAATTGAAATTGTATATAAATATATGCCTAAATAGCTCTAAATTCTCACCCATAATAGAGCTTGAATACACCAAATTGCTCCAGTAAAAATAATTTTATTTCTGTATAACCATTAACTCCCTTATTTACTGTTGAGCAAATATATATAAAAGAAACATCCCAATATGGATGTATTTAGCAAACGAACAGCCCGATGTATAGACATGGATGACAAATTCAAAAATATGTCCTCCAGTTTTTCTAATCAACCAATAAAAGAGGATACATTAGGGCTAAAATTAATATGCCGCAAATTGGAAACATTGTTAACAAAGGAACTCAAAATTAAATTAGAAATAGCAACCTTAGAAAAATATATCACAGAAAAAATAGTCCCAAGAGGCTTAAGATATGGGAAGCTTCCTGCGTTTGATAGAGAAGATGGGGAATTTATGGATGAGTGGTATGCTCTAATGGACAATCTCTCTTTCCAGACAATGACCTTCATCATCAAACGCAGGCAGCTGACCCTGCGCAAATTAGACAGAGATATTTTAGAACTTAAGAAAGAATGCGAAAAACTCAAAAACGAGAAAGAATTCATAGATAAAACATATGTAATTGGAGAAAGAATTGACAAATTAGAACATGATGTGATACTAGTTAAACAGAAGAAATACTATCGTGACCAAAAAGACTATATGACCAAAACAGCCTACACCAAAAAATATGAAAATGGTAATGAACACAATAACTCTACAAGAAATGGAAATAACAAATTCCATTTCAACAAAAACCTAAGATCCCCATATAAGAAAGAATATAGAAATTACAACAGTCCCCAGAACCCTCCAATGAATGCCTCTAGGGGTTTTAGAGAAAATGACTTTAGAAGAAAACAGGGAGATTCCTATGGATTCCAAAAATGGGAAACCCAGAAAAGAAAACCCTATAGTCAGTATAAAGGACAGAGACATGAGAGCTTTAATTTGCCCACTAGAAATCGTTTTGAACCTCTAGGAAAAACAAATGAGAATCCCACTACTCCTTTTTTAGAGAAACGCAGGAGGAATTGGGAACCGAGTCCTCCCTCTATGTACAACAAAAGAATGAGAAGGAGAGAAGGAGAAAATGTAGAGGGGGAAAAAGAACTAAGAGAGGCATAAAAGACAATACAGCTCAAATAGAACCAGTGGGCATCTTTAATTTATCAAACAAACAATTAAACCAAGCCCACATTTCACTATTAAATAAGGGCCTAAAGTTCGCCCCCACAAGAGATCTAGATAAATTCCAATTCTTTGTGGATTTAAATAAATTCACGAGAAACCTTTGTTTAAAAAAGCATTTTGATACCAGAAATATGGAAACACCTATAGTTTTGGATACACAACGAGAGTTGATGGATGAAGAAGTAACACACACTTCATTAAAAGAAAGATCTTTATTCCATCCTAAATGGCAAATGTCAGAAACAATGACCACTTTTCAAAATATGGTCAATTTAGATATACAAAAACTAAAACCCTCAAAAAAAAGATTCCAATCAAATTTAACTCCCCAAGAACATGCAGCACTCAGAGACTTAAGACAGGATACCGATATAGTAATCAAACCTGCCGACAAGGGGGGAGAGGGTGGTAATTATGAATCACGAATATTACTTACAGGAATCTAATAGATTACTTGGAGATGATACCACATATAAAAAATTATCCCATAATCCAACACAAGAAATCAAGAAGAAATTCTTGGAGTTGGTTGAGAGAGGATATGATGAAGAGGTACTAAATCAGAAGGAAAAAGAGTATATAGAAATTAAATTTGAAAAGATACCAGTGTTTTACTTTCTCCCGAAATTACACAAGGACAAAGACAAGCCTCCAGGAAGACCTATAATCTCGGGAATTAATTCTATATCTTGTAGACTTTCAGAATACGTAGATCACCTGCTACAGCCTTTGGTAAAGACCTCTCCATCATATCTAAAGGATACTACTAATATTTTACAAGAACTGCAGAATATTAAGTGGGAAGACCATTGGCTATTAGTAACAGCAGATGTAGCCGCATTATACACTAATATTGATCATAAACTTGGAATCCAGACGATAAAGAGCACTCTGGAAGAAAAGTCTTCCTACCCGAGTAGTCAAATTAGATTTATTGTAGACGCCATTGATTTTATTTTACATAATAATTTCTTTTGGTTCAATCAGGACTTCTACCTCCAGATATGCGGCACGGCTATGGGCACCAAGTTCGCCCCCAGCTACGCAAATCTTTTTATGACACGCTGGGAGTCCCTCCATTTAGGAGAGGGCAGTGGCTGGGAGGCGAACTTGGTGCTTTACAAAAGATATATCGATGACCTATTCTTCATTTGGAAAGGAGGGGAAGATCATTTGAAATCTTTCATCCAGTACATCAATCTGAACAAATGGGGAATAAGTCTATCTTTTGACTACAGCACAAAGGAAGTCAATTTCCTAGACCTTACGGTATACATAGAGGAAGGACAAGTTAAAACGAAATCTTTTTTTAAATCTATTGATGTGAACAGCTATATAGATGTAGGCAGCTGCCACTACAGTCCGTGGCTTATGAATATTCCGAAAAGCCAACTAACTAGAATAAAGAGAAACTGCACCGATCAGATAGTGTTTTTAGATCAAAGCCAGCGGATCATCTCTGACTTCAGAGAAAGAGGATATGATGACCGCATTTTGGCTAAAGCTGTAGAGGACATCGATAATGTTGATAGAGATAGCCTGTTAACCTATAGGGTTCAAAAAGAGAGAGAAGACTCTAAGAAAGAAGTGTGTGTTCCATTCATCTGCCAATTCTCGGGATACCAGAACAAGCAAGTCAGAAAAATAATTTCTGAACATTGGCACTGGTTACTTAAAGACCCAACTCTAGCAAAATTCTTACCCTCCACTCCTAGAATTGTCCATAGAGGTGTCAAGAATATGAAAAGAATTTTGACAGATAACATCCAAGATAGAAACACAGTCAAACCCAATTTTTTGAACCAATTAAAAGGTTTCTTTAGATGTGGTAACTGTAATGCCTGCCGTAACACAAAAAGTGACAAACAGGGCATTAAGGAATTTACAGTAAACAGTAAGACACATAAGATAAGAGAACTCATTACCTGCCAAACCCAAAATGTAATATACATGTTAAAATGTCCCTGTGGCCTAAGATATATAGGCAGAACCACTAGGCAATTGAAAACTAGAATCTGTGAACATGCATATAACATCAGGAGAAAATTTCCACAACATCAAGTTTCTCTACATTTTGAAGAGTTCCACAATTCTGACCCTTCCCTTTTGGAATTTATGGGAATCCAACAGATAAAGAAAAACTGGAGAGGAGGCAATCCTATTCAAAATTTGGGCCGAATGGAGATGAGGTGGATATTTGAACTCAACACCCTCATCCCCAACGGACTAAACAATGACTTTGAGATTTGCCACTTTCTAGATTCCTGAGAACTGTAGATTGAAGTATACCTAACCTTCATATGCAATATAGGGAGTAGCTATCTACATGCACATTGATAGGACTTTACTATATTACTTTGCAAATGTATGTATGTAAATGGGGTTAAATCACGATATATTAACTTGATCACGATAAGTTAAAAGAAAACACAATGGTGAAATGTCAGTATTGGAAGCACAGCATTATAATTTTCTGCTTCCCCTCCGCTTTCCACATAGGAAATTATATAAGAATAAGAAAGAAAAATATTTGAGAAAAATATCTGTCAAAATATATAACAAATCCAATTGCATTAACATGCACATTTTTGTTTTCTTTCTTTCTCTCTATAAGATATGTAACAAAAGGAAAAACACGTTACAGTAAAAAAGAAATTCATATAAAGTGTGTAAATTTGTAAATACAATTACATTGGATTTTTATGATTATGTATAAATACTTAATTAAATTTTTTTGATTGTGTATAAATATTTTATTTTAAACATGTAATGTATATGTGTAGTACATAAGAAATGAAGATCCCACAATAAATGAAGGAAAAGCAGCCTTCCGTTTACAATAGGATGTGCTTGCTAATCCAATTGATCTATCTGGGACACCATACATAGGCAAATGCGGACTGGAAAGAAATTAAGCCAATTAGGCATTGGATCACTCGTATAAAAATGCACATTAGTGAAGACCGACTCCAGCGCATCACGTCCTGACGAAGCCGTCCGAGAACGGCGAAACGCGTAGACAGACACGTGACAAACACGCAATCACGCAAAAGAGGAGGCGGAGCCAAAATACGAGCCGGGAACACGGAAGTAGAGAACGAGCTTACACTCGCCTGCCGACCCGACTTCAATAACAGGAGCTCCATTCAAACTCGTGTGATTCAGGAGACATCACCCAGTGTGGGACAGTCTTGCTGTGAGCAAACGGGAACATATACCGTTATGCTCACCATCATTTCCAGTAAGCAGGAATTTGTTTTTTACTGCTATTTAGCTACATTTTAGCTGTTTTATGAATTGTATACAATAAATTGTTAATTTTTATATTATACATACGTATATGAATTTATATCAGTCCATACAGATCTGTGCTATGATCTCTTGTTGATCTTTTTTTGCATGTTGCATTTGAAATTTGAATCCTATCCAGCAAAGTCTAAGTATAAATTAAAATCTATCTTTGTTTGGTGATAGGGGCTTATTCACTTTATATCGCTCCACTTCTTATACATTTTACTACAATACTTTATATCTGGTGAAGGGAACACCTGTAGAAGTGTGGAAGCTGCTCAATTGAAATTGTATATAAATATATGCCTAAATAGCTCTAAATTCTCACCCATAATAGAGCTTGAATACACCAAATTGCTCCAGTAAAAATAATTTTATTTCTGTATAACCATTAACTCCCTTATTTACTGTTGAGCAAATATATATAAAAGAAACATCCCAATATGGATGTATTTAGCAAACGAACAGCCCGATGTATAGACATGGATGACAAATTCAAAAATATGTCCTCCAGTTTTTCTAATCAACCAATAAAAGAGGATACATTAGGGCTAAAATTAATATGCCGCAAATTGGAAACATTGTTAACAAAGGAACTCAAAATTAAATTAGAAATAGCAACCTTAGAAAAATATATCACAGAAAAAATAGTCCCAAGAGGCTTAAGATATGGGAAGCTTCCTGCGTTTGATAGAGAAGATGGGGAATTTATGGATGAGTGGTATGCTCTAATGGACAATCTCTCTTTCCAGACAATGACCTTCATCATCAAACGCAGGCAGCTGACCCTGCGCAAATTAGACAGAGATATTTTAGAACTTAAGAAAGAATGCGAAAAACTCAAAAACGAGAAAGAATTCATAGATAAAACATATGTAATTGGAGAAAGAATTGACAAATTAGAACATGATGTGATACTAGTTAAACAGAAGAAATACTATCGTGACCAAAAAGACTATATGACCAAAACAGCCTACACCAAAAAATATGAAAATGGTAATGAACACAATAACTCTACAAGAAATGGAAATAACAAATTCCATTTCAACAAAAACCTAAGATCCCCATATAAGAAAGAATATAGAAATTACAACAGTCCCCAGAACCCTCCAATGAATGCCTCTAGGGGTTTTAGAGAAAATGACTTTAGAAGAAAACAGGGAGATTCCTATGGATTCCAAAAATGGGAAACCCAGAAAAGAAAACCCTATAGTCAGTATAAAGGACAGAGACATGAGAGCTTTAATTTGCCCACTAGAAATCGTTTTGAACCTCTAGGAAAAACAAATGAGAATCCCACTACTCCTTTTTTAGAGAAACGCAGGAGGAATTGGGAACCGAGTCCTCCCTCTATGTACAACAAAAGAATGAGAAGGAGAGAAGGAGAAAATGTAGAGGGGGAAAAAGAACTAAGAGAGGCATAAAAGACAATACAGCTCAAATAGAACCAGTGGGCATCTTTAATTTATCAAACAAACAATTAAACCAAGCCCACATTTCACTATTAAATAAGGGCCTAAAGTTCGCCCCCACAAGAGATCTAGATAAATTCCAATTCTTTGTGGATTTAAATAAATTCACGAGAAACCTTTGTTTAAAAAAGCATTTTGATACCAGAAATATGGAAACACCTATAGTTTTGGATACACAACGAGAGTTGATGGATGAAGAAGTAACACACACTTCATTAAAAGAAAGATCTTTATTCCATCCTAAATGGCAAATGTCAGAAACAATGACCACTTTTCAAAATATGGTCAATTTAGATATACAAAAACTAAAACCCTCAAAAAAAAGATTCCAATCAAATTTAACTCCCCAAGAACATGCAGCACTCAGAGACTTAAGACAGGATACCGATATAGTAATCAAACCTGCCGACAAGGGGGGAGAGGGTGGTAATTATGAATCACGAATATTACTTACAGGAATCTAATAGATTACTTGGAGATGATACCACATATAAAAAATTATCCCATAATCCAACACAAGAAATCAAGAAGAAATTCTTGGAGTTGGTTGAGAGAGGATATGATGAAGAGGTACTAAATCAGAAGGAAAAAGAGTATATAGAAATTAAATTTGAAAAGATACCAGTGTTTTACTTTCTCCCGAAATTACACAAGGACAAAGACAAGCCTCCAGGAAGACCTATAATCTCGGGAATTAATTCTATATCTTGTAGACTTTCAGAATACGTAGATCACCTGCTACAGCCTTTGGTAAAGACCTCTCCATCATATCTAAAGGATACTACTAATATTTTACAAGAACTGCAGAATATTAAGTGGGAAGACCATTGGCTATTAGTAACAGCAGATGTAGCCGCATTATACACTAATATTGATCATAAACTTGGAATCCAGACGATAAAGAGCACTCTGGAAGAAAAGTCTTCCTACCCGAGTAGTCAAATTAGATTTATTGTAGACGCCATTGATTTTATTTTACATAATAATTTCTTTTGGTTCAATCAGGACTTCTACCTCCAGATATGCGGCACGGCTATGGGCACCAAGTTCGCCCCCAGCTACGCAAATCTTTTTATGACACGCTGGGAGTCCCTCCATTTAGGAGAGGGCAGTGGCTGGGAGGCGAACTTGGTGCTTTACAAAAGATATATCGATGACCTATTCTTCATTTGGAAAGGAGGGGAAGATCATTTGAAATCTTTCATCCAGTACATCAATCTGAACAAATGGGGAATAAGTCTATCTTTTGACTACAGCACAAAGGAAGTCAATTTCCTAGACCTTACGGTATACATAGAGGAAGGACAAGTTAAAACGAAATCTTTTTTTAAATCTATTGATGTGAACAGCTATATAGATGTAGGCAGCTGCCACTACAGTCCGTGGCTTATGAATATTCCGAAAAGCCAACTAACTAGAATAAAGAGAAACTGCACCGATCAGATAGTGTTTTTAGATCAAAGCCAGCGGATCATCTCTGACTTCAGAGAAAGAGGATATGATGACCGCATTTTGGCTAAAGCTGTAGAGGACATCGATAATGTTGATAGAGATAGCCTGTTAACCTATAGGGTTCAAAAAGAGAGAGAAGACTCTAAGAAAGAAGTGTGTGTTCCATTCATCTGCCAATTCTCGGGATACCAGAACAAGCAAGTCAGAAAAATAATTTCTGAACATTGGCACTGGTTACTTAAAGACCCAACTCTAGCAAAATTCTTACCCTCCACTCCTAGAATTGTCCATAGAGGTGTCAAGAATATGAAAAGAATTTTGACAGATAACATCCAAGATAGAAACACAGTCAAACCCAATTTTTTGAACCAATTAAAAGGTTTCTTTAGATGTGGTAACTGTAATGCCTGCCGTAACACAAAAAGTGACAAACAGGGCATTAAGGAATTTACAGTAAACAGTAAGACACATAAGATAAGAGAACTCATTACCTGCCAAACCCAAAATGTAATATACATGTTAAAATGTCCCTGTGGCCTAAGATATATAGGCAGAACCACTAGGCAATTGAAAACTAGAATCTGTGAACATGCATATAACATCAGGAGAAAATTTCCACAACATCAAGTTTCTCTACATTTTGAAGAGTTCCACAATTCTGACCCTTCCCTTTTGGAATTTATGGGAATCCAACAGATAAAGAAAAACTGGAGAGGAGGCAATCCTATTCAAAATTTGGGCCGAATGGAGATGAGGTGGATATTTGAACTCAACACCCTCATCCCCAACGGACTAAACAATGACTTTGAGATTTGCCACTTTCTAGATTCCTGAGAACTGTAGATTGAAGTATACCTAACCTTCATATGCAATATAGGGAGTAGCTATCTACATGCACATTGATAGGACTTTACTATATTACTTTGCAAATGTATGTATGTAAATGGGGTTAAATCACGATATATTAACTTGATCACGATAAGTTAAAAGAAAACACAATGGTGAAATGTCAGTATTGGAAGCACAGCATTATAATTTTCTGCTTCCCCTCCGCTTTCCACATAGGAAATTATATAAGAATAAGAAAGAAAAATATTTGAGAAAAATATCTGTCAAAATATATAACAAATCCAATTGCATTAACATGCACATTTTTGTTTTCTTTCTTTCTCTCTATAAGATATGTAACAAAAGGAAAAACACGTTACAGTAAAAAAGAAATTCATATAAAGTGTGTAAATTTGTAAATACAATTACATTGGATTTTTATGATTATGTATAAATACTTAATTAAATTTTTTTGATTGTGTATAAATATTTTATTTTAAACATGTAATGTATATGTGTAGTACATAAGAAATGAAGATCCCACAATAAATGAAGGAAAAGCAGCCTTCCGTTTACAATAGGATGTGCTTGCTAATCCAATTGATCTATCTGGGACACCATACATAGGCAAATGCGGACTGGAAAGAAATTAAGCCAATTAGGCATTGGATCACTCGTATAAAAATGCACATTAGTGAAGACCGACTCCAGCGCATCACGTCCTGACGAAGCCGTCCGAGAACGGCGAAACGCGTAGACAGACACGTGACAAACACGCAATCACGCAAAAGAGGAGGCGGAGCCAAAATACGAGCCGGGAACACGGAAGTAGAGAACGAGCTTACACTCGCCTGCCGACCCGACTTCAATAACAGGAGCTCCATTCAAACTCGTGTGATTCAGGAGACATCACCCAGTGTGGGACAGTCTTGCTGTGAGCAAACGGGAACATATACCGTTATGCTCACCATCATTTCCAGTAAGCAGGAATTTGTTTTTTACTGCTATTTAGCTACATTTTAGCTGTTTTATGAATTGTATACAATAAATTGTTAATTTTTATATTATACATACGTATATGAATTTATATCAGTCCATACAGATCTGTGCTATGATCTCTTGTTGATCTTTTTTTGCATGTTGCATTTGAAATTTGAATCCTATCCAGCAAAGTCTAAGTATAAATTAAAATCTATCTTTGTTTGGTGATAGGGGCTTATTCACTTTATATCGCTCCACTTCTTATACATTTTACTAACCTACAGAGCCTTGCAAAAGTATTCACCCACCTTGGCATTTTTCGTGTTTTGTTGCCTCACAACCTGGAATTAACATTAATTGTTTGAGAATTTGCTTTAATTTAATTTACAGAACCTTTAATTTACAGTACATGCCCACAACGTTCAAGATATTTTTTTATTGTGAAGCAAACAACAAATAGGACAAACTAACAGAAAAAGTCAATGTGCATAACTATTCACCCCCCCCCCCCAAGTCAATACTTTCTAGAGCCACCTTTTTTGGCAATCACAGCTCCAAGTCGCTTTGGATAAGTCTCTATGAGCTTGCCACATCTTACCACTGGGATTTTTGCCCATTCCTCCTTGCAAAACTGCTCCAGCTCCTTCAAGTTGGATGGTTTGCGCTTGTGAACAGCAATCTTTAAGTCTGACCAGAGATTTTCTATTGGATTGAGGTCTGGGCTTTGACTAGGCCATTCCAACACATTTACATGTTTCCCCTTAAACCACTCAAGTGTTTCTTTAGCAGTGTGTTTGGGTTCATTGTCCTGCTGGAAGGTGAACCTCCGTCCTAGCCTCAAATCACGTACAGAATGGTACAGGTTTTGCTCAAGAATATCCTTGTATTTAGCACCATCAATCGTTCCCTCAACTCTGACCAGTTTCCCAGTCCTGGCTGCTGAAAAACATCTCCACAGCATAATGGTGCCACCACCATGTTTCACTGTGGGGATGGTGTTCTTTGGGTGATGTGATGTGTTGGGTTTGCGACCTCTGGGGCCTTTCAAAAAAGGTGTGTATATGTAATGACAGATCACGTGACTCACAAATTATGTTACTTCTGAAGGAAATTGGTTGCACCAGAGCTTTTTATGGGCTGCATAACAAAGGGGGTGAATACATACGCACATGCCAATTTTCTGTTTTCTATTTCTAAAAAATAGTTTTATGTATATATTTTTCTCATTTCACTTCACCAACTTAGACTATTGTGTTCTGATCCATCACATAATATTCAGATCAACAAAACATTGAACTTAAGGCTGTAATGTAACAAAATAGGTAAAAAGTCAAGGGGGGGTGAATACTTTGGCAAGGCACTGTATAACTAGACACAATGTATACATAATTCAGTACAAAATTCAGTTTTTGTACTGCATTTTCCACAATAACTGTTCGTAGTAATACATTGTTTTATTGACATAATGTTTACTTTAAAAAAATATATATACCGTATATACTCGACTATAAGCCGACCCGAATATAAGCCAAGGCCCCTAATTTTACCCCCAAAAACTGGGAAAACTTATTGACTCGAGTATAAGACTAGGGTGGGAAATGCAGCAGCTACTGGTAAATTTCTAAATAAAATTAGATCCTAAAAATTACATTAATTGAATATTTATTTACAGTGTGTGTATATAATGAATGCAGTGTGTGTGTGTATGGATGCAGTGTGTGTGTGTATGAGTGCAGTGTGTGTGTATGAGTGCAGTGTGTGTATGAATGCAGTGTGTATAAGTGCAGTGTGTGTGTATGAATGCAGTGTGTGTATGAATGCAGTGTGTGTATGAGTGCAGTGTGTGTATGAGTGCAGTGTGTGTGTATGAGTGCAGTGTGTGTGTATGAATGCAGTGTGTGTATGAGTGCAGTGTGTGTATGAGTGCAGTGTGTGTATATGAGTGCAGTGTGTGTGTATATGAGTGCAGTGTGTGTGTATGTGTGCAGTGTGTGTGTATGAATGCAGTGTGTGTGTATGAGTGCATCGTGTGTATGAATGCAGTGTGTGTATGTGTACAGTGTGTGTGTATGAATGCAGTGTGTGTATGAGTGCAGTGTGTGTATGTGTGCAGTGTGTGTATGAGTGCAATGTGTGTGATGCAGTGTGTGTGTGTGTGTGTGTGTGTGTGTGTTGCAGAGCCTTGGTGGGGGGTGGGCATTTTTATTATTATTTTTTTTTTATTATTTTAATTTTATTTTGTTAAATTATTATTTTTTATTATTATTATTTTTAATATTTTATTATTTTATTATTTATTTATTTTTTCGTCCCCCCTCCCTGCTTGATACATGGCAGGGAGGGGGGCTCTCCTTCCCTGGTGGTCCAGTGGCATTGGTAGTTCAGTGGGGGGAAGAGGGGGGCTGGCAGAGAGTTTACTTACCTCTCCTGCAGCTCCTGTCAGCTCCCTTCTCCTCCGCGCCAGTCCGGTCGGCTCCCCTGTCAGCTCACACTAAGTCTCGCGAGAGCCACGCTATGACCCCGCGGCTCTCGCGAGACTTGCACTGGGAGCTGACCGAGGTGCTGAATGGACCGGCGCGGAGGAGAAGGGAGCTGACAGGAGCTGCAGGAGAGGTAAGTGCTCGCTGCCAGACCCCAGTCTGTATTATGGCAATGTAAATGGCCACAATACAGACACTGACTCAAGTATAAGCCGAGTTGGGGTTTTTCAGCACAAAAAATGTGCTGAAAAACTCGGCTTATACTCGAGTATATACGGTATATATATACCTAGCTGATTGGTAGAATTTCATATTTATAACAAGTTAAGTAAGTAGTCAAAACAAAATACTAAAAACCAAACTTCTACAAGCAGGGCAGAGACTTTATATTAAATTGCCTGGATACATTTCAACCAATCAGATCTTATTTACCGCTCAATTATACAGCAACAATTTCAATTTAATTGTAAATGGCTATTTTTTTCTAGGTATTTTGCAAACCAGTTCATGGAACTGTTTTTTTCAAACTGTATATACTTTTGGAAATGAATATATGTTAATTCTCGTGCTTTATGTACATTTATTTCAAGAAATGAACTGTAATGGATTTTAGACTTAGCAATAATCTGATTGCATTTATTAAATTTAATATCTATGTGTCCTGTGCCGCATTTGTATAACATTTTATGCATTATTCAGTGTTTTTAGAAAAATGTTCAGCATTACTGTTTTTGCAAAAGAAATGGCTTAAAAAAAACGACCTGAAATCTCTTCAGTATACATTGAATACACCACGTACGACGACAAAGATACATGGTTTATGTAATAGGTAAAAAAAAAAGGTAGATGCAGTGCCATGGGCGTCCGAAGATTTTTTTCCGGTGGGGGGGGGGGGGGGGAGGGGGGGAGGGTATAATTGTAATGACATCCATGCTTGGTCCCTTTTTGACAGTGTTATGAAAGGCAAGGGGCATAGTCATTATCACATAAAGCCAGGGTGAATAGCGTTTTCACAACTATGGTGTCAGAAATGTCAAGCAAATTAAATGAACATTCTGGTCACCATAACAACTTCATCTAAATTAAAATGCTATGATGCCAGGAAGCCCCTGGGTGCTCTCTTTCCTTTAAGGGGTGAAACTGCTCTCAAATGGTTTAACCCCAAAGGCTTCCTCCAGCTCCAGATCTCCAGGTCGCTCAGTGGCTTCTGAAACGTAGTGTTAGGAAGTGCAGATTGAGGTCAGGCATGGGTGCTGCAGATTTGCTAGAGTGGTCAGTTGACGCTCTAAGCCAATCGCTAGTTCCCGGTTCATAAAAATATTTTACTTTTTTTATGAATGGTGAGCTACTGATTGACTTAGAGTGCCAGCTGACCGCTCTAGCCAATCAGCAACACCCCTACCCAGCGGCACTCTGTGCTTCCTGACACTCAGTAAATAAAAGTGAGCACATTAACACTGATATTTTTTTTTACCTGGGGAGATGAGAAGGTCCAAAGTTTCCCTGCCAGGCCCAGGTACCAAAGCCTTATGATGTGGTGTCCAGAATAAAGTGGAGGGTTCACTTCACTTGTCCTTCCTGCTATAATCTCCTTTTCTTCTCCTTCATTTGACACAGTCTTCTTTTTCTTCTGACACTGTCTTCTGCTCCTTTACCTTTCTGCTACTTTCTGCTTATATTGCGCCCTTCTGCTCCTTTCCCTTTCTGATCCCTTCCTTCTCCTTGCAGACCCTTTCTGCTCCTTGATGTCCCTTCCTGCTCATTTCTGTTCCTTCTCCTACTTCACCATTGTGCTCCTTCTGTCCCTTCCTGCTCCTTGCTGACATTTCCAGCTCCTTGCTGACCCTTTCTGCTCCTTCTACTTTACCTTTGTGCTGCTTTATGTTCCAGCTCCTTGCTGACCCTTCCTGCTCCATGCTGCCCCTTCCTGCTTCTTGCTTCCCCTTTTTTCTCCTTGCTGCTCATTCCTGCTCCTTGCTCCTCCTTCCTGCTTCATGCTGCCCCTTCGTGCTCCTTGATCACCCTTCGTGCTCCTTGTTGACCCTTCCTGCTCCTTCCTGCTTCTTGCTGCCCCTTCCTGCTCATTGCTGCTCATTCCAGCTCATTTCTGTTTGTTTGTGCTCCTTCTCCTACTTTAACTTTTGTGCTCCTTGCTGTCCCTTCCAGCTCCTTGCTGCCCCTTTCTGCTCATTTCTGTTCCGTCTTCTTTCTACTCCTTCTCTTACTTTACTTTTCCTGCTCCCTGCTGACCCTTCCTGTAGGCTGTCCCCCACATCCCTCACTTACCTGAGCTGTAGGTGGATCCCCCTTCTCTCACTTACCTGACCTGCTTGCTGCACCCCCCATCTCTCACTTACCTGATCTATAGGCTGTTTCTTCCACACCCCCACCCCTCACTTACCTGATTTATAGGCTTTCTTCCCTCCCCCTCACTTCCCTGATCTGTAAGCTGCCCCCCACGTCTCACTTCCCTGATCTATAGGCTGCCCCCCCATGCCTCACTTCCTTTATCTATAGGCTGCCCCACATGCCTCACTTCCATGATCTATAGGCTGCCCCCCATACCTCACTTCCCTGATCTATAGGCTGTCTCCCCCCTCATGCCTCACTACCCTGATCTATAGGCTGCACCCCCCATGTCTAACTTCCCTGATCTATAGGCTGCCCCCCATCCCTCACTTACCTGATCTGTAGGCTGTCTCTGCTGGCTGCATGTGCTGCTCCCCTGCGGTTTCAGTAAGCAGAGAGAAGCAGGGATAAGATGTAGCTTCCTATCCCTGTCTCTCTCCATACACAGCGCCGGTATTGCACTGTATTTTCAATCTCACACGAAAAATAGCAGAACAAGCTGTAAAATCCAGGGGGGGCAAGTGCCCCCCTGCAGAAGCCCATGTGCAGTGCCTAGAGTATACTTGTGAGGGTAAGTGTAATAACAAAAGAAGAAACAGAAGGAGACAATAGTGTAGTAAGTTAAAACTGCTTAGTAGAGTAAGGGTAAAGTGACAATGTGCACTTATACTTTTATGGAGCTTCAATTAAACTCTAACTTGTATGCCTGGGCAGAATAATCCCCGCCTAAGGATATAGTGTGGTGCTGATTCTTCAAGTAGTCTTTGTTGAGGGAGGTATCCTCATAAAAATATAAAAAAGATAATAAGAATATATAATGTAGTATATTGAGCTCAATAGCAGATGTAGGTGTGTATATATATATATATATATATATATATATATATATATATATATATATATATATATATATATATATATATATATATATATATATAAATACAAGTAGTGTTGCACTCACTGTGGTTAAATATTCACTGCCGGGTGCTTGTCTGGCAAAAATATAAAGGAAAAGTAGATAGCACTCCACGGACTCGCTTTGTTTAAATATAAAATTTAACTTTTAATGCTCCAAGTTAAAAAAATCAACGTTTCAGTCTGACCAATCAGACTTTTATCAGGACCTGATAAAAGTCTGATTGGTCAGACTGAAACGTTGATTTTTTTAACTTGGAGCATTAAAAGTTAAATTTTATATTTAAACAAAGCGAGTCCGTGGAGTGCTATCTACTTTTCCTTTATATATATATATATATACACATGTTGTGGAGCTAGGGAAATCTGGAGAAATCTGGAGATCTCTTAGCCACCTTGCAAAATACTCAATGCCATTAGCTGTGTTTGTAGTGCCCTGCTAATTCTAAATGGCTTTGGGGTGCTTACATCTGAACCTAGACAGGTTGCCATATACTCCATGAATCCTATGGATATATAATATAATTTTAAATGTAGTAAATAACTTTGTGAGCTTAATAAAGGGACACTGTAGGCACCATGGCTGGCCCAACCCATTGCAGTGGTTGTAGTGTCTACAGAGGGATTATCCTTCAATCCAAACTAATCTTAATGTTTTCATGTTTAACGAGATTTCTCAGAAACCCATCCACTCTGTGCTGCTTTGGCTGTTGATGGAGAATCATCCTCAGCAGCAATGAGTGGCCGAGTGTGGCTATGAGGGTTATCTGACTGCTTCCAAGCTACCACAGTCCCATTGCTGGGGTTAATTAGTATGGTTAGACAGAAGTGTGTAATCTCTGCCTTAGTCATACCTCCAGTAGGGGCCAGTATATGGAGGCCAGAAACCCTTAAAATGTGTGAAACCACTTAAAAATGATTTAACATATTATGGAGGGACAGTGCTAGGGGACTCCAGGCACTAGCACCAATTCATAGAGATTATATTGTTATAGCACCTGCAGTGTCCCCTTAAAAGGCTGAATGAGGTATAAGGGAAAAGAAATCACATTCAACTCGATGAAGACTACTCAGTAGTACAAAAATACCTTATTACGTGTTGAAGAATGAGAAAAGGAGCCTCAATGAACACAGGCAAAAGCAGAAATGCAGCCAGTTCAATTTTCTCATCAAAAATAGGTATAATAGATTTTGTAATGGAAACCTCCAACTGAAACGTTGCTCAGAATGAAAATCTGAGATCTTGGGAAAATCTTAAAATACGTTTGTGTGTTTATATACAGTTGAAGGATTTATAGTGTTTAATGAATGTTTTTTTGAAAATCCCATTTCAATTCTCACTGTAATATATATATAAAATGATAGAATTACTTCATTACATCAGAAATGGGAAAATAAAATCTTGGTGGCTGACAGCAATAAAGGGTTAATATTCTCTTAGAACACCAAGAAAATGATTGATGTTTTATAATAAATGTTGCTTATGTGATGAAACAAAGATTGTTTTGTTATGTTTTTAGCATATTTGTCTATAATAAAATTACATTATTTATTATGTCATAAAAGTTTTGAAAGAGGTTATTTATATTGGGCTTTTATCAAGAATAATTGATGGCCATTCGGAATAAATCTCAATATTATCCATCACTTTAGTCAAGGTGACATTAGGTTACATATTGCAGCTGTATTATATACTAAAAATAGGTTTATTAATAGGTAACATATAGACATATCATACTAACAGCTATATGAACCTAATGTTAAAATCAAATTTGAAAATTGGACTGCCCTGTTTGTTAGCAGTTTGTATGTTAGTATTCACCATATATATACAGTGAGGGAAAAAAGTATTTGATCCCCTGCTGATTTTGATGTCAGGGACAAGATTGTAGACCTACACAAGGCTGGAATGGGCTACAAGACCAACGTCAAGCAACTTGGTGAGAATGTGACAACAGTTGGTGCGATTATTCACAAATGGAAGAAACACAAAATAACGGTCAGTCTCCCTCGGTCTGGTGCTCTATGCAAGATCTCACCTCGTGGAGTTTTAATGATCATGAGAATGGTGAGGAATCAGCCCAGAACTACACGGAAGGATCTTGTTAATGAGCTCAAAGCAGCTGGGACCATTGTCACCAAGAAAACAATTGGTAACACACTACGCCGTGAAGGACTGAAATCCTACAGTGCCCCGCAAGGTCCCCCTGCTCAAGAAAGCACATGTACAGGCCCGCCTGAAGTTTTCCAATTAACATTTGAATGATTCAGAGGAAAACTAGGTTAAAGTGTTGTGGTCATATGAGACCAAAATTGAGCTCTTTGGCATCAACTCAACTCGCCGTGTTTGGAGGAGGAGGAATGCTGCCTATGACCCCAAGAACACCATCCCCACCGTCAAACATGGAGGTGGAAACATTATGCTTTGGGGGTGTTTTTCTGCTAAGGGGACAGAACAACTGCATCAAAGGGACGATAGATTGGGGCATGTGCCATCAAATCTTGGGTGAGAACCTCCTTCCCTCAGCCAGGGAATTGAAAATGGGTCGTGGATGGGTATTCGAGCATGACAATGACCCAAAACATACAGCCAAGGCAACAAAGGAGTGGCTCAAGAAAAAGCATATTAAGGTCCTGTAGTGGCATAGCCAGTCTCCAGACCTTAATCCATAGAAAATCTGTAAAGGAAGCTGAAGGTTCGAGTTGCCAAACGTCAGCCTCAAACCTTAATGAATTGGAGAGGATCTGCAAAGAGGAGCGGGACAAAATCCCTCCTGAGATGTGTGCACACCTGATGGCCAACTACAAGAAACGTCTGACCTCTGTGATTGCCAACAAGGGTTTTGCCACCAGTCGAAGGGGTCAAATACTTATCTTACTCATTGACATGCAAATCAATTTATAACTTTTTTGACATGTGTTTTTATGATCTCTCACTATTAAAATACACCTACCATTAAAATTATAGACTGATCACTTCTTTGCCAGTGGGCAAACAATCAAAATCAGCAGGGGATCAAATACTTTTTTCCCTCACTGTATACATTATTATTTTAGAAATCTATCTACATTCAGTCCCAATTGATATTGATATACAAGCATGATTATTGATATACAAGCATGTGGTTGGATCTTAATCTTTTACTTGGCTTACATATTAAAAACTGTTCTCTAATATCTGTGCCAAATTAAGGACTTGTTTGCAATCTTGTAACTGCTTTTAACCAGCCTGCGACTACTCCCTAAAATGCCTGTTGGTACTAACATCGAGTAGCAAATATTTACCAACGGAAACAATTCACCAGTAGCAACAGGAATTAACAGGTACCTCTACCTAAAGGGACACTCCACTGCCCTAATACAAAATAAATATGAATCACTGTTTAATAGATATACACCAAATGAAAACTGAGAAGCCCTCCTCTTCTACCCTGCCCAGACTTTCTGTGACTGTCCAATCACAGACTCCCAATGCAGCTCAATGAGAAGTCTTTGCAAGGCAGGTGCTCTGGACAATCGCTGTCTCTTGAGTTTAGCTCGATTGAGCTAACCAAACCAGGAAGTAACATTATCTGTTGTCTGACTGAAAGCGAAGGGGTGTAACCAAGTTAATTTATTATTATTAATTTATTTGCAAGATTAAAAAAAGGACACATTCTTCACACAGAAAGCTAAAGTCCTTCAGGGGTCTGGATTGTTCCTTAAAAGACAGTTGCTGAGTAGCAGGACAAATTATTCTTATGAGAGCTTCTTAGTGCTGCTTAGCGACTGATTTCTGATGGTTGCCATACTATTGCTATGGTTTAGCATACATTCATATAATGAATACGGAGGATTCCAGAGTGGTACTTCTTATGCCAGTAGTTTCCATAGAAACTGCGCCACTCTCTGCTTTGGACAGAGAGCTTAATTTCTCCAAATTGTACAGAAACAATTGCAAAATTTTACATGAGATTCCACAACTGATCTTTAATGTAGCTTTGGTATTTGATTCATTGCACAGCAACATTTTTACAACTGGTTACATTGTTATGTAATATACTGGTAATTAATTGAATATAACCATGTCTTGCGGCATAACAAGATAGGCACGTGCTTCTTTCCCTTTAGTTTGGTTTATTTTTCTCATTTAAGTGTACCCTTATTTAAATAAATACATTCCTAAACACAATTCGCCTGCAAGGAATCTCGTGCCATAGTTCATCTATGTATTTTGTATATCCTCTTCAGCCATCATTGTTGGATGTAACATTTAATTAATATCTCTTCCCTTAGAATTAATGTTAAATGAACAGTCATATGAGTTCGGGAGGTTGCAGTAGAGGTTATCCTACATTTAAAGTATTTCACTAGCATGAATAAATGTAAATGCTAAGCAGATGTTTTGATATAACCCATAGCTAGTACCAGCTAAAAAAAAAAAAAAAAAGAGTTTTATTATTTTTAATGCTTACATTTTTTTTTTTTTTTTTATTAATTCATGATTTCTGTTCATGTTGTTATCAAATAAAAATTGTGAATTGTTTGGAAACATAACAAATATCACTGTCGCAACGTTATATTCAAAGTGCATTTTATAGGAATTGGTAAAAACACTTTAAAAACATCATGAGGTTTGTACATGAATCAACTTGCGTGTTTTCAACATAAACATTTTTTAATTTATAATTTGGTTTAAATAGTGGTTCTGCAACATGTAAAGTTGTATTTAAAGTTACTTATAATTATACGTTTATATACTTTTTTTTTTAAATTTGTAGCTAAATAAAAATTTGGTTAGTGTTACTATCAAACCAATTATTTAATATAATATTGTTTAATCCTCTTACTGTCCAATGTTCTATCAATCTCTAAGGATAATAGTAAAATTCAAAGCATATATTTTACATTAAATCCAAGTACGGATAATTATAGTGAGACCTGCAATTTCAGGCAGATGATATGAGGAATTATTTTGATGCTTCAGTGAATTAAAATCTGTAATAGAGGCTATTTACTCAGCTAGGGGGAATAATGTCAAACACTTTGGCCAAGATTCTGAAACGAGCTCTGGCACACTATAGATCCCTGCCTGAGGAAGGAGAATAGAGTAGAAACTGCAGTAAATCAGACAAGTCCTGATCCTGATGATTCTGACTGAGAGTCAAACGATCCAAAATGCCAAAGCAAGACATACACCAAAACTGAACATGTCTCAGAGAAAACCTCAGGAGAAAACAAATAAAAAATATTGCCGAGATTATTATGAAAAGAGCCTTGCCTCTTTAGGTAATAACTTCAAAGAATTTTAAATGTGTCATGGCAGAATTAAAAGTAAGTGTGATAGACTCTGATGGTTATGCCGAGGAGGTTTAGGGGAATTCTGACAATAATTTCAGTCGATGACAAGAGCAGAGTTAATTTTGTAACTGGCGATAAACGCTGAAAAACAGACTATTGAAGGCATTAATAATCAGATTAGCAAACAGATCATTTTTAGTCAGTATATTCCATCCAGGCAGAAATACAATGTCAGTAAAATGTCAGTACATAGTTAGATATATAGAATACAAAATTAAAAGTATACTCTGTGTTCCATAGGCATTATAGCTCACCATAGAAGTTATGGTACAATGAGTTTTTGATAACTGTTTTCAAATTTTCTAACAAACATTTTCCAAGGGTTTTGACAAAAAACGGGTACCCGGTACCACCTTCCATATTTTGCGGCCCCGGCGGCCCCATCGGGTGGCCCATGCTGTCAGGGCCACCTAATGGATATGGATTATCAGGGGGCCCGGTCAGTGCTAGGCGCTTTAACAGCGCGACCGGCCCCCCTGTGATTACATCACTGCCCGGTCACTCCTCCCAGCATACACAGGGCTGCGCGGGAGGAGACAGGAAGGAGGAGGGAGTCAGAGTGGGAACACTGACTCCCATCAGGCTGAGCCCCCAGGGAAAGTCACACAAGGTAGGAAACATTTTGTGTATGTATGTGTGTGTCTGCATGTGTGTATGTATGAATGTATGTATGTATGTATGTGTGTATGTCTGTGTATGTATGTGTGTGTCTGTGTCACTGTATGTGTGTATGTATGTGTCTGTGTCTCTGTATGTGTGTATGTATGTGTGTGTGTGTGTGTCTCTGTGTGTATGTGTGTGCCTCTGTGTGTGTGTCTGTGTCTCTGTCTGTTTGTGTCTCTGTATATATGTGTCTGCATGTGTGTATGTATGTGTGTGTATATATGTGTCTCTGCATGTGTGTATGTACGTGTGTGTCTGTGTCTCTGTATGTGTGTATGTATGTGTGTGTCTGTGTCTCTGTATGTGTGTATATGTGTGCCTCTGTGTGTGCCTCTGTCTGTATGTGTCTCTGTATGTATGTGTCTGCATGTGTGTATGTATGTATCTGTGAGTGTGTATGTATGTATGTATGTATGTATGTTTGTCTGTCAGGGGGGGAGTGTGTCTGTGTGTATGTGTTTGTATGTATGCGTCTGGGGGGGCCACTGTCAGGGGGGAGAGGGTCAGGGTGGGGGAGGGATCAGTTTCGCACCGGGGCCCCATGGATTGTGTGTACGCCACTGTGGGGGATATAAGAGTTTCCTAATTGTATACTCTGCAGTGTCATGGGAAATATACCATAAGTATCTGCAGGGAGTAAACAGCAATGCTTATACATTATATTTTTTGTTATATCTTACTTTTATTGCTGTCTAAAAGTCAATGTCCCTTTAAATTCTCCTGAAACAAACACTATCCTATGTTTAGTTTTTACATATTTCTGTGGATTTTTGAAAAAAAAAAATGCTGGCAGTGGTTGGTATTGATTTTTTTTAAATGTTTTGTTTTTACACATTATTCAGCTTTGTCCTAGTACATACTAAACTACAGTTGTGCTCAAAAGTTTGCATACACTTGGAGAATTGGTAATATGTGTAGCATGTTTAACCCCTTAAGGACCAAACTTCTGGAATAAAAGGGAATCATGACATGTCACACACGTCATGTGTCCTTAATGGGTTAAGGAAAACATGAGTGAGCAGGCAAAACACATTCTTTTTATTCCTCATGGGATGGCACAATCATAAAACAAAACATGGCAACAAAGAAAAAAAATGAAATGACGCCTGTTTAAAAGTCTGCATACCCTTAGTTTTTAATATTGTGTATTGCCCCCTTTAGTATCAAGGACATCGTACAGTCTTTTGTAATAGTTGTCTATAAGATCTCTAATCCATGCAGGTGGTGTAGCTGCCCATTCGTCTCTGCAAAATGCCTCCAGGTCATTCAAAGTCTTTGGTCGTCTTACATGATCTGCACGTTTGCCATCTCCCCAGAGTGGCTTGATGATATTAAGGTCAGGAGACTTTGATGGCCACTCGAGAACCTTTCACCTTTTCTGCTGTTACCACTGGAGGGTCAACCTAGCCTTGTGCCTGAGGACATTGTCATGCTAGAAATTCCAATAGTGTCCCAGGCGCAGCCTTAATGCAGAAGAATGCAAATTGCTTGCCAGTATTTTCTGATAACATGCTGCATTCATCTTGCCATATATTTTCACAAGATTCCCTTTGCCTTTAGAGCTCACACTGCCCCCAAAACATCAGTGAACCACCAGTACTTCACAGTGGGGATGGTCTTCTTTTCACTATAGGCCTTGTTGACCCCTCTGCAAACATAGCGCTTATGATTGTTACCATAAAGCTCTATTTTAGTCTCATCAGTCCAAATTACAGTGTGCCAGAAGCTGTTAGGCATGTCAAGGTGTTGTCAGGCATATTTTAGCATTGGCGCAGCAAAGGCTTTTTTTTTGGCAACCCGAGCATGCAGCTTATTTTTGTTCAAGTATCGTTGTATTATGCTCCTTGAAACAACCACACCGTCTTTTATCAGAGCAGTCTGTATTTCTCCCGAGGTTACCTGTGGGTCTTTCTTTGTATCCCAAAACATATTCTTCTGGCAGTTGTGGCCGAACTCCTTCTTGGTCTACCTGACCTTGGCTTGGTATCAAGAGATCCCTGAATTTTCCACTTCTTAATAGGTGATTGAACAGTACTGACTAGCATTTGCAAGGCTTTTTATATCTTTTTACATCCTTTTACATCTTTATAAAGTTCCATTACCTTATATGGAGGTAAACAGTGTCAGTGCTTTGACACTGTCAGAGGCCCTGAAAATAGATTTATTGGAAACAAGAATACTAATAAGAAACTCAATGTTTTGACCCACAGTCATGCATAAGCCTATCCTGCTGAATCCATGGATTCTCTACTTTTGCTACAAATTGGAGGTTGCGGTTCTCTACCACGATATACCAGGCCAGACATTTGATCTCATTTTCATTTTTGTAGAGTGCCACACTGTATTGTTTATGGCTATTGCTTAGATTCACTTTCTTCTTAGAATTCTTTAATTGTCAGCTGGTTAGAGCAAGTGATGTTATTGTCTTAGAACTGGGTAACCCAGGTTTGGATCACAGTAAGGCCACCTCACCAGTATATATCAACCATCCTCATAGATTATAAGTTTGTTTGAGCAGGGTCGTCTTCATATCCCCTTTCTATAATTGTAAAGTGCTATGGAGTATTTTGGTGCTATATAAAAAAGATTTTTGAAGGCTTCACATTCGATGTGATGTACAGGATGATGGCACAGAACTTGGCTAATGCATCTCATAGTGAAGCAATGGAATGATTCTCTATTGGAAGATCACGGCAATTGCCACACATGGGCATGTATCCCTAATACTTCTATTTAAAAGGCTGCCAGGCTGGTCTAGGTGGATTTAATCTTATCATCAAGACCCCACCAGAAGGAGTCCAAGGAATAAATAGTTAATACTCCAGCAGCTCCTTTCATCATATAGAATGGATGAAACTATTCTTTAAACTGACAGAGATAGCAGTCATTCCATTACAGAGATTTACTAGTTAGTAGTTAGCCATCCATGCACATGATTCCAGGTAGGATCTCACTCAGGAAATGATTTATATCTTTCCTATGATGCTGCAGACAAGTTAGACAAAACGGACGGATCAGAAGAAGAAGTAAAAACACTGTGTCGTTTCTTTGAGGGCTGGATTATAGCTGCAACAATATTTACTGATCTCATAATTCTAAGACTCTCTTACAAATGGATATTCTGAGGACACTCTCTGCAGTATAAACTGTGCAATAATGCAAGGTCATTAGGATATTATTTAAGGAAAATGAAAGTACAAGCAAGAAATGTTTCAGCCTTCGATCCCAAGTGACGTTTCAACATTTCAACACTAATTGCTGTATTTGTCAAACAGGTACTTAAAGCTACCTTTAAGGTTTAAAAAGTCAGTTATTGTGGGATTGCTCACTGGGAGTTCAGCTATTTCTTATTTGTGGGTCTCGGAGAGGTGTCAGAAATACATTTGGTTGTTAACAATGGCGCACGTAAATCTGTGGTTAAAGAGGACATGTACACTTGCAGCAGTTCACTTTTTCAGGACTGAAACAGCAATATCATAACTATAAGTACACAGTAAAATGCCCAGACATTCTGGCTAAGGTAGTGACAGTGTAGATATAAGGAACAGAGAGCATTGCTTCGATGTATAGGTAAGTTAGCAAAAATCGTATAATAATATAATAATAATAATTTGCACCTTTCTCCCTGTGAGACTCAAAGCACTTTACAAATATACAAACATAAAGACATAAAAGTTAGGAGTTTCTGAAGGTCAGTTGAGAGGACTGAATGCTTGATGGAAAAGGTGGGTGTTTAGCTTTTTTTTTTTTTTTAAATCTGTAAGGACGGTGCCTCTCTGATTGCGCACGGTAAAGAGTTCCAGAAGGTAGGGGCAGCGTGGCTGAATGCCCTGGAACCTGACTCTGTCTTTATTCTTGGCACTGACAGGACGGATTTGCTGACTGACCGAATGTATGGTGTCAGGAGCTCTTTCAGGTACTGTGGGCCTTGATTGTTTAAGGATTTGAAGCAGGCCAATTTTAAATTATGTTCGCCATTGGAATCCAATGCAGGGAGTGGAGAACAGGTGTTATGTGGCAGGAGCGAGTTTGATTGGTCAGTAGTCTGGCTGCTGCATTTTGTACAGTCTGAAGGTGATGGAGTTCTTTTTCTGGGAGGCCCAAGTAAAGTGATACTAACAAACACAATTTCTATAGCCTTTATTACTTTGCTCTTGAGTCTCTGCTAAGTGACAAAGAAACAGCTGCAGTGCATATGAAGATGAAATAAAAAATGCATCTGTCATTTCGTCAAATCCATTATAAGGGTTTTAAAGTGTTTACAAAATGGTTTTTGAAGCTTTTGAAACACCACTTAGCCTTTCTTGTGAAATAGCTAATGGAAATTACCATTTTTTATTTTTTTGTGAAGCATTGTGAAATTATTACTTAATAATGCTAAGGACATGCACAAATCAAACTATAAATATTCACTCCTTCACTACTGTCTTTTTGTGTAACTAAAGTGCTTTAGGTGTCCGTTTTAATGCAGCGCTCAGTGGTAATAAATTGCATCCAGTAATGGTAACTCCCAAAGGGTTTAACAGCCACCTAAGGATGATCCGTAATACACATTGCTAGGCCATTTATAAACATAATAGATTCTAAAGAGCTGCATCAATTACTTTATTTAGCTGTGAAGCCTTTCTAACTATTAACCCCTTAAGGACTGAGCAGGGGCGTATTTGCCGCGAGGCAAACAAGGCATTTGCCTTGGGCGGCATTTTCCAGGGGGCGGCAAAAAAAGCCGCCCCCAAACGCCCAGGGCAAATGCCTTGTTAGCCTTGCGGCTAACAGACATCCTGGGCTGGTGGCTGCTGGGCTGGTTGCTGGGCGGGCGGGCGGCTGGCGAGGGAGCACTTCCTCTGAGCTGTCTGCTCAGCTCCCTCGCGCGCCGCAGAGTGAGGCTGGGAGCCGGAATATGACGTCATATTCCGGCTCCGCCTCCCAGCCTCACTCTGCGGCGCGCGAGGGAGCTGAGCAGACAGCTCAAAGGAAGTGCTCCCTCGCCAGCCGCCCGCCCAGCAACCAGCCCAGCAGCCCGACCGGCAGCCCCACTAGACCCCAGGGAGAGGGAGAACCCCCCCAGCATTCCCAAAGGTAAGGAGGCTGGGGGGGTAAATTAAAAAAAAAATGAGTTAATGTGAGTGAGTGTGTCTGTTAGTGTGTGTCTGTTAGTGAGTGTGTCTGTTAGTGTGTGTGTGTGTCTGTTAGTGTGTGTGAGTGTGTCTGACTGTGTGTGTCTGTTAGTGTGTGTGAGTGTGTCTGTTAGTGTGTGTGAGTGTGTCTGTTAGTGTGTGTGTGTGTGTCTGTTAGTGTGTGTGTGTGTGTCTGTTAGTGAGTGTGTGTGTGTCTGTTAGTGAGTGTGAGAGTGTGTGTGAGTGTGTCTGACTGTGTGTGTCTGTTAGTGTGTGTGAGTGTGTCTGTTAGTGTGTGTCTGTTAGTGAGTGTGAGTGTGTCTGTTTGTCTGTTAGAGTGTGTGTGTGTGAGAGTGTGTCTGTTAGAGTGTGTGTGTGTGTCTGACTGTGTGTGTCTGTTAGAGTGTGTGTGTGTGTCTGACTGTGTGTGTCTGTTAGTGTGTGTATGTCAGTGTGTGTGTGTCTGTTAGTGAGTGTGTGAGTGTGTCTGTTAGCAGCTAACAGACACACTCACACACTCACTAACAGACACTCACACACACTGACATACACACACTAACAGACACACACTAACAGACACACTCACTAACAGACACACTCACACTCACTAACAGACACACTCACACACAGACACACTCATACACTCACACACACACACACTGACAGATACGCATCCATTAGCTAACAGTTAGCTAATGGATGCGTATCTGTCAGTGTGTGTGTATTTAGAAGGCGGGGGAAGGGTTAGGTGGGGGGGGCGGGGGGGGGGGTGGGGGTGAGGGGGGCGCCTGAGTTTTGTCCTGCCTAGGGCAGCACAAAACCAGGATACACCCCTGGGACTGAGCCAAATGTACACATTGTGATCAAAATAAAACGTAAACAAAACTTGAAATTTGACAATATGTCTATTCAACCGTAATTCACCTCTTTCATATTAAGTGCACCCACACGTATTATATATCATTTTATTCAGGAGAAATAGGGCTTTCATTTAACATCAAATATTTAGCCGAAGCATCATTTAATATGACTAAAATATAAAAAAAAAAATGTGAGAAATTAAGAAATATTCTGCATGACATTTTAACTGTGAATGTCATAATACTGTTAGCTTTTACTGCAATCATTTTCAAATATTTGTATTCAGCGATGTCTCACATGTAAAACAGTACCCCCTATGTACAGGTTTTATGGTGCTTTGGGAAGTTACAGGGTCAAATATAGCATGTTACACTTTTCAGTTTTTTCACATTGAAATTCGCCAGATTGGTTACATTGCCTTTGAGACCATATGGTAGCCCAGGAATGAGAATTACCCCCATGATGGCATACCATTTGCATTAGTAGACAACCCAAGGTATTGCAAATGGGGTATTTTCAGTCTTTTTTTAGTAGCCACAAACAGTGGTCAAAACCATAAAACGTATCACAATAATTAAATTGTCAGTGTAAGTGCCGTTTGTGTGTGAGAAATGCAAAACACATCACTTTCACTGATGATATCATCGTTGTAATACATTTTACTGTTTTGAAACACTAATATTTGTGTTCAGCGAAGTCTCTCTAGTAAAACAGTATGCCCAATGTACAGGTTTTATGGTGTCTTGGAAAGTTTCAGTGTTAAATATAGTGCTAGCAAATTAAATTATCTGGACTTTCAGCCTGGGTTATCATGCAGGTCCTGCAAATTGTAATTAATAAAATGACTTAATTATGTCAAAATATTGCATAAATATATATATAATTTTTTAAGATTAATTTTATTTATGTATAGGTATATATATATTCCAGGCACTCCCCCTGCTGCATTGCTATGGACAACTGCTATGGACCTTGCGATCACATGGCCTAGGGGGGTTGGATCGGCAGAAGAAGGCCTCCCTGGGATGTCAGGTAAGTCCCCACATCGCGATCGCCAGTGTGGGATCGCCGGTGAGCCGGTGGGTGGGAAGGACGGAGTGCACATGCTGCCCGCCGGCGTTTACAGCCAGGTCCCCAAGGACGGCATAGCACGCCGCCGTCCTTAACGGGTTAAACTTAATCCCCAGAAAAGGGTGCACTTTATACAATTAATAACAAATAGACAAATATTTACTTCCTAGCCCCTGGCATTGTTTTACTTCAAAATAATCTAGCACTTTACACTTTTTGATGAAGTAACCATGCATGATTAAGGCTCTGAGATTAAATGTTGTATTTCAAGTGATCATTTAGTCTTAATACAATTAAGGCATTTTAACTACATTCTCAGTGTGTAGCGATCACCGTGTTGCCATTGCACACTGAGATAAAATAATTGTCTCCCTTAGGCAAGCAGCTCCTGCATAGAATAGGAACAGGTAACAATAATTATTCCTGTTTGTTACAGTATTGACATTAAATTCCAGAATTTGCTAATATCCATATTTGTGGGGTAATTTGGTTGCATCTCATCTGATGAGAAACAACCTGATTCCTAAATTAGTATTGATATATAGCTTAGTCATCATTGCCATAAATCACTTTTGCAAATTAGATGCTAATAGTTCAATTAGCAAAATTAATTGTGTTCAGCAGAGTCAAATTGGATTTTTTTTTTTAAATCAAATTTGGCTGCAAATTTGGCATTTAGTCAATACCTGTGAATTGTTCGATTACAGACACAACAATATATCTTAAAGGGATGCTAGTCATCAAAACAACTTTAGCTTAATGAAGCAGTTTTGATGCAAAAATCATGCCCCTGCAGTCTCGCTGCTTAATTATCTGCCATTTAGGAGTTAAATCACTTTGTTTATAGAGCCCTAGTTACACCTCCCTACATGTGACTTACACAGCCTTCCTGAACACTTCCTGTAAAGAGTCATCTAATGTTTACACTTCCTTTAATGCATGTTATGTTTAATTTAGAATTTCTTATCTCCTGCTCTATTAATAGCTTACTAGACCTTGCAGGAGCCTCCTGTGTGTAATTAAAATTCAATTTAAAGAACTGGAGATAAAAAAAAAAAAAATTAAGTTACATCTGATTGAAAATTAAACTTTTTTTTTTTTTTTGGTGCAAGCTGTGTCAGTCACAACCAGGAGAGGTGTGGCTAGGGATACAGAAACAGAAACTAAAGTTATTTAACTCTTAAATGGCAGAGAATTGAGCAGTGAAACATTAGTAGAGGCATCTACATAAAAACTGCCTACTAAAGCTCAACTCATTTTTGGTGACTATAGTGTCCCATTAAGGAGCTAAGAGATTTCAAAGGGAATTAGAAATCCAACACTTGCTCCCTACTAATTTTGTTTTACTTAATTTTCTTTTTTCTGTATTTCTATATGTATCAAGTTACAATGTATTGTTACAGAGGTAATCAATTACACGGGACATGTCCAATGAACTTTTTGCACATCTCATCCTAACTGTATCAATCATAAAGGGGAACCATGATATTTTTGGAATTAAATAAAACATTAATAGCCATCTATAACTTGTGTTAACCTTTTTTTTTGCATGTTATTTAAATGTATATTAATGATTTAGCAAATTATCTCGCAATCTAGTCCATTCAAGGCACAGCCAGGGCATACTATGCAAAAGGAGAAAAAGAAATAGAAACATTGTCTGTTTCTCCTCATCTCTCGTTACTTTCTCTATCCTAACTTCAAGATGCAAAGGACAGATTGACAAGAATCTAAGATAAAAAAAAAGGTGTGGGTTTGTAAGTTTGTAAGTATTTTTCACATTCTTCAATAAATATTTTTTCATGTTTTTATTGGCTAAGTAAGCATAATAGTAAAAGCCCTGGAAAGTGACAATTCCTCTATAAACTCAGACACAATTAGTCACATTTTATTAAATCCAAGCACATAAGGTGCATTTATTGTTGTTTGTGCACCTAATAAACACACACCTGCTGAGATGCAATTCATGTGCATATATCTGCAGTACCATAGAATTTGCCCTTTAATGATCATGCCAGCATATTATTTGTTGTATTAGTGCTAATAGTAGCATGTTTAACAATATTATGTACTGTGTGAGTGTAGTGTTACAACACTATAGTGTCTATTAAAATGGGAACTGTGCAGTACATCTAAATGATTAGGATTTTATACTGAATTTACAAAGCTCAATGAGTTACTTGGATGTATCATACCATAAAACTCCATTAAACTTCTAAAGAAAGCAGGAACCTAAGGCAAAAGGAAACTTCATACAGCTATTAATGTGCTATCACTAGCAGATTCCCTAATTAGTGAACTGCGAGTCAAAGATCATTATTATTGTTCTGAGATAAGATTTCATTAAGGTTAGAAGCAAAACTCTAATGAGAATCAATCCCTCTTTCTTTTGGACTTCTGTTGTGATAGGGGTCACGTTCTACAGTAAGCCAGGTGCCCCTCCATTCTATCAAAGACCCCGTATGTCATACAGTGAGAACTCTCCTTACAGCCTTCACATTAACTTGGCGGGTGTCCAATGCAGCTGTCCTGACATTGTTGGATGTGCCCTTAGGCTCATTCTGATTTTGTCTACAATTTTGCTTGATCCGAGTAAAATACTCTGTTTTTAATGCCATTATTTTATTTTCATTATGGCTATTTTATGCAACAAACACATATAAAGTCCATTATTAAAATAACTAACTACAGTTTTAATATAGATGCATAGCTACATAATTTTACTTAAAATTACTTAAAAATAATAGACCTTGAAAATATTTAATTGTACAATTGCTTATTGTTTACAATGTTTATGGAATAACTACATTTGTAAGGTGATATAGGTCTCAGTGTTGGGGTTCAACTCCTCAATTATGATGAAAAATCTGGAACACTTACTAGAAACTGGAGTTGAACCCATGTCTAGAGCCTCTAAGTCGAGATCACCTGTTTTACCTCTATAAGCATCTGGAGATTCTTTAATATAGACCTATCCATTTATGGACATTTTAGCACAACTGCAACTGGACTTGTGAAAGTAACTCCTTAGAACAATGGACAGTGAACAATGGAATCACAAACCACCTACTCATTAGAGTCCCCTTAAAATATCAAGCCGTTTGGCCAAAGGTCCAGGGCCTTTGAATTGGTGTTCTCCTTGCATCTAAAGCCCATGCCATCATTCTTAACAATACGTAAGGCAATAGAATGTCAAGGAAATTTAAGAAAATGTTTTTTACTTCCTGAGATTAGGCAAGCTATGACTTCCATCTGCCATTACTAACATGGTACATCTCGTTACTCAATGAAATTGTTAATTCACTACCAAAGCAGGTGTTTATCACTGTAGAAATTTATTTATATCAATTTTATGATTATATATATTTTTTTCAAACTGGCTTAATGTTTGCTAAGGGTATTAATCATTTTAGTTAAGCTATGTGGTTGAGAATAAACATGTAAGGTTGTAATTCCTCTATTGAAGTTGACAGAAAAATTGCTGTTGAATAAGAAGAGTTAACCTTCCCCTGCTAGGAAAATTCAACCCTTAGGAGTTACCGTTTAAAGTATTCTTTATCTGGTTAACTGTATCAATTTAACTCCCAGATACAAAGCCTCTTACATAGGGATTATAGTATATATATATATATACTGTAAATCCCCAATACTACCGCGATTTAATAAATAAGAGCATCTGAAAAATACAGCTTAGGATTGTGCTTTCCGCATTAGACCATTATACCATATTTTTCACTTAACTGTTTACATACAGAACGTACAAAGGAAAAAGTGTCTTTGTTAAGTAATGCTGGGCAAATAGTTTCAATGCACCATCTAAACGAAAGCTTAAAATGGCACTTCAAGCAACTACCTCTACAGCCCCCTGGTGCATTCCCTTGGTTTAGTGTCAAACCATTTAGGATTGGTTTTATATGCAAGATCCTCATCTAAGAGGGCATTGATTATATGGAAGTGTATTGCTGACAGATTGCTGAACAGATTTTAAAAAGTGGACACATGCATCCACACAAAAACAGATATTCACACTTATAAATATATGCACACATACATTCATAAACAGGCATATACAACAATGCATTGACAGATGCAAAGAATTATACATACAACAAAACTGCAGGCATTTATGGACAGAGTTAATATGCTCACACATTTAGACCCTGTTTCCAGTTAGTAGACCCTGTTAGTAAAAATACTAACCCTTATCTATAAAGCCTTTAGCCTCAGCTACATTTCTTCACTAATGAGTAGGTTAATCCATTCCAGGTCTCTTGGCTCTGATTTCTCCTGTCCGCTGCTCATACCCCCTACTGCTACTCAAACATGCAGGACTTCTCGCAAGTTTCCTTTGGAACGGCTTGCCTACCCCGTTTAAACTCTTCTTTAGTCTTCAATCACTTAAGAAGTCCCTCAAAACTCATCTCTTCAGATAAGCTTATGGCCTCCAAGAGATACTTCTTTTTTACAAACTTGTCTCTTGTTCTTATGAAGGGCCACAACCAATGTCACCTTCCATTTCTACCACTTTTCCTCCTCTAGACTATAAGCTCGGTTAAACTGGGTCCTCATCTACCTAATGTTCCGGTAACATTTTGTAATTGTCTCATTCATTGTTAAATTTCCCCCTTTATAATATAAGTGCTGTGGAATAAGTTGGTGCTATAAAAATGCCAGTAATAATAAAACTATAATAATATTAATAGCAATAATATGCACAGAAAGAAAGGTGTTCTAAATGTTATAAACACGATTTGAATGGTTACAGGATTTCTCAGAGATCCCCATAGTATTATGTATGTAGATAGGAAGACAACTTGTTTTTTTGTTAAAATATAGGATTTAACAAGAAATATAGCTTCTAGATTAATTGTACTGAATGTCAGTGCTATCACTAAAGATCTTATTTTCTTTATGTTTTTCCAATAGAGCAAATAAATGCTGTTATGATAATTATATCTAAAATCGACTTTTTTTCTGTAGCAGTTATTTCACTTTTTAGAACACGAATTAGCTTGTTCCAATGTTTGATTTTCTTTGACATTTAGTAATGGATTGTTACCCTCTCAAAACACCATATATTTTTTACAGGTCATCGAGAGAATGGTTGTGTATGGAACCTGTTATAATTAATAAGAGTCTCTTGTGTCTTTTGCTGTGAAAGTAGCGTGTTATTGATGACTCTGGAAAACAAGTGAATACTGTGATCTTTAAACTATAGAAATGTGACAGAAAATGTAACTAGGGAACGCTCAGTTACTCGATCTCCGGCAATGATTTTGAAGTTTAACATCTCTTTGTAAAGGACAGGTTTCAAGGTCATCTTTTAAAATATAATTTATACAGCCTTCAAAAGCGTAATGGACTACATTATCTTTAAAGACTGTTTACATATATCAATAGATGAATCACCAATAGTATCAGAAAAATGCCAACTAGAGTGCAATATGACATGAACTGCAATATTAATAAAGTAATAGTCTGTCAAGTTAATAGAGTGGTAAAGACTTAAACACATTATTTATTTTATTCAAAAGTGTTTTACCAGGAAGGACGGATCCTGAAGAGTAAATATTTAGTCAAAACAGGGACTACTTTGGTTGGAAATGCTAAATGTTAGGTGTTTAATTCCCTCCTCGACTTTGGGTGTATGCAGAATTAATTACACACTGAATATGGGCAAGGTGGGTATTTGGAAGGCCCCTGAGTAGTGAGTTAAAGTAGTCAAGTCTAGAAAATGATGAGTGCATGAACAAGTGCCTTAGTTGTATCTAGAGTTAGAAAAGGGTGAATGCATGCAGTATTTTTTAAGGTGCAAGTTACAGGATATGGAGACAGACTGGATGTGAGGAGAAAAAGTTAGACCCAAATCAAAAGTAACACCAAGGCAGCAAGCTCGAGGGATTAGTGTAATTGGTGTCCCATTGACTTGCATGGAGATTGATGGAGGAGGTATATATGAGGGGAAAAAGACAAGTAGTTCAGTTTTGAAGGATTACGTTTTAGAAAAATGGAAGACTTCCAGTTAGAGATGGACATTTGTGACATTATCCAGGAGAGCAGGAGAGAGGTCAAGGGAGGAGATATAAATCTGTGTATCGTCAGCATATAGATAGTACTGAAATCCAATCGAGTTAATAAGGTCACCGAGAGAGGCAGTGTAGATGATCAAGATAAATTCACAACATTAATTAATTTGCTTGTGCAGGCAAATCTACAGAAATCCACAATATTTGCCAACTGGTCACTTAAACAAAGGGTTAAGATTAAAATAGAGCAAAATCATTTTGATTTTATACACAATATTTATAAATTGATCATATGATATGCAATTTGTGATATAAACTTTTATTTCATGACTGTGATATAATGTACCTCCTTTCTCCCTAGGAGTTAGTAATCTAAATGGTGCTATTTTTGCAATATGTTAACTTGTATTAGAATTTGACACTATGCAAATTTGACTTGGTTTGGGTAAATTCTCAGGAATTATAGATGATGAGAGTCTAGTTGTGTAATCCTGTTATTCAGTACCGGATTTCAGCTGTTTGATTGCATCAGAATAACCTGAAATCTAGACTACATTCAAAGTAATTCGTAAACAGTATTGCAAAACTTGGACATTTGTAAATCTAAATTTTGACGTTGGAATGCCCCTAAAAAGTACCCACTTATTTTTGGTCTTCAGTAAATAATACGTTCAGGCATTATGTAAACATTTTTTTTTACTTCACTTTGCCCTTTTATTGTATGATCTTCACATGACATGCTTAGTAATGATAATTCTGCATTTCAATAATTGCCTGTACTACATACAGTATATATGCGTGTATACACAGATCACTTCTATAAAGACTAAAGCAGTAATACCCAGCATTAAAAACAGTTTTGCTCCTATAATTTAGCAGAAGAAATGCGTAACCTGCATGTGTTACTTCAAGTATGTGCATCATTAGTGGTACCCAAAACAGCGCTATAAATGCCCTTTCCAGTGAAATCTCTGATAAAGGTACTAGATTTACAGAGAGTTTTTGAACACAGATTTGATTCTTTTCACTGCAATTTAATAAGATCAGAATGTTTAAACAATTGGCTGGCCAAGCTTTCTGTAGTCAAAATGCATCGCTAACATACAGTATTTTCTTTTATATAGGTGTTTTTTCTTGGCCTCAAAAGACCAATGACTTGCTATGTGTTGGTACCCTGGTCCATGCTCAATGTATATCTACAGAAGAGAGAGGCAGAGCGACAGTGAGTGTGAAATATTCAAATATATTTTTATTAGGTTCAATCTCAAATACCGGTATCCTCTTGATGAACAAGTAATTTGTTTATTTAGTAGTAATTTCACTTTTCATAAAAGTTCTCCAATAGCCTTGTTTGATTTGCTTTGACAGTTTGTAATATAATCTTACCTTCTTAATAGACCATCTATTGTTTACAGGTCAGTGGGAGAAATGTTCTGTATGGAGCCTGTTGTAATTAATATCAGTCTCTTGTGTCTTTTGTTGGGAAAGTAGCATGTTATATGGATGACTCTAGAAAACAAGCTAATACCTTGATCTTTAAACTACAATCAGAAAGAAAATGTAACTGAAGTACTCACAGCTACTCACTTGCTAAAGATATACCAGTTTTAAAGTTGCATATTAAAGAAGGACACATTTCAAGGTCAAATGTTTGAAATGTAATTTATGTAGCATTCAATATCTTAGTGGATTGCATCCTTTTTAAATGCTTATCTTTATCAATACATGACTTACCAACAGATAAATATATTAAAAAAAAGAACATAAGGAAGAAGACAAATATCTATCTACCTATATCTCTATCTATGTATCTATCTATCTATGTATCTATCTATCTATCTATCTATCTCTCTCTCTATCTATCTATCTCTCTCTCTATCTATCTATCTATCTCTCTCTCTATCTATCTATCTATCTCTCTCTCTATCTATCTATCTATCTCTATCTATCTATCTCTCTCTCTATCTATCTATCTCTCTCTCTATCTATCTATCTATCTCTATCTGTCTGTCAATCCATCTGTTTGTCTCCATTAAGCAGATTTGTGAATATTATACTTACTGTTATAATTATTATTACTTATAATATTAAAGTGTTCTTTCATCACAAACGCAACTATCTGCTGAGACCATGCACAATATTAAGGTCTAACACCCTCCCAAAATGCCTTTTTTAGATACATGCTTCTTGAAAAGGACATTAGAATTGGTGAACATATATTAGCTCTCGATTACCCTAATTTTGGTCACATAATTATTGCTTTAGCTGAACTAATACCTAAATATGGCTGCCTCCACAGGATAAGGCAGGAGATGCATTGGTAAGATGTATTAACTGATATAAATATGTTACAAAACAATACAGAGGGAATGATATATAATATAAACAGGTTATAATATATGAAAATGTTTACTTCGTATAAATTACCTCTAAGCTCTTATAATAGTAATAATAGTAATATGTTTTAAATTCATTTCATTTCGATTAATTTTATTTTCCTTTTCTAGTTTATACATCATGCTAATAGGAACATATAGTTAACACAATCACTATTTTATACATAGTGTCAAGGGTAATTGGAAAACCTTGTATCACAGTTTTAAAAGGTATACTGCTATATAACGATAGGAGAATATTGACTGGTCCATCATTATTCTCTTCAACGAAATGCATTGTTTTCACATTTCCATAATTTCATTATTTGAAATGGGTCTTTGTTTGGTTTCCATTGTAATCGACACTATTATGGCCATTTCCTTTAAATTTAAAACAAGTACTGGGTGACCTGACATTGGTTATTCTGCTTTTAACGTTTTCATATTTTCACACTTGGGGCTTTATCAATGGCATATCAGTAAAGGAATATGATAAATGTCAGCTTCAGTAAAATGTCTACTCTCAAGGTTCACAATATTGGCATTGGCACATATTATATAGTTATTATTTGACAAAAATCCTTGTTTTTAATGCTTTGAAAGGAGGAAAAAAAAGAAAGAAACACACACACACAGTACATACAGCTGCAAAAAGCAGATATATAGAACTGTATATGACTGGAAGGAATGACGTAGTCTAACACTAAATAATACCATAAAGGTGCTAGATATCCCAATTAAAAATAGATAGACATATAGTATGCCCCCTAATAGTGGTACTATATCCTTTCCTATATAAGCAGTATTAAGACAACAACAAAAAAATGAGCTTTAACCCCTTAAGGACACATGACGTGTGTGACATGTCATGATTCCCTTTTATTCCAGAAGTTTGGTCCTTAAGGGGTTAATGTGTCAGGCTCTATGTTGTCACTGCTCTATTGGATTGATGTAACCAATGAAGGAAAAAGGGGAATAGAAGGGGCAAACCAAAAAATGCGTATTTCCTTGGAATGTTTTTTAACCCCTTCAGGACTGGACAGTGTTTTCCTCTGTAATTTACCTCTCTCTCATTTACTGTTCCCATACATGTTTTTACATATTGTTTTTTTCAGGACAAAATGGGCTTTCTTTACATACCATTATTTGTATCATGTCATATATTTTACTTTAAATAAAATAATAAAATATGGTGAAAAATTGAAAAAAAAAACGGTTTTGAACTTTTACTTGAAAAATCTTTTTACTTATCTACAAAAACTAATGAAAAAAAATGCAAAATAGATTCCAAATGTTGTCCTGATTTTAAATTTTTCAGCCAGTGTTTATTTATTTTACACATGCAGGGAGACTTCCTGTCAGCACAGGCAGTCCCCCTGCAGGCAGATACTTGGACACCTATTGCTCTGTTAGAGCAATCACATGGCTGCAGGGGCCTAATTCGTCGAGGGGGGACTGTCTGTCAGCACAGGCAGTCCCCCTGCAGGCAGACACTTGGACACCTATTGCTCTGTTAGAGCTATCACATGGCCGCAGGGGCCTAATTTGTCGAGGGGGGACTGTCTGTCAGCACAGGCAGTCCCCCTGCAGCCAGATACTTGGACACCTATTGCTCTGTTAGAGCGATCACATGGCCACAGGGGCCTAATTCGTCGAGGGGGGACTGTCTGTCAGCACAGGCAGTTCCCCTGCAGCCAGATACTTGGACACCTATTGCTCTGTTAGAGCAATCACATGGCCGCAGGGGCCTAATTCGTCGAGGGGGGACTGTCTGTCAGCACAGGCAGTCCCCCTGCAGGCAGATACTTGGACACCTATTGCTCTGTTAGAGCAATCACATGGCCGCAGGGGCCTAATTCGTCGAGGGGGGACTGTCTGTCAGTGCAGGCAGTCCCCCTGCAGGCAGATACTTGGACACCTATTGCTCTGTTAGAGCGATCACATGGCTGCAGGGGCCTAATTCGTCGAGGGGGGACTGTCTGTCAGCACAGGCAGTCTCCCTGCAGGCAGATACTTGGACACCTATTGCTCTGTTCGAGCAATCACATGGCCGCAGGGGCCTAATTTGTCGAGGGGGGACTGTCTGTCAGCACAGGCTGTCCCCCTGCAGCCAGATACTTGGACACCTATTGCTCTGTTAGAGCAATCACATGGCCGCAGGGGCCTAATTTGTCGAGGGGGGACTGTCTGTCAGCACAGGCAGTCCCCCTGCAGCCAGATACTTGGACACCTATTGCTCTGTTAGAGCGATCACATGGCCACAGGGGCCTAATTCGTCGAGGGGGGACTGTCTGTCAGCACAGGCAGTTCCCCTGCAGCCAGATACTTGGACACCTATTGCTCTGTTAGAGCAATCACATGGCCGCAGGGGCCTAATTCGTCGAGGGGGGACTGTCTGTCAGCACAGGCAGTCCCCCTGCAGGCAGATACTTGGACACCTATTGCTCTGTTAGAGCAATCACATGGCCGCAGGGGCCTAATTCGTCGAGGGGGGACTGTCTGTCAGTGCAGGCAGTCCCCCTGCAGGCAGATACTTGGACACCTATTGCTCTGTTAGAGCGATCACATGGCTGCAGGGGCCTAATTCGTCGAGGGGGGACTGTCTGTCAGCACAGGCAGTCTCCCTGCAGGCAGATACTTGGACACCTATTGCTCTGTTCGAGCAATCACATGGCCGCAGGGGCCTAATTTGTCGAGGGGGGACTGTCTGTCAGCACAGGCTGTCCCCCTGCAGCCAGATACTTGGACACCTATTGCTCTGTTAGAGCAATCACATGGCCGCAGGGGCCTAATTCGTCGAGGGGGGACTGTCTGTCAGCACAGGCAGTCCCCCTGCAGGCAGATACTTGGACACCTATTGCTCTGTTAGAGCAATCACATGGCCGCAGGGGCCTAATTCGTCGAGGGGGGACTGTCTGTCAGTGCAGGCAGTCCCCCTGCAGGCAGATACTTGGACACCTATTGCTCTGTTAGAGCGATCACATGGCTGCAGGGGCCTAATTCGTCGAGGGGGGGACTGTCTGTCAGCACAGGCAGTCTCCCTGCAGGCAGATACTTGGACACCTATTGCTCTGTTAGAGCAATCACATGGCCGCAGGGGCCTAATTCGTCGAGGGGGGACTGACTGTCAGCACAGGCTGTCCCCCTGCAGCCAGATACTTGGACACCTATTGCTCTGTTAGAGCAATCACATGGCCGCAGGGGCCTAATTCGTCGAGGGGGGACTGTCTGTCAGCACAGGCAGTCCCCCTGCAGGCAGATACTTGGACACCTATTGCTCTGTTAGAGCAATCACATGGCCGCAGGGGCCTAATTCGTCGAGGGGGGACTGTCTGTCAGTGCAGGCAGTCCCCCTGCAGGCAGATACTTGGACACCTATTGCTCTGTTAGAGCAATCACATGGCCGCAGGGGCCTAATTCGTCGAGGGGGGACTGTCTGTCAGTGCAGGCAGTCCCCCTGCAGGCAGATACTTGGACACCTATTGCTCTGTTAGAGCGATCACATGGCCACAGGGGCCTAATTCGTCGAGGGGGGACTGTCTGGTTTGTCAGGCAGTCCCCCCAGATCGGGAGCAACGCCGATCAGGCGGCGATCAGGTAAATAAATAATACCTTTATGACGGTTCAGGACAGTCATCGGTCCTCAAGGGGATGTTTCCGATGATGGTCCTGAACTGTCATTGGTCCTTAAGGGGTTAATTAGGTATACAATAAAAATTCACAGAAACCAACTTTCATTTTCCAGTTTACCGTATTCATTTTCAATTTAAGTTCAGAACAGGGACTCGATTACTATTGCATGGATATGAGTTAAGTCAAATCTTTCAAGTATAATTGACTTTACACATTGTATCTACATTTGTACCTCTGTCTTCATGGGTACTTTAATATGTTACTTTTGAGGAAATACTTTAAAATTGTTTAATAGAACAAGGTTAAAGAATCCTAAACAATGTATATTGTTAATTTTATTTTGCACTGGTGAATCAATCAATAAAATAAGGCAAACGATTAATAAATAACATATTTTCATAAGCTATTTAAAGGGACACTATTGCCGATATAACCACTTCATCTGACTGAAGTAGTTATAGTTCCTGGAATCCCCTAATAAAATTGTCTCATTCTGTGTTTTGTGAATGGTCTAACACCGAATGAGTATCCATGGGTGACCACAGCCTGTCCCCCACACAAGTTTTTAGACATACCAATTCATATCAACAATATCGAAATATCACCCAATCACTGCCACCCATCACTGCTAAGAGCAGCACAGAGGGACCAGACTATAGGCAGCTGGTGACCCTAATTCATTGTTTAACAGGTTTGATAGTAGTCAGGCAGCCATGATCGCCTACAGGAGTTTGGTGAAACACCATGGGATAAAAATAAATGTTTAAAAAGTTAAAATACTGGTAATTAGTTACACATAGCTAGCCCTGTTCTAAAGAGACCATTGTCCTTGGAAGAGGTTAATGCTCTCTTCAGAACAATTGCTCCTAGGGGTAAATATCCAAGTGCAATTAATATTAAAGATTTAATTAAATGATCACTATTAGTCAATGAGCTAAGTCTGGCATAGCAAACTATAGTGGTTATAGCGCCTGGGGCTGTTATTTTAATGCATTGTACTTTTTAATGCATTCCATTAAAATATTTTTATTAGAATAAAATTATTCCTATTATTTTTGTTCAGATATTCTAAATACATTTTATTATATCCGAATAACAAAATAATTCAATATTTTTGCATATGTGGGCTTAACCAAAAAAAATATATATATACATATCTTTTAACAGCACAATATTTGTTGAAGAAAACCAACAATACATAAGTTGGGTTTACAAAAACAAAAAAAGCTCTGAAAGATGTATTTTACTGAAGGAAAAAAAAGTAAAATATTCTAAAAAACAGGACTAAGACAAAGCTCAAACACTACAAAATATGCCCTCGATAGAGGCCAATAAATAAAGGTCTAGATATTATGTAGGTGTTTTTTACTACATCAGACTGGCTGTCATAAACTGTTAAGTGACACAGAATGCATTCGTTGAGATAGGAGGTGTATGTCGATACATCTTGTCTAGGAGATTTCTTAGCTGCCTGTAGGTATACTGTAGGTGGTTTTGGCTACTGTGTCTGAAAATGAAATTGCTTATGTCATCATAGCATGTCTGTTATTGTTGTGCTCTGTATAAAATACAATCCAGACATATTTAACACAAAGTAGAACAAAAAAGAAATTATGAGCTAATAGAGACAAATTGGAATACTAGATTGTGAAAAATTGTTAAAATGAAGCAGGTACACAAGGAAGGATTCCAACTATCAAATAGCAAAATTGTTCAATTTTCATCACAGCGTGAGAGAGTGACATAACAGCAGTTTTCCTATTCCATGAACAAATACAAATATCGCAGAATAAATGAAGATGAAATTCAATTGTCTTTTTTAAAGGAAAAATGGAAAACATGGGATGTTTCAAAACGGCCCTTTTGCCTGAAAATATACACTTTGCATGGGCATCTGGGATGTATACCATAAACCTGTTATACATTATATAGTCTCACTCTATAAAAATTCAGATTAGCTTAATAAAATTTGTTAAGCCTGTAGCTAATATAACACATGAAAATAAAAAAATGCAAAGACACACTGATAATTTTTTTTTTAGGTTATTTTTTTATTTTTTATTGTGACTAGTAATTATTGTTTTTATCTTTATACCTCTGCATATATTTTGCAGTTCACTGATAGGAGCATTTTACAGCAGTTTTTTTCATAGATCAACTGAGAAAAAGTGACCAACAAAGAGAAATACAAAAGGAGAATTAAAAAATGGTTTATAAAATATATAATATATCAATATAGATTTTTTTAAACTTTTTTTTCTATTTCTATTGGTCAATTTTCACTTGATCTGTGAATAAAATCCACATTTAGTGACTGCTCTCTAACCATCAATCATCTTTTTTCAATCCATCGAACATTTTTTACATCATAGGTGGAGTTCAGAATCACAAAAAACGAAACCGACATGCTCAGCTATTGCGGGTTTCAGTTACTTTGATCCGAGTACATTTCATTCCAAATTTGAACAAATTCCAGTTTGAGAAAATCTCCAAGTCTATTATGTAACTGGCTGTGGGTATTTTTGAATGAGTGTGTCTGGAATTGTGCATCCGTGTATATGCCTGAGTGTGTGTTTGTGGCAGTGAGTATCCTTGTATGTGTGTCTGTGAGTGTATATTTTTGTTATTTGTATCCCTCACTGTCTGGAATGTATATATGTGTATGTGTTTGTGACTGTGTATCTCTGTGTCTGTGAATATGTGTATCTATGTGTCTGAGAGTGGATCTGTATGGGGGAGCTGCTTGCAGTGTGTTGTGTGTATCAACGGTTGCTTGTGGTTTCAATGTGTGTCTTTATTTATGATGAGGCTGTATTGTGTGTGAAGGGGTTTTGTGTGTATGATGGTGACTGTCTGTGGGTGGGTTACTGTGTGTGTATAAGAGTGACTGTGACAGGGTGACTATGTCAATTTGACCATGACACAGTGAGTGTTGGGATAACTGTAACAGATTGAGTTTAACATGGTGACTGTGGAGGGTGTGCGTGTAAGGGTGTGTGTGTGGGTGTGTGTGGTGACATTTTGTCATCAAACTAATATGGTGACCAGGGGTCATGTGACCAAGCTCAGGTATGCCTTTCTTATATGGGGATAAACTTTACCCTTTGATATGGTAATTAGGTAATTTAATACCTTTACAAGTCAGGAAAGTCATAACCACTCCCCCCTTTCTCCATTCCACCCTGTTCATTCTTGCCTGTGCTACTAAGCAGGCACTTGAGCAGACATGGGGTAATTTGTGGTTATGGTTGTTGTTTTAGTTAGTTAGTGTGTTATTATTTATATGTTGTTGTTGTTTTGTCTCTGAATAAATATTTGTTAAAGTAGACAGACCAGAGTTTATATGTGTATGTGTACATAATTTATATAGTTTGCGAAAACACCACGGCGGGTAGGTGGGGAGGTCTGTTTCTGTATTTGCTCCATCATGCTGTATGTATCTAATTACATAGGTCACTGAGTCCATTGACACCCATCATGTTTATCTTTTTATATTCATGACCCATCCTCTTTACAGGATGCTACCTTTGTCCATTACATCTCATCCATCATTGTAATGGAAGGGGAACATCTGATGTCTTTTACATTGCTTTCACATTTTCATTTTCTTGTACTTCTAAGTGTATTCAATGCAGCCCAGAACACAAAAATGCAGGTGGTAATAAGCCAAAAGAATTTTCCTTCTAGCAGAAATGGATACATTTATGAAACAGCAGCATACATTTTAAACCAAATCATTGCGACGCTAATGTAATCCATTTTACTTGGACAAGTTGGAAATTGAATTATCTGTGTTCATCATAATTGTAGGCTGCTCTAAGATGGTTTCTTGATGGTCTAGTGTAGCATCAGCAGTGATCTGCAGTCACTTAAAGAGCAGATCTGCAGCTTCTTGACTGAGGCTAGCTGCATTAGGCTGGGCCAGGAGATATTTCATATCACACCACACACATATAATGCATATGTCTTTCATATCCAGAAGCAAACTCCAGGACAATTTCTAATTTTACCGGTTTAAATGGATCTTCAATAAACAATCACTTTTTAAATACTACAAGACCGTGAGTACAAGCCTCTCCATTGATACATATATATATATATATATATATATATATATATATATATATATATATATATATATATATATATATATATATATATATATGTACGTATGAAAACTCACCTGAACATGCATAAATGGGGTGCTGCTGGGGGCCAATTTATACAATACACAAGATCCAGCGCACTTAAGTATCCACTAAACAGCAACTTCAATGTTGACAGATTTTATTAGGTTTTTTTTTAATCTAGGCAAAAACAATGGAGGTTTAGTTACATTATATGATCATACATTGCATAAACCTGCCACAATGTCAATGCTCCCCAGATTGAATTTTTTTCCCCAAGTAAGTGGGTTAATCTCATAAGAGCAGACATTGGTCTGTTAGAGTACTCTGACCGAGTACTTGCACCTAATCCACTTCAAAGCCGTTAGGGAGGGAGCCTAGAATGGTTCAACTACAGTCGCTGAAGCTTGACTGGGGTCTCTTCGGAACTTTTCCACTCAACCAGACTCTTCTTCCAGGCAGGTATCTTACCCTCTGCCTATTCCTCTGCAGCTTTCCTTCCAGGCAGGTATGCACCCTTGCCTGCTCTGGCCTAGCTCTCTTTTTGTCCCCGGGCTAGAGGGACAGTGGAACTAACATGCAAAACTTTATTTTTGGACAAGGACTAGCCTTTGTGGACTAGTCCTTAAACATGTGATGACAAACATTTAAAATACAAATACATAGAACATTAGCAAATAAGCTATTCAAATTAATACATTAACTATATAAAACAAAGTTTCCAAACAAAATAAAAAGCAATACTATATACATTTAATCACGTATTTGGTTGCCCCCTTTTGCATACCTACATTATGTAAATGCACAAACTGCCTTTCAGCCAGCAGAGGGCATTGCAGAGTTCTCAAGTAACAAGGAATAGTTTGTACATTGATTGCTGCTGTCACACACCTGGGACCAGGTACATAGTCTGTGAGTAAAAGGCTAGCATGTAAGCTTCTCAATTCCATGGCAAGGGAGCTTCTGTCACATTTATATATATAATGGTCCGAATTTATATATATGTAAAGTTTGACATTTTGTATGTCACTTTAATATTTGTAAATAAAACCTATGGCTGTCCTTATATATAGAGTTTTATATTATATTTTGTTAATTGTTGTTGCACATGTGTAGAAAATATGATAATATTATAGGTTAATCTATTGAGAGTGAATCAGTGATCAGTATCTTTAAAATAAACCATACGGCACATGTACACAGTGCACACACTAACAAATGCATTTATATAATATGTAGGTATATTATAACATATTCCAGATAATAACAACAGCCATAAATACTTTGCCTTCCTATCTACAACAATTGAGTCAAATAAGCAGGATCTGTTTGTCTACACACAGCCATTAGAACAAAATAAGGAGTTCACAACTATCATGCCCATCCCTATGGTCCTGGTACACACAGCAAAGTCCACTGTAACCTCAGGAGACATTCAGGTATGGTTAATAGCTGGAGGATAAAGGAAGCAGTTATTTTGTGTGTAAGTAGCTTTGATTGCATGTGTGTATGTAACTGTAGAAAGAGTGTGTGCAATTTTCTTTTGAACATATGTGCTTTAGAGATGTCGCGAACATAAAATTTTCCGTTCGCAAACGGCGAACGCGAATTTCCGCAAATGTTCGCGAACGGGTGAACCGGGCGAACTGCCATAGACTTCAATAGGCAGGCGAATTATAAAACCCACAGGGACTCTTTCTGGCCACAATAGTGATGGAAAAGTTGTTTCAAGGGGACTAACACCTGGACTGTGGCATGCCGGAGGGGGATCCATTGCAAAACTCCCATGGAAAATTACACAGTTGATGCAGAGTCTGGTTTTAATCCATAAAGGGCATAAATCACCTAACATTCCTAAATTGTTTGGAATAACGTGCTTTAAAACGCACACGTGTGAAAAAAACTGACTGCTATTATTTCACAGTCAAATTTCTATTTTTTTTTAATGTACACTACTGTTACACCAGATATGAGTTGCACTGGTGTGACACTGTGCCCTGGCAGGCCCTGAAACACACACGTGTGAAGGAAACTGACTGCTAATATATTACAGTCAAAAAAGTGTTTGTTTTTTTTAATGCAAGCTATTGTGACACCGGATATGAGTGGTGGCACTGGGCAAGTGGGCAAAGTATACGCTGTGAGCCTGACACACACGCTGGCAGGCAGGCAACTGCAATTAGATTACACAGAAAAAAAAAAAGCAGACTGATGTTCTGGCCCTAAAAGGGGCTTTTTGGGGTGCTGTCCTTACAGCAGAGATCAGATGAGTCCTTCAGGACTGTAGTGGACACTGAATACATTAGCCTAGCTATACATTTCCCAATTAAATCAGCAGCAGCACACTGTCCCTCCTCTCTCTAAGAATGCAGCTTCAGAATGAATCTAAAATGGGTGCCGTCTAGGAGGCGGGATGGTCTGGGAGGGAGGGTCTGCTGCTGATTGGCTGGAATGTGTCTGCTCACTGTGAGGTACAGGGTCAAAGTTTACTCAATGATGATGAATTGGGGGCGGACCGAACATCGCATATGTTCGCCTGCCGTGGCGAACGCGAACAAGCAATGTTCGCCAGGAACTATTCACCAGCGAACTATTCGGGACATCTCTAATGTGCTTATGTAGCTTGATGTGAAAGCATGTTATATATGTCAAGTGTATGGAGAGGTAGAGAAGTGATTATGTGAAAAAAATAAAATAATATATATACATATATATGTCAAAAAGTTTGTGGTGAGAAAAAACACAATAAAACTCCCCACAGTGCAGACAAAAAGCAATGGTTAAGCATCACCTGCATATACTTTGGAAAATCTCTATTGAGCACCAAAACTCGAGGAATCAAGTTTGCACAGCTACCCCAGAGTTCCCAGCCTGGTATGCAAATGAGCACAGACAGGCATGTTCCAGACTTCACCCAACAGCTCTGCGGGTACCTTTAGCAATAGACACTGATCTGGAACTTGAAGTCTCTCTGAAAGCACATAGATAGGTACCAAACATATTGTGGTGAGATCAAACACAATAACACTCTCCACAGTGCAAATAGAAAGCATAGCAAATGTATAAATAAATGTACAGATAGTATGTTTACAACTGACTACGGTTTGACTATTTCCACTGGGAGGGTGCCAGTGCATTCCTTGCACTATAGCCGCTAAAGCAAGTTTTCTTTTATACATTTAACTTTTTAAAAAATAACTAATAATGAGTTTAACTTTTTTAATATATATATATCAGCACCAGTTTTGACTGAAAAAAAAAAAAAACACGGTGCTTTCAAAGGCCAGTTTTCACTTAAAATGTTGCTGTATATATTGAAGAAAAGCACTAATTTCCTTTTTCTTTGGGGAAAAAAAGCATTACTCCTATTTTATTCAGACTTTTCTCTTACAGACAATACCCATTATATTTATTGAAATTGTTGTCCCATTCAGACTCTGATACTTTGCATGACAAATTCCTAAATGTGTATCATTTGGGAAAGCATAATTCCATGTGAGGTTTGGAAATTGCACTGTTAAAATTACAGTAATGTCTGCCTTTGTCAAAATGTGTTTCAAAAGAGCAAACACATGTAGTTCTTTTGGTTAAGACTGGTGTCCTTTTAACACACAAGTTCAACAGTTTATGCAAATGCCTTTTACTTTAACATAATGCTGCTTCCGTGTTAAGTATTTTAACAGTGTATAAAAAGATTTAAATTAGCAGAGTGCCTTTTAAAAGGTGCAATCTAATTACAGGCAGTGGATCATTTGCTTTCACAATGTCTAACATAATAGAGTGGATTCACATGCCATTAATTGTGATGCTGTTCAAACTCTTAGCGTTTATTACAGCACAACAATTAAAACACATTAATATGCTACTAGAGTTGATAAAATGTTATAAATTGGAGCAATTTGCAAAGATTCAGGCTTTTTATTATTATTTTTAAAGTAATATATTATACGATAGCAAGTTTAAAAAAAAAAACTAAAAAAAAATATAGGAAAAAAGCAAAAAAGGAAAAACCCCTCTAAAAAGTAGATCAAGCCCAATATAAAAGAACAATATATACCAGTGGAGGTTCTTCTATAGGGGAACTTGAGGCAGTGCCCCATCAGTGTTATGTAGTGAGAAGGTACTTGTTAAAGTTTAGAAATTGAAATTCTTTTTCTAGAGGGGAGTGTGGTAAATAAAGAAAAAATAGCCCCTACCATTCATTAGTAGCTGTTTGGAGAAGCTTACTTGTGAGCATCTAGGCATGTGAAATACATGGATCATGTGCAAAATCTGCCCTGTTTCAGCCGGTTCTGCACATGCCATGTGTCCTTTAAGAAGGAATTTCAGGAATTTTCATTGAGTTGTCATTCAGGCTGCAGAGTCAGCTGCCCATGAGTAGAGGTATGCTATTGGCCTTTCTATTCAGGGGCCATCATTAGCTGATAGCACTAGTGGGTGGGGTTGCAGTGCCCACAGGAGAGAGAAGCAAGACGTTATCATGGAACTAACTAAGGGGAGGAAGACATTTTTTGCAAAGAGCACTTTGCTGCCTGCCACTGATAGTTCTAATAATTGCTACAGTACACACCCACCATATTCTATAAAGTGCTTAGTCCCTCTACAGCTCAGACCTGAGACACTTATGCTGTGGATAGTTGAAAAGTTGTGAAGCTTCAAACTGCAGGACCAGGGCTGTGACCAGGAAGACTGATCTAAATCTGACTTCAATCTCGGCTCTGTTTGTGTTATGATTATCTCTGTTTTGTACTCGGCTCTATGCATTTTATAGATATCTTTATGTTGTGTCCAGCTTGTTTTATAGCATCAGCTTATGAGCTGTATTATGCTTAGCTCACTGTGAGTATATATGAACCTGTACAGAGAGGAGAAAAATGCTGGGGGAGGAGTCTGGCACGCCATCATCTTAAAACTTCACCAGCTGCCACAGATATATAATAATAGCAAACATGTATGATTAGCGTTTAATGCTTCATATAAATGTGGGCACTTCACAATAATTCTGAAATTAAGTAATTAAAAAAATACATTTGCGCACAATATTAACCCATTAAGATGGAGTCAATTGTACACATTGTGATCAAAACAAACACAAACAAAACCTAGAATTTGCGCAGTATGTTTGTTCAACCATAATTTACCACATTCATATTAAAGGGACACTCCAGGCACCCAGACCACTTCTGCTCATTGGAGTGGTCTGGGTGCCAACTCCCACTACTCTTAACCCGGCAAGTGTAATTATTTTTTTATAAACTGCAATAATTACCTTGCAGGGTTAACTCCACCTCTAGTGGCTGTCTGATGAAAGTCTGTGATACAGACTGATTTTTATTTTGAGCTAATAAAAGCTAAGTTTTATTCATTCAACTTGGAAGTCCCTGGAGTGCTATCTTGTACTTTTGGCTGCATCTGTTTGCTGATAAGCACCGGGCAAGTACATCAAGGAAGGTGGAGTGCATTACTATTTTTGTTTTATATATATATAATTCTAAGTGTATTTTGATTAATCTGATTAATATATTATACATAAATAATACATATATAATTTAATTCCAAGTGTATTTTGGTAGTAATAGATAGATTAATACCAAAATACACTTATGATTAACTTATAGGTATTATATATGTATAATATGCTAATCAGGTGTTTTATTTAACTTTTAATATATTATACATGTATAGTACATGTATAATATACTGTGTGGGGGCGTGGCCGACTGCCGAACCTAATGGACGCACATTAATCCTCCTGCTCAGGACTCACTTACAATCTACCGCAATCGGAGAAAATAGAAGAAGATGGGTAACCAAAGAAAAAACCAGAATGGTCAAGGTCACTCAGGGAAAACACCGATAGCTAAATCGGGCTCCTTAACCAGATATTTTAAGGAAAACTCTGACCGTCCAGCGGAGGCCTCAGCCGCGGCCTCGAGTACTCTAGAAACGGAACTGAGCTCAGACTCTATGCCACCACGCAGCCCCAGTTACTCTGAAAACTCTCAACAAGCAGACACTCACGACGATCAAGACAACATAGATTTAAAACGAGTAGTTAAAAACTTACCATCGATAGCTGATATTCAGCGCATGTTCAACAAAATGGAGGCGTCCTTCCAAACCAAAATGGAAGCGATAGGCACCGACGTCCAACAACTAAACCTTAGAGTATCGGACCTGGAAGAAGAAAGGGACATGATGCAAACGCAAATTACAAATATTGCGACAACACTTGACTCACAAATAATGAACTGGACCTCTACTCAACGCCACATCGATGATCTCGATAATAGAAGTCGGAGAAACAACCTCCGGATTAGAGGTATGCCAGAAACGCAAGGGGAAAATATTATGGAACTCCTCACAGAGCTCTTTAACCTAATATTGGGTAATCCCCCGGACAATCCGATCCTATTTGATAGAGCCCATAGATCTCTGCGACCTAGAAGCTTGTCACAAGACAGCTCGAGAGATATCATATGTAGGCTACACTACTTTAACATCAAAGATAATATTATCAAAGCTCTAAGAGACACAAATCAACCTCTTCTATTTCACGGATGCACGATCCAAATATATCCAGACCTATCGTGGTACACACTCCAGGCGCGTAGGGCCCTCAAACCTATCACAGAGCTATTACAGAAGAGAAATATAAGATACCGTTGGGGATTCCCCTTTGCCTTGATAGTATCTAACAAAGGCACTATCCACTCTATTTCAACATTCTTCGATATACCTACATTCCTCCAAGCATTAGATTTACCGAGTACGCCAGTGGTAAATTGGAATAATCCACCGCCTAACCAAGAATCCATGATGCCGCTCTCCCAGAGACAAAGATGGGCCACTCCAGCGAGGAAAAGACGCACAGACCGAAGATTTCAGTCTCCCAACCAAAGGCAACAAAAATTCAACGAAACCACACCACAGAGACAAAACACCACAGACAACATCTCATGATGATCTGTTGATAACTACACACGAGACTGTTATGAACTCTTGAGTTGGTGTAATATGCCTTTCTTCTGCCGCTTTCACAATTCACCAATTCATTGGAATCAAACATCCATCCATCCTTTGTTTTATTATTCCATGCTGAACTTTCGATAAAGCTCCATTGAAACAGGTCGTATATCGATTTTATTGAACTTGCGTTCTTTACATAATTAACTCATATTTACAGTTTAATAGTAATGTTAGTCTTGTTTAAACACGCATATCTTGAATTAATAGTGTGTAACAAATATATTCCAATGCCAACAAAAGTGACATGTATATTTTACAAATAACTTTTCGAAATATGTACTATATCACCCGAATGTACCGAAACTATTACACCAGTTACTTACAAACCATAACATGACAACTCTCCCTATTTAATAATACCTCTAAACACCAGTAAAGACATACGACCTCCAACCCCTCAATCTCCAGCTAGAGATTTCGTTAAAATTTACTGAACGTAAAATTAGGCACTATTAAAACGACACCTCAACGTATTTGCATACTTCTATAATGCTGGCAACTTAGACACCCTCAAATTTCTCCATTACTACTCACTAAGCTATGAGATTGTAACCTGAGTCCCCAGCCTCAGATCCAGTCCACAACCCCATAAAAACCTGGTTCTATCTTTAGCGTCGAGATAGAACTGAATTTCCCTTAGGGGAAAAAAATTCTAAACCCTCTTTCTATCGTACTTTTTCTTCTCCCTCCTGTTTCTCCTCTCACTATACACCCTCCCCCTCTCCCCCCCTCAACAATACATATCCTTATCTCCCTTCTACCTATTCTCAGACACCCCCCCCTAGTTACACTTTCTCCCTGAACCCATAGTTTCAGGACAACCACACCTAGCGAGTACTTTCAATCCTCCCAGGATTTGACAGGCATACCCAACCTCTGTTTCTACAGAGGGTCTCTATATCTCAAACCACTGTTACAAGTTTTATTATTTTGTATATACATTGTTTGATATTGTTGTTTACATTGCTACTGATAATTGGTTATACCACTTAACCATTCCGGTTAATTACTGTAATTGAAAACTTTTATGTAAATATCTGACTTTTCAGATCTATCCACAGGTGCTGTAAGGCCAGGTAATACCACCCTCTCATAACCCCCAATATCACTTATATTTTAAACTCCGCTCTAAAAGACTGATCAACTATCCCTCTCCATACATCATTTCGGTCACCTCACCAAAAGAGGCCAAAACTTAACATCTATTTCCCATCAAACCAAACTATACTACACCATACAGACCTACCTACATATCCCACACACTCACGCAACTAGCCAGACCAACCAAAATACCGAATAGGTTTATCACTATCCCAGCATCCAAGGCAAAAATGACTACTATCACAATCCACACTCAAAACGCTAGAGGTTTGAACTCCCCCGAAAAAAGATCTCTCGCTCTTACTGATTTCAAAAGATATAAGGCACAAGTAGTCTTTATACAAGAAACCCATTTCAGAAAAGACTCTGCTCCCAAACTACGCAATAAGGATTTCCCGCTAGGATATTATAGTCATTTTTCAGAAGCCAAATCTAAAGGAGTGGCAATTCTCATAAGTCAACACATACAATTCGCCTTTCAAGAACAACTAGTTGACGATTCCGGAAGATATTTATTCGTCAAAGGCAAGATAGGTATCACACAAATCACACTGGCCAACATCTACTTGCCCAATAAAAAACAAAATCACACTCTCCAAAAAATCCTACATAAACTCTCAATCTTTCAGGAAGGAATCCTCATTATGGGAGGAGACATGAATATAGTGTTAGATGAATCACTAGACACCACCTCAAGCTCTAGAGATTATCAATCCCAACCACGTTCTCTCATTAAAAAATCCTTATACGAGGCACAATTATACGACAGTTGGAGATCCATACACCCCACAGACAAAGACTACTCCTTCTACTCTACCCCTGCAGGCACATACTCACGAATTGACACTATCTTTGTACAACATAGATATCTCCCACTAATTAAAGAAGACAAATATGGACCAATTACTTGGTCAAATCATGCTCCCATGACACTTACTCTCACCCTACCTACCAATTCAACTCCATTCTTCCAATGGAAACTTAATGATACACTCCTTAATGACAAAACAACTCTAAACAAGTTACGAGAAGCGGCATCAAATTATTTCTCAGAAAATAACACAAACGACACCACTCCTATCATGACTTGGGAAGCCCACAAGGCAGTTCTTCGGGGAGAACTTATAAAATCAGCATCTGTCCTCAAGAAAAGCAGGGAGAAACAGATAGAAAATCTCACAAGAGACATCACTAATCTAGAATGCAAACATAAATCCAATCTTTCCCTAGATGAATACAAAAAGCTTTTAGGCAAAAGATCGGAACTAGCATCTATCCTACAGCTTCAAGCGAAAAGGAAACTATCCTTAACAAAAAGCACCTATTACTCCCAAAGTGGCAAAGCAGGCAAACTTTTATCCAAATCTATCCAACTAGAAAGACAATCGACATTCATTTCTGAAATTAAGAAAAAAGACGGAACCAAAACATGTCACATGCCAGATATTCTCTCTGCTTTTCACGAATTCTATACCCAACTTTATAATCTCAATAATGTCAAGCCATCATCTGAAGAAATAATAGAATTTCTTAAAACTAGGATTACACGCACAATTCCCTTAAACGAAATTGCTTTTCTAGATAGCCCAATAACTGAAGAAGAATTCAGAACGACAGTCAAATCCCTACCATTGGGCAAGAGCCCTGGACCAGATGGATATACCGGGAAATACTACAAAGAATTATCGTCCATATTAGCACAACCATTTGTTAAAGCTTACAACATGTCTCAACTATCATCTTCTATCCCAAACTCGGCACTTGAAGCAACTATCGCTATCATCCCCAAACCTGGGAAAGATAAAACTCTTTGTGGAAACTACAGACCTATTTCACTTATCAACATAGATCTGAAGATACTGACCAAAATCATGGCCACAAGACTCAAACCAATTATGCCGACAATAATACACCCAGATCAAGCGGGCTTTATACTTGGTAGAGAGGCCAAAAATAATACCACGAAAATCATAAATATTATCCACTGGGCACAAACTCATAACATAAACAGTGCACTATTAGCCATTGATGCAGAAAAGGCTTTTGACAGAGTCAACTGGTCGTTACTAAAACACACACTAAATGCTCTCAACTTTGGCCCTAGATGGTCAGAATGGATAAACGCTATCTACTCAAAACCCACTGCGAAATTGAGAATCAACGGCCAGCTTTCAAATTCAGTAACGATTTCAAATGGCACGAGACAAGGATGTCCCCTATCACCTCTCTTATTTATTTTAGTACTTGAACCCTTCCTCCAAGGCATCCGTGATAATGACCTAATAAAGGGAATACAGATCAAAAATCACAACTATAAAGTCACAGCCTTCGCAGATGACCTTCTCTTTACAATGGCCGATCCACAAAAAACCATTCCCATCATCATCAATGAGATGCAACTTTATGGGAAGATTTCATTTTTTCAAGCCAATCTCAACAAATGCGATCTGATGCCAATCTCTCTATCAGATACATTGAGTAAAGAGATCAAATCCAAATTTGCCTTTCAATGGTCTCCTACCTCCATTAAATATCTAGGCGTACACATACCTAAAAAATTAGATTCCACTTACTCCTTAAATTTCCCGCCTTTAATTGACTCCATCACTAAAGACTTATCTAGATGGCACAAGCCATGCTTTGGACTGCTAGCCAGAGTTAACATTTTCAAAATGAATATCCTCCCCCGTATCCTATACCTGCTACAAACAATTCCACTACACATACCATATAAATTATTTTCCACTCTTAAATCATTACTCCTGAAATTTATTTGGGCTCATAATTCCCCCCGTCTGGCATACCACACTCTAATAAAGAAACGCGAACAAGGAGGCCTAAACCTTCCAGACCTTGAAAATTACTACATAGCCACCCACCTACAAAGGATATACGAATGGACGAACGACTCCAACACTCTACAATGGGTGGAACTTGAAAATAGCTCTACAGATATTCCGCTCTATATCCTCCCCTGGATCCTCATAGATAACCAAAGAATGGGAAAACTAAATAGACACCCAACAATCTCCCCTACCCTACATACTTGGCTCAAACTAAGAAAACAAACAGAGATAGCACCATATCCTCCACCAATATACCCCTTATCTAGCAACCCTTACTTACTAGAAGGCAACGCTGGGGTACAATTAGGCCTATATTCCAAAGGCCCATTTCTACAACTCCGTGACGTAATTAATAAAAACGAACTAAAAACCCTACGAGAACTTACGGGTTCAGATAAACACTCGGGAATCCAACTATTTTCCTATGACCAAATGAAACACTTCATTAAAACTAAATCTCTTTTACCAAATGGAAACAGGCCTCTAACAGATTTCGAACTTCTGTGCTCTAAACACCCACCAAGAATTAAAACCCTATCAACTATCCACTCTATACTCAGAGAAATTCTTCCACAACAACCTCTCAACTTCACCCTGAAATGGTCAAATGAATTTCAAACTACTCTAACAAGTATCCAATGGAAAAAGGCCTTTACCTCAATTCATAAGGCATCAATATCCACTCATGCACAAGAATGTAACTACAAGAGAATAACCCGCTGGCACAACACCCCGGCTAAACTCCACAAATTCTACTCCAACTCACCAGATTTATGTTGGAGATGTCAAAACACAAATGCACACCATGCTCACATTTGGTGGCAATGCCCAATTATTCAGAAATTCTGGAAGAGAATTCACAAAATTGTCCAACTAATTTACCTAAACACTTTTACCTGCTCACAGGAATGCTACATCTTTCTTCTCAGACCACAAGAACTCTCAAAGTTAGAATACACCCTATTCTGCTACTTAGCTATGGCAGCCACCCAACTCATCCCTAAATACTGGAAACAACCCCAACCTCCCACGATACGGGAATGGATCCAGAAGGTTGAAGAGATCAAACTAATGGAAGAGATTACATCGGCCAAATTAGGAAAACTAAACAAATTCAGAGAGATCTGGAACCCTTGGAAAGAATACAATAATCGCACACCATAGGCAATTAAACATATAAACAAATAGACTATCCTGCAACCTTAACAACCTCCATCAATAACCCCTTAAGTAAATACTTGGCCTTACAGCCCCTTCTATATCTTTACCCACCTTCATTTACTTTAATTTACGTTGTTCGATTCTCACCTACTTCTGCTTACCTATGTCTACTTTAATTTATCTTCATTTACCTTTACTAAACACTACATACTATTACAAATGTATTTTTAATTACCTTATTTTGCTCTTCATCAACTTATATTGCATTCTATTGATTTACAATGTGTACGTAACTATGGAACCTCTACTTTACTATAAGTAACACAAAGATAAAAGAAGAAACATTGAACTAAATATCCAGAGACTATATAACCATTTTAGCACTAATCTAAAAGAAAATTACAGTAATTGTTACGAGATTCACCATTAATGTAACCTTTTGTCAACTTGTTTAATCCTGACTATGTATAAGCTATATTTTACTTTGTTGTATATTCACTTTAACAATGTATGCCTATTTACAAACTATAAAACAATAAAAATATTAAACATAAAAAAAAAAAAAAAATGTATAATATACTGTGTGAGTTTGTGTTGAACTTTTTTTTTAATTTGCAGGCACTAGGGGGACTGACTGAACATTTAGACAGTCCCTCTGCAGGCAGTCGCATAGACCGAAATGGAAGCAGGGGAACTGCCTGTCTCGAGAGGCAGTCCCCCCGGACCAGGTTCGCCACAGATTGCCGGTCCAGGTAAATCTGCAGGAACAGGGGAGTGCACGATTGTTAGGGCATACTATGCTTAGGCTCACTAAATGCGGGGCCACATAGCACACATAGTCTTTAAACACTCCAAGAAATTCTACTGTAATATTTACCTGGATGGATTAGTGCATTGGTGGTAAATAAGATGTGCACTTACCTCCACAACACTTCTGTATTAGGAGACCATGTTTTTGGACCAGGATAAAATCATGCTCAAGCACCTGCTGCAAAATGTAATATGAGATCTGGAATTTCTTCTATAGAGCTGCAAATGAGCATGTGCCCACACAGATCAGTGGGGGTTACAGCAAATTGCATGGTATGCTCTGACTAGTCCAGGGGTAGGCAACCTTCGGCATTCCAGATGTTGTGGACTACATCTCCCACAATGCTCTTACACCCATAATGCTGGCAAAGTATCATGGGAGTTGTAGTCCAAAACATCTGCAGAGCCAAAGGTTGCCTTTGCCTGGACTAGTCAGTATAGCCAGGCATATAACACAAATTAAAATAAATAAATAATGTGAAATTAAAGCGGCTCTGTCCCTTCTAATACTAATTCTGATTGTGTTGGATATTTTTTAAAAATTCCAACACAATTCAAAATTCCACAAGTAACGGCTGTGGGATTTAAACATCATCCCGCTCATTCCGTTCTCCCGGGTACAACACTGACACAGCTGCCGACAGATTAAGCACAATGAACTAAAGAGGATCTCCTGGATGAAGATGGAAGTCGTTAAGAAGGACAGGTTCAGGGAAGTTAAATTTACGTTTTACTGCACCCCACCACCGTCAGACCCTAACAAGAGATATCACCTTTGGGGGTCTTTGCAAAATATGCAAAGACACAAAAAAGTGACAGATCTGCTTTACAAATTTTCATTAATTACAGTTATTCTTTAAAACATAATCATCCAATAAATCAAATATAAACTGGGTTACATAAAATGCACAGGCAACAAAAAGAGGTCTCACCGAATTCTAAGATTTTTATTTTGTATAGAGGAAACAAGTTTGATTTTATACAGAGTTCCACACATATTTATTATTGATTCATTTATAGCTTGTCCAAGTTGTTGAAGATAATTCTGGGTGTTTCTACCTTCTAAATGAAATATACCAGGCACTAAATAAGAAGATCACCACAAATAACCGTACCATGCTTTAGGTTTTTCCCTACAAATTTCCATTTACCGTATATACTCGAGTATAAGCCGAGTTTTTCAGCACATTTTTTGTGCTGAAAAACCCCAACTCGGCTTATACTCGAGTCACTGTCTGTATTATGGCAATTTACATTGCCATAATATAGACAGGGGGCTGTGGGGGCTGCAGAGCGGTTACTTACTTCTCCTGCAGCTCCTGTCAGCTCCCTCCTCCTCTGCGGCGGTCCGGTCAGCACATCGGTCAGCTCCCAGTGTAAGTCTCGCGAGAGCCGCGGGGTCATAGTGCGGCTCTCGCGAGACTTACACTGTGAGCTGACAGAGGGAGCTGCACGGACCGGCGCGGAGGAGAAGGGAGCTGACAGGAGCTGCAGGAGAGGTAAGTGCTCCCTGCCAGCCCTCCTCTTCCCCCCACTGAACTACCAATGCCACTAGACCACCAGGGAAGGAGAGCCCCCTCCCTGCCATGTATCAAGCAGGGAGGGGGGACGAAAAAAAATAAAGAAAATAAAATATTTATAATAATACAAAAAAAATAATAATTTAACAAAATAAAATTGAAATAATAAAAATCCACTGGACCACCAATTAAATAATAATAAAATACAATATTAATATTTAAAAAAAAATACTAATATTTAAAAAAATAATAATATTAAAATAATAATTAAAAAAATAATAATAAAAACGCCCACCCCCCACCAAGGCTGTGCAACACACACACACACACACACTGCACTCATACACACACACACTGCACTCACACACACACACTGCACTCATACACACACACTGCACTCATACACACACACTGCACTCATACACACACACACTGCACTCATACACACACACACACTGCACTCATACACACACACACACTGCACTCATATACACACACACTGCACTCATATACACACACTGCACTCATACACACACTACACTCATACACACACACTGCACTCATACACACACACTGCACTCATACACACACTGCACGCATACACACACACTGCACGCATACACACACACTGCACTCATACACACACACTGCACTCATACACACACACACTGCACTCATACACACACACTGCATTCATTATATACACACACTGTAAATAAATATTCAATTAATATATTTTTTTTAGGATCTAATTTTATTTAGAAATTTACCAGTAGCCGCTGCATTTCTCACCCTAGTCTTATACTCGAGTCAATAAGTTTTCCCAGTTTTTTTGGGTAAAATTAGGGGCCTCGGCTTATATTCGGGTCGGCTTATACTCGAGTATATACGGTAGTTTATTTAAAACATAGAATTCAAACCTGCACATTAACAAAGAACATATCTGCAATGCTTTTTAAAAAACAAATAAAAAAAAATGTAATTGCTGTTTCAGGCATTTAAAGAAAGCTTAATGCTGCATGTGAACCTGAGTTTTTCCTGGAAAAATTGGTGTCTAAAAGATTCTTGGTCTAAATTGCCCTAAACCACCTGAAAAATTATTTCCAACTGCTGATACTAAATAGCTGCCTTTGGAATTGGTTGTTAATTTGAATCGTGGTTATTGGGAATTTAGTTTGAAACAAGCGATCCATTTCAAACCAATCCATTACTCCTAGACTCCCAGCATGACCTTGTGCTAATCTGATTCTACAATTGCATGATTTTGCTATTACATGACGAAAAGTCATGATTTTATTAAAGACACGGAGGCGAGTATTGCATATCCCTTTCTTTACTGTTGACAAATAGCAGCAAAGGAAACAAACAGAATGAAAAAAGAATGAACATGTGATAACATAGGCCCCTCCCCCTCAGGTCCCAGTATAACAGGCAGCACCTCCCTTCCATTTCCCTCTTTCTGCAGATGCGACCAAAGAACAATGTCCATAACTAGAGTAATGCGAGAATAAAGTCCCAAGGTAATAACAGAAAAACCGAAGAGGTATAACATCACAAACTGGGAAGTGTGGCCGTCGAATCCATAGGACCGATGGAGGACAGCGGGAGGAGACCAATAAACCGGACCCTCGCTAGACGTCTTGCCAGATTAAGCTGTGGAGATATAAAGGACAGGAGCCAACAGGTTAAAGTCGATACTTGTAACTAGTTACAAGGTTACACCAGTGAGAACAAAGACCCTCGTATATACAATCCCACAAAACAATCAATGTTAACATATCCAGTAATATTGAAAACAACAAGTCTAAGGACGGCCCCACTTACCGTCCCAAACTATACTATGTGGTGTATCGTGGTATGAGTAATTTGGGTGGGGAGATACATACTTACCAGCGTGTGAGAATAACAAAAAAAGGGGTGGGGCAATACTCGCCTCCGTGTCTTTAATAAAATCATGACTTTTCGTCATGTAATAGCAAAATCATGCAATTTTATAACAAGACACGGAGGCTCATATTGCAAGTTTAAAGCCGATCCATTATTGCAGCGAATGTGTGTGGGGCCGGCCGAAAGTAGAATTCTCGGAAGGTAGATTCCCTAGACCAATCAGCTGTTCTCATAATGTCCTCTAGGCGGGCGCCCGCAGACATCATAGAAGAGGCCGATGCCCCTCTTACTGAGTGGGCGCCAAACACTGTAGTGTCAATGCCCGCTTGGGCCAGCAGCCATTTCACCCAGCGTGATAAGGTAGTGCTTGAAACTGGGCGAAAAGGAGGACGGAAAGATAAGAACAACTGATGGGAGGCAGTAGATCGGTGTGGTTCGGTGCGAGATTCATATTCACGAAGGCAGGTCACTGGGCATAGCGAAGGAGAGGCAGGGAAACTAGGGAAGGATACCGCTTTGATGGAAGTCTTAGTGCGTCTGCTGATGTTAAAAGTTACCCCGTCCGGGGTGTATGACTTGGCATCGACGTCCAGTGCACTGACATCCGAGACTCTCTTGCATGAGATGAGACAGAGCAGGCACACCAATTTGTCCGACAGCTGTTTGAGGGAGAGTCCTGCGTTAGCGGGCCAGGATGAGAGGAAAGCCAATACAACTGAAACATCCCAGGTCGTGGAGTAGCGGGGCCTGGGTGGCCTTGAAAATCTAGAGCCCTTGACGAGTCGGCACACTAGAGGGTGTTGTCCCGCGGGGCGGCCCTCGAAGCCTTGGTGAATCGCCGAGATAGCGGAACGGTAAAGGTTAATGGTCCTGTAAGCCTTACCGGCTTCGAAGAGAGACGTCAGGAACTGCAGGATCGTTGTTACAGGGGCCGAAACGGGATCCTCGTTCCGAGCCATGCACCAGCTAGCCCAAGCTCGCCAAGCTGACCCATATGCCCGTCTAGTGCCGGGAGCCCATGCTGCAGCCAATAAGTGTCTAGTTGCGTCCGAAACTCCTTGGATTTCCCAGGGTCCCCGGAGATTCGCCATGCCAGAAGTGGGAGAGAGCCCTCCAGCCGGAGGGGATGATAGCGTCCCGTCGGGTCTTGCAGCAGGTCGTGGCGACCCGGCAGGAGTCGAGGATAGTCCAACGTCATCTCGAGCATTTGGGGAAACCAAGACTGCGTTTCCCAGAATGGGGTGACCATGACTAGCTCCGCCCGGTGTTTGCGGGTCTGCAGGAGTGAGCGAGGGATCATGGAAAATGGGGGAAAGGCATAGAGGAGGCCTCCCTTCCAATCTTGTAGGAAGGCATCCACTGCCTCCGCCATTGGGTCCGGCCTCCAGCTGAAGAAGCGTGGGAGTTGGGCATTGAGCCGGGAGGCGAAAAGGTCTATGGTAAATGGTCCCCAGAGAGATGATATGTTGGAGAACACCTTCCTGGCTAATCTCCAGTCGCTGGTGTCTGAAAGATAACGTGAACCCCAGTCCGCCTGGACGTTGTGCAGACCAGGTAAGTACTCTGCGTAGACCATCAGGTTCCGTTCCAGGCAGAATTCCCAAAAGTCTTTCGCCAACCTGGCCAGGACCGCCGACTGTGTACCACCCAGGTGGTTGACATATCTCACCGCCGAAACATTGTCCATGCGGAGCCGAATACATGATAGGGCACGGTTCTTGGCGAAGCTGCGGATGGCGAAGGAGCCTGCCAGAAGTTCCAGGGCATTGATGTGTAGTCTGGCTTCGGACTCCGACCACCGGCCCCCAGTTGAGATGCCCTCGCAGTGGGCTCCCCAACCGTGTAGACTCGCATCCGAGTCGATCGTGAATTCCGGCATTAAGCCGAAGATGGCTTTGCCATTCCATGCAGACAGGTTGAGAATCCACCATCGCAACTCGTCTTTCGTCTCGTTGTCGAGAGAGACCAGGTCTGCGTAGGATGCCCCGGCTCTTAGGTGAGCGATCTTTAGGCGCTGTAGCGCTCGGTAGTGGAGTGGGCCTGGGAACACGGCCTGGATTGAAGAGGCCAGCAGGCCTATGAGGCGTGCCAATTGGCGTAAGGTGAGCTGGGGTCGGATAAGGGCCCTGCGTAATTCTTTGCGGATGGATCAAATCTTGGATATCGGGAGACTCAGCGTCGCTGCCCCCGAATCCACTTGGAATCCTAGAAATTCCAAGCGGGTGGCGGGGGTCAGGCATGACTTCTCCCAGTTGATTATGAAACCTAAGCGTGACAGGAGGTTTATGGCTAGTCGTAGATGTGTGAGGAGGGTGGAGCGCTCCTGAGCCATGAGGAGAATATCGTCTAGGTAGACGATTAGCCGAACTCCTCGACTGCGTAGCCAGGCCATAACGGGCCGTAGAAGTTTTGTGAAACACCACGGGGCTGAGGATAGGCCAAAGGGCAGACAGGTGAATCGCCATGTTTCGTGTCGCCAGTAAAAGCGTAGGAGGTCCCGAGAGGCCTCCGCTATTGGCACTGTCAGGTACGCGTCTTTTAGGTCTAGTTTCGCTAGCCAGTCTCCGTGGAGGAGGAGATCCCTGAGCAGGTGAATACCCTCCATCTTGAAATGGCGGTACCTGACTACGGCATTGAGGGGGCGCAAATTTATGACTGGCCTCAATTGGCCGCCTTTCTTTTCCACTAGGAAGATATTGCTTATTACGCCCGCAGGGCTGGGGGGTGCTAGTTCGATAGCCCCTTTGAACTGGAGGGTTGAAAGTTCTTCGTCGATCCGACCGCGATCCTGGAGGGAAAAGCGGATCGGTCGAGGAGGGGGAATGTGTGTAGGGTGGCAGGTGAGTTCTATATGGAAGCCCCGAATAGTGGCCAGTACCCAGGGATCTGAAGTGATTTGTGACCAGGCTGGGAAAAAATTTTGGAGTCTGCCCCCTATGTAACCCGGAGAAGAAATGTGTGGTAGAAGGCAACTCACCGTATGGTCGTCTGGAGTTTGGGTTACCCCGAAGGCCTCTGGATCGCCATTGACGTCCACGGGATGGAAAAAACATGGGGCGGGAGGTCTCCTGGTACTGGTTATAGTGTTGAAAGGAGCCTCTTCCCGTGCCACGGGATTGGGGATAGTTGCGGCCGGACAGACGGCTCCTGATTCTGCCGGCCCTGGTAGAGACCCGCCCCTGGAATACTCGCCTCATGGAGGCCTGGGCCTTGTCTAGAGCCGTGAATGCTCCCACAAAACGCCCTAAGTCTTTAATGAAGGAGTCTCCGAAGAGGAGTCCTTGGGCGTCTTTGCCCGCTTCCGTAAGGGCGAGGTTGGCTAGTTTGGGCTCAATTTTGAATAATATGGCTTTACGCCTTTCAATAGATAGGGAGGTATTTACGCTCCCAGCAATACAAATTGCTCTCTGGACCCAACCTCTAAGGTCTTCAGGGTCGACCATGCGGTTCTCCGCTCTGGCGTCTTCCGCCAAGTCAAATAATTTGGCCAAAGGCCCGAATATGTCCAGGTGCTTGTCCTGGCAGGACTTCAAAGCGGACTCTAGTCCTTTACGGGGGTTCCAGCCCAGTTTAGTGAGGAACTGGGTCATTTTAGGATCAACCTCTGGGGTGTCACACACCTTGTTGGGCACCAGAGGCCTAGGACACTCCGCCCTCAATTTGTTGCGGGCCGCCTTGCTTAGGGGTTTTCTGACCCAATTTTCCAGGTATGTGGCAACGTGGTCGGCCGGGAGCCACTCCGCCGACCTCGGATGATGAAGGTCATCCGGGTCGAAGAGTGGGACCCCCGAAGGATCCACGAGGGAAGGCCCCGCAGCCGCGGGGTTCCTGGTCCCTGTCTCACCTCCGGGCATCTCTGCCTGAGCAGAGGAAAGGAGGTCGAGAGCGCCATCGGCGGAATCCGCATCAGAGTCGGTATCTGACTCGTTCATAGCCTCCTCATTTGACCCGATTTCTGAGTCGGTGTCGCTCTCAATCTGTGCTCTAGCACATTTCCAAAGCCGCGCCCGTTCTGCCTGGCGCGGAAAGGCTCTTTTGCGTGGATGGGACACGCTTTCTGGGGCGACCGAAGGTACGCCAGTCATGGTGTTTCTGGAGGCAGAGGAGTGTTTAGACTTACGGGCAGCCTTTTTGAAGTCCCCTTTAGATACCTCTCCCTGGGGTGTCAAGGTGCCCGAGAGTTGCTCGTCTGAAGGACGGGGCAAGAGGGCTTGTGAAATGGTGTGGGAGAGGGTGGAGGACATAGACCCCATAGCAGCCATAATGGCGTCTGTCACTGAGCGCTGTAGCGCCAGAAACTGTGGTCCACCGGGTTGGGTAGTCCCATCCGCCATAGAAGGCGAAATATCTGAGGTGACAGGGGCCTCAGTTCTGATTACTGGGGAATCCGACTCCCCAGAGTGAGCGGACCCAGTAGATAGTCTGGGTTTAGGCATGATAGTGATAGGAATAAAGGACGTATGGGTTAGTCACCCAAACAAACTAAGCAAGGAAAAAACGCTCTCACCAGGGCCCAGACCAGCGACACACTAAGAGGTAGGGACAGGATGTCAGAAAATGGCCGCCGGGGATCTCGCGGGATTCGCGGCACCCGCGAGATACGCGGTGAAATTATGAAACAAGGAGAAGTGCGCAGAGAGGCGCTCGAGCAGAAGAAACAGACAAGATTACATAAGCAGGGGAGGTCTGGGCCCTGAGGCTAGTGTATAACGAGACAAATACTAACCTTAGAAATAAAAGACTAAATAAATACAAATTAAATAAATATCAATTAAATAAGAGAAAATTATGAGGAGAAAATATGGCATGTACTTATCTTTGTGTCAGAGCAGCAAAGAAAGAGGGAAATGGAAGGGAGGTGCTGCCTGTTATACTGGGACCTGAGGGGGAGGGGCCTATGTTATCACATGTTCATTCTTTTTTCATTCTGTTTGTTTCCTTTGCTGCTATTTGTCAACAGTAAAGAAAGGGATATGCAATATGAGCCTCCGTGTCTTGTTATAAAATTAGATTTTTTCACTCTCAAATGTATTGTTGAATTTTATTCAAGACAAATATTTGTTTGGGGGGTGTTTTCATTAGCTGTGCAGTTGCTGAGAAATGACTACTGACTAATTTTTGAGCTAGTAGTCACCTAGTCACTGCTTCAGTTAAATTAAGAAGGAAAATTTAAATGCTGATCGTACGTTTGCCACATTGGTTTTAAAAAAGAATCTTCATGCAGTGTTACAAATATTAAACAGTTAAGCATAACGTCTATAATCATACCATAATACATTTTATACTTAGAATCCATTATGTTTTTATCATTGATTCTGATTCCTGATGTGTTTAGACCAGCGAATGTCTATAGTTGACCTCATAATTTATTTATTTATTACTGGTATTTATAAAGTGCCAACAGATTCCGCAGCGCTGTACAATTAATGGAGAACGTACAATATACACAGACTAATACAAAAGGTAGAGAGGGCCCTGCCCATAAGCTGATAACTAGCCATTAACCACAGACTAATACAAAAGGTAGAGAGGGCCCTGCCCATAAGCTGATAACTAGCCATTAAAGCACTTTTATACAAAGGGCTTAGCTAGATTGCCTGTGAGCTTACAATCTAAAGGATACAATGGGTTTTTGAGACAAAAGGTAACAGGGGAAATTTGGAGGTGATGGCTAAAAGAGTTAACAGAGAGAAGCAACTATTGGTGATATATAAAGGGAATGGAGAGGTAATTGAGGGAGAATCTCACACAGCTGGAGGAGCATAGTATATATTTAGGGGGAACCTGGGTGGGCGGGAGGAGGGAAGGGTGGGTGGGAAGTGGCGAGAAAAAAAAAATGCAGAGCATCACAATCGCTGTTCCTATGAGTGAGAATGAGTGTGAGATGAGGCCTGAAGAACAGTGTGACTTACAATCATTACCAATAATCCTTAAGATGTAATTGCTTTGATTAGAGAGGGCATAATGAAAGCAAAGGTACTCATATTTTTCAGGAAGCTATTCCAAAGGATAAATGTAATTACTAAAATCAGCTTTTATAAACATGAGGACTTGGTTACGAAGTCTACTCTGCATAACCAAGGCACTGTACTCAAACCTGTGTCTTTACATTTTTATATAATGTTAGCCTGTAACAAACTTCTCATAACAACATTTTCTTTTGATTGGCAATGGCTAAAATCTGCCAGAATGATAAAATAAAACAAACCATTAACCTTGCCTTTAGCTGGTGCTTGGAAAAAACATGGGAAAATCTATGATTACATTTAAGATTAATCTTTACAATATCAACCATGTAACTTACAGGTGGTTAGTAAGCTGGACGTATATACTGTGCATCTTTTTCTACCAGTATTTGATTAGATGGCACGTACTCTGCCAGTATGAAAACAGTAGGTGTAATCACATAAAATCTAGCGAAAGCCCTACTTGTCTTCTACAATACAGTATTTGGGCTTCTTTAGGTAAACAGTACACATTACTCTGAACATGACAAATGAAATGGTACACAAAAATGCATAAGTAATCTTGCACAAAATGCAAAAGTGCCCTCGAATGCAAAGAGTTAAAAATATCTTCAGATCCTATTAGAATTAGAATTTAACCATCACCAGCAATCACCAACATCACCATTCTTACCTAGAATAACGTGTTGCTATATATTTATTATTTGTTATCCATGATTTAAAATCTCTTTTTTATTACAACCTCTAATAAATAAATACGTGACAGATGGATCGATAGATTTCTTTTTTTTACAACTTCCGTACAATGTCAGTCTAACTATTTGATGTATTAGTGCTTGATCACATATTTTTCCTGTCTTGAATCAAAATATCTAGAAATGTATGAGAAATGAAAACTAGACAGGCAAACAGGTATTGTAGACCACTTCAAGGACACAACCTCAATAGTAAAACGAGTAAGACAAACACGAAGAAAGGGAGGTGGTAAAATGGCAGGAAGGCCAAGTTGCAGTAAAAATAACACTGTATTAGTTCATTATCTCAAATCGCTTGGTTCAAAGAAAACCTTAAATAGATGACATGAAACACTGAGTGTTTGAAAATCTGTAAAGGTCTAACCGTCCAAGTGGGGCATTACATAATACTATCTTTGTGACGCTTAGTTTGCACATGTTTATGTCTATGTTCATGTTTATAATTTATATTTATCTGTTATTTCTTCTCCCATATCTCAAGGGTAGCTGAAAGTTGCCCAATGTCATGAAAAATAGGAAGTCTTAAACGAATGCTTTGTTCAGTGTTAATCAACGTGTTAGTACGTTTCTTTTTAATACACCTCTTTGCATTTCATGAAGAATACACATAAATGTAGCAAGCCGTGTTTAGCATTAATTATTGGAATGTGAATAATTAACAGCTCTAAAGGGATTAGAAAATAGAGGATTAAAGACAAACAATGTGAAGTGACCCAGATTCAGTACTGCCAGTATTCCGGGTAATGTGACAGCGTGTGTTACCTTGTCATAAATACACAAACACACAGGAAGATCTACACTATTAACATTAGGTATCTGTAGAGAAATGTTAGTGTTTTCTATAAGCTATATGTACAAAAATGCATATTTTAATGCATGTAATTAATTTAAAAAAATAATGCATTTACAAAAATTCGTGCAAATATTTACTAAGCCCTTACTACGTATATTTCATTAGCTCACCCCAAGAAAAATGCAACAATTCACCCATCAGTGTCCCGCAAAATATATAGCGTATGTTTCGCTCTATAAGACGCATTCCCCCCCCCCCTCAAAAGTAAGGGTGTCTGTGCATCTTATAGAGCGAATGTGTAAGTTTACTTACCTGTGTTGTAGCGTGGGCCGGCAGAACAGCACAGGAACTTAAACAGGTACAGGAACTTAAATTTCAGTTTCCGGTTTGGACAAAGGGAGGGGGGGGACACTATGGGACAGGAGAGGGGGGTTATACACAGACAAATAAAAAAGGTAGAGAGGGAGGGGGGGTTAAAAATCACTATGGGACAGGGGAGGGGGGTTAAAGATCACTATGGGACAGGGGAGGGGGGTTAAAGATCACTTTGGGACAGGAGAGGGGAGAGGGTGGTAAGGAACACTATGGGACAGTTTGTTCAGAATATTTTTTTTCTGTGTTTCCTCCTCTAAAAACTAGGTGCGTCTTATGGTGTGGTGCGTCTTACGGAGCGAAAAATACGGTACATAATATTTATATTGTCAGAACACTGATTGGCCAGACAGAAAACTCACAAGAACAAAGTTTGGACCACCTGAACGCCTGACAACCTGATTCTGCAAAAATAATGCTTTTTTTTTTACTTCTGTGTAGTTTAGCGCACATATGATGCTGCCATTTGATTGATTCATGAATTGCGTGAAGTAGTTTTAAAAGCAGACATCAAGTTTGGAATCCCTTAGCAGTTAATTAGGGAAATGGAAATGCTTGTTATTTACATGGCAATCTTCTAATCTTGGAGAAACTGGAAGTGTTCCAAAGTGTTAAAAATCAGTTTAATTAATGTTTAATTAAGCAGTATTAATTGTGCACAAGGGAATAAATCTGCCAATTTTGGTGAATAAGTTACCAAAAGGGTCACAAAGAGAATGCAATATACAGGACAGGATGGTTTAGCTCCATAATACGTCAAACTTATAAACAGTCTCCTACAAAACAACCTCAGTCTCGATCTACAACAGAGATCACAATGTGTCAGAATTACAATATGCAAAGACATCTCTTCAGTCCTACCAAATAATGCAACAAGAAGACTTGTTGCCGTGTGTGCTTGGTTATAACATACTTTCAGAAGGTTTTCATCTTTAAAATAAGCAGTTCATACATGCAATCAATACCTCTCACCTTATCTAATAAAAATAATGAATAAAGAGTGTTGTAGCCATTATAGTAAAGATATGACATCTACTTTAAATACAAATGGCCTTCTTGGTCAATAACTAGGTAAATAATCTCAATGAAATATTACAGTTTTGAAAGAATATAATATTCAGCCCCGGCCTATCAGTTTGCATGTTATGTATGCTGAGACATCATGGGCATAAACTGTTGTGTTTGGATACGTGTTTCCTAATCACCTGAAAGTTAGTACCCATCACTTACACAGAATTTCCACCACTACGATCATTTTATGAGCAGTACATAGACAATTTATGTGAGTGAGAAAAGACACCGACAGCAGATGTAACGTGTATGCCTGCTGACAGTTTTATGCCTGAAATATAGGCAACTGCACATGTGTGAGATGATAATGGGATTACACTTAGACGGGACAGCAGCAAGCAAAATATTCCAGTCCCCCTAGAAATGTGATGTAATATGGACCTCTCATCCCTCTAGTTGCCCTTATTGAGTATTTACATGTTTCTGTAGAAAATTAGGTTTATTCAGACACAGATATGGCTTGAGCCCATCTTGTTAAAGGATGAGAGACATAGCCAATCTGGTGTAAAGTTTCAAAAATTGTATTTTCATTAAATAGGCACTCCAGACCCCAAAGGCACTTTAGCTTGCTGAAAATTTGTGAATAGTGTGTCCTCTTTTTTTCATTTTGCAAAAAAGTACAGATTTCAGTAGAAATTGACACTTTTATAAATGTACCTTGTTACATATCCTTGGCTTTCATTTTTCAAAATTGTCTTTTAAGAATCATGGCTTTTAGTATCAGCTAGAGAGGTGCGCAGGCAAAAAAAATGTTTTATTTCATTTCAATTAGCACACTATTTTTAAACAATTGATTCTGAACAAAACAAGCTTTGGAATAAATTCTGAAGTAAAACAAAAGTTTTTTTTTTTTCCCCAAAGGATATTGAATTAGGGCACTGTTTAAAAGATAGCTTCCTAATTTGGTAGTATTAAAAAAAAATTAAACTACGTAAGCATAGCAAATGAGGGAGCTATCAATTAAAAACAATTAAAACATACTTACGGTAATAAAATGGTCTTTTATTTTTAATTGTGATCTTTCGTCTGTTTAGTAGATAACTCCCTCATTTGCTATTTAACCCCTTAAGGACCAAACTTCTGGAATAAAAGGGAATCATGACATGTCACACATGTCATGTGTCCTTAAGGGGTTAAAGGAACCAAATTAGGGAGCTGTTTAGTAGATAGCCACGGAAAATAATGACAGCTACTTTCTTCAATGTAGCTAATAACATCAACCTTCTTGAAAAATTGTGATTGGCCAAATATCGGAGATTCCATCCAATTATTAAATTATTAAAAAATCACTGAGGACTTGATGGAATCAGCTCATAAATTGAAAAAGCTGAGGATATCATCAAAACGCGTCTTGAGCATTGGGAGGACCTGTGGACATTCTTTTACTTTGTCAGTATTTGGCTTGTTATATTTTATCTGTTTCAACTGAAATAAAACATATATTCTAGGTAAGGAGCAAGCTAACGTCTATTTATTGCTAAGTTAATGTTACTTTAACCCGTTAACGCCGTTACGGCGTTCCATGCCGTCCCCATTATAATGGGCTTTAAAGCCGTTGCGGCGGCATGGAACGCCGTAACGGCTTTGAGCCCCAGGAGGTAAGTTATACTTACCTCCGCCGCGATCCTCTTCTGGGGGGCTGCCTGACAGCCCAGGCAGCCCTCCCACGGCAAATGAGGCCCCCGGGGGCCATGTGATCGCTCTCAAAGAGCGATCACATGGCCCCCTATAGCTGGCTATGGATCTGCCTGCAGGGGGACTGTTTGAAATATCAGACAGTCCCCCTGCTGGTAAGAAAGTATAAAAAAAGAAATTAAACATGTTAAAAAATAAATTGAAAATATTTTTATATATATATAATATGTATATATATTATATATATAATATATATACATATTATATATATGTAACGTCATACAAAGTGTATTTTAATACTAATATAAGTACATATATTAGCATTAAAATACACTTAGAATGATGTTACATATATATAATATGTATATATATTATATATATAATAGATGTACATATATATATATTATATATATATACGTATAATTAAAATAATAAATAAATAAAATAATAAAATAAATAAATAAAATATTGAAACAAAATTTAATATAAATTATATATTCATATGTAATTTCATTCTAACTGTATTTTGTTATTAATATATATATATTGGTAACAAAATACACTTAGAATGGCATTCTATATATATCTATCTATATATAAAATACAAATAACCGCAAATATATATATATATAGATAAATACATATAATTACATTAAAAATTACATTAGTATACACGTAGAATTTAAATACATATATATGTATATATATTAAAATTCTACATGTATATTTAAATAATCTTTTAACATAATTATGTGATTTGATTAATTAAAATTTGATTGACATGCCTGACAACACAGGGAGAAAGTGCAGAGAATTTAATTTGCAAGCACTATATTTGACCCTGTAATACTCCACGACACCATAAAACCTGTACATAGGGGGTACTGTTTTACTCGGGAGACTTCGCTGAACTCAAATATTAGTGTTTCAAACTGGTAAATTGTATTACAACGATGATATTTTAAGTAAAAGTGACGTTTTTTGCATTTTTTACAAACAAACGGCACTTTTATGGACTATATTATTGTTGTAATATGTTTTACCGTTTTAAAACACTAATATTTGTGTTTAGTGAAGTCTCCCGAGAATAACAGTACCCCCCATGTACAGGTTTTATGGTGTTTTGGAAAGTTAGAGAGTCACATATAAGGCTTGCGTTTCATTTTTTTCACATTGAAATTTGCTAGATTGGTTATGTTGCCTTTGAGAGCGTATGGTAGCCCAGGAATGAGAATTACCCCCATGATGGCATACCATTTGCAAAAGTAGACAACCCGAGGTATTGCAAGTGGGGTATGTCCAGTCTTTCTTAGTAGCAACTTAGTCACAAACACTGGCCAAATATTCGTTTTTTGCTTTTTTCACACAAAAACAAATATGAACGCTAACATTGGCCAGTGTTTGTGACTGTGGCTACTAACAAAGACTAAACATACCCCACTTTCAATACCTTGGCTTGTCTACTTTTTCAAATGGTATGCCATTATGGGGGTAATTCTCATTCCTGGGCTACCACACCGTCTCAAAGGTAACATTACTAATCTGGCAAATTTCAATTTGAAAATGGAACGTTCTATATTTGACCCTGTAACTTTCCAAAACAACATAAAACCTGTTAATGGGGGGTACTGTTGTACTCATGAGACATCGCTGATTACAAATATGTGCATTTTGTTGCAGTAAAACCTAACAGTATTATGACATTTACAGCTAAAATGTGAGGCGGAACTACACATTTTTAAAAAATAAATAAATTTCTCACAGTTTTTTTTATTTTATTCATAATAAATTATATTCCATATATGAATAGTTAATGGTAAATTAAAGCCCTGTTTCTCCTGAACAAAATGATATATAATAAGTGTGGGTGCATATAATATGAAAGAGGGGAACTACGGGTGAACAGACATATAGCGCAAATTCCAGTTTTTGTTTACGTTTTGTTTTGATCAGAACGTGCACTATTGACTCCGTCCTGAAGGGGTTAATATCTGTGTTTTTTATAATTAACTCCACTTTTGAGTATCCAACTTGTCCCCCTTTTCTTAATTTGCTCTTTTAAAATAGAGAATCATTAATTTCATATATTGTTATAGTCACATAAATATTAATAAACAGTTTTATACTTTCAGAGAAGACTTTCTGAATTTTAAGACTTCTGATTTTTAATATATTTTGTTACACGATACATTAAGAGTTCTGCCAGTTATGTTTAATTAGCACCCTTAATAAAAATTAAGGTTTCCTTATGCTAGGTGAATCTCTGAACAGATGCTGGATAATACTGTATGATATAATATTGAAAAAGTTAATAATATCACCAAACCAAACTCATATTTAAAATGGGAAACTCTGTGGGAAATGTATTTAATTATTTTTCTAAAAGATTTTGTTTTATAGTATTTTCTTCTACATTTCAACAAATTCATTGAATTGCTAATATATATAGAGTTGACATGTTTTCAGGGACACATATAATTTAGTCAAAATTATGAAAATGCATTAAAAGGGTTGCCTTTTTAGTATGTATAATGCATATTCTGCAGGATTTTTCATTACCTAATTACACAATGAACCTACTTCGGAATTGTACATACTACAGAGCAACCCCTTTCATGTGCTGCCCATCAATATGTATACGAGATATGTGTCCCCTGAAAACACGGTGGATATGGTAACTATATATATATATATATATTTATATATATATATATATATATATATATATACACAGTTATGCATATATTTACTGCATCTGTTATAGAGAATACTTTCTATCTGTATTGCACATTTTAGGGTTTGCTACATGTGGTGATTTCATTGTAGTATCTGATATTTAAAAGAGCGTTTTAAGCAACATAACCCCTGTTTCTCAGTTAAGTGATTATCTTGCTAATATTCTCTGCGCTATATCACCTGGAGAATATATATGATTGACAGCCAGTGATGTGTTCCCTAGTTAATATATAAAAGTGCAGATTTCTATGAGAAACTAGGATACGCCTTACCCATAAAGCACTTCACCATCCTGAAAAGCTTTTGGTTTGTGGAGTGGTCCTTTATTATATTTCAGATGTATCTACAACACAAAATATATATATATATATATATATATATATATATATATATATATATAGTGCAGACAAAACCCCCCAAATCTTAGTCTCCCCCTTGGGATGTCACTCACGTAATCCAGAGCCTAAAGTCTTTTCTCTGGGTATGCTGGTGTGATGGTAGAGGGGAGACATCCTGCTGTCAGGAAAAAAGGTATCCACCAATGCTTGCAGGGATTGATATGTAAAGAGATACATGGAGAAAATGTAATAGTTCAATATTGCTAAAAAAAAACAAGTTTTATTAATGCCACATATCTATTCTTACATTAAAAACATGTGAGCTCTTAATACATAGAAACTCATGGATATTGTGAATACGCTATATGTGTCCAGCATTGGGTTCAGCCGCTTTATGTTTCTACTAAGCCGACCACCTCCAATACTGCAGACGCATTCAGACTTCTCTCTGCTGTGTCGCTCAACTTGTGACGCATTTAACCCCGGACCATGTGGGCTTTCAGTTTCATAGTAAATGGCTCCCTAACTCCTAAATTAGTTATCTGCTAAATAGTTCCCCAGTTTGCAAGAGGCAGCCATGGCTTGGATCGGGAATTTCATTCATCTGAATGAAATTCCAAAATGAAAATAATGACTGAATTTCGGCCAAAAATGAATGAACAAATGGACAAAATTTGGCTTGGATGAAATAATTATTTTTTTTGTTTGAATGTGTTCAGACATATGAAAATGTGTGTGTGTGTGTGTTGTGTGTGTGTGTGTGTGGTGTGTGTCTGTTGTGTGTGTGTGTTGTTTGTGTGTGTGTATGTGTGTGTGCGTGTGTGTGTGTGTGTGTTGTGTGTGTGTGTTGTGTATGTGTGTATGTGTGTGTGTGTGTGTGTGTGTTGTGTGTGTGTGTGTGTGTGTAGGAAATGATAACTAACTCCAGTTTAAAATAAAAATATATATTCTCCTATTTACATATTTACATTCCCACTTCACAAATCCCACTACAGCCGGTGAAATATTCATTTCATGCATACAACTGTGCATGCAAATGCACGTACCTATGCATGAAGAGAAAAAAAGAAGTGCTTGTGTGGGAATACAGTGGATACTTTTATTAAAATGCCATATTGACAAAACAAAAATGACAGAATATTGATTTCTTTTGGGATTGGAATGGTATGTGCTTCTGCAGCTCAGAAAGACTCTGTAAATATAGTGATGTATTTAACTACAAAACCACTCTAACATATCACATTACAAAATAGGAAACTGCAATTAGTGTCCAGAATAACCATATTACTTTAAAAAAAAATCACATATTGTAAAATTATTTTTCTTGATTTCGTTTTTTTCATTTCTCTTGCGGAACACTTT